>NC_064768.1:11669486-11977895 GCF_011397635.1 Epinephelus fuscoguttatus | reverse complement strand
ATTAAACCTCTACTAAAAAAGCCCACCCTGGATCCAGAGGTGTTAGCCAACTATAGACCAATATCTAATCTTCCCTTTATGTCAAAGATCCTTGAGAAAGTAGTCGCAGACCAGCTGTGTGATTTTCTCCAGGATAATAATTTATTTGAGGAATTTCAGTCAGGATTTAGAGTGCATTATAGCACCGAGACAGCTCTAGTTAAAATTACAAATGACCTTCTGATTGCTTCAGACAAAGGACTCGTCTCTGTACTTGTTTTATTAGATCTTAGTGCGGCGTTTGACACAATTGACCATCAAATTCTACTGCAGAGACTGGATCACTTAATTGGCCTGAAAGGTTCAGCACTAAGCTGGTTTAAATCGTATTTATCTGATCATTTTCAATTTGTTGACGTTCGTAATGAATCATCCTTACGTACTAAAGTTTGTTTTGGAGTTCCGCAAGGTTCTGTGCTTGGACCAATCCTATTTACTCTATATATGCTTCCTTTAGGTAACATCATTAGAAATCACTCTATAAATTTCCACTGTTATGCGGATGATACTCAGTTGTATTTATCGATGAAGCCAGAAGAAAGCAATCAATTAACTAAACTCCATAACTGCCTTAAAGACATAAAAACTTGGATGAGCACCAATTTCCTGATGTTAAATTCAGACAAAACTGAAGTTATTGTTCTTGGCCCCAAACAACTCAGAGACTCTTTATCTGATGACATAGTTTCTCTAGATGGCATTGCTCTGGCCTCTAGCACTACCGTAAGAAACCTCGGAGTAATATTTGATCAAGATTTGTCTTTTAATTGTCATTTAAAGCAAACCTCACGGACTGCATTTTTTCATCTGCGTAATATTGCGAAAATTAGGCCTATCCTGACCGGAAAAGATGCAGAAAAATTGGTCCACGCTTTTGTTACCTCAAGGCTGGATTACTGTAACTCTCTATTATCAGGTAGCTCTAGTAAGTCCTTAAAAACTCTCCAGCTAATTCAGAATGCAGCAGCACGTGTACTAACAGGAACTAAGAAACGCGACCATATTTCTCCTGTTTTAGCTTCTCTGCACTGGCTCCCTGTAAAATCCAGAATTGAATTTAAAATCCTACTGTTAACTTATAAAGCTCTAAATGGTTAAGCTCCGTCATATCTTAGAGAGCTCATAGTGCGATATTATCCCACCAGAACACTGCGCTCTGAGAACGCAGGGTTACTCGTGGTCCCTAAAGTCTCCAAAAGTAGATCAGGAGCCAGAGCCTTTAGCTATCAGGCTCCTCTCCTGTGGAATCATCTTCCTGTTGCGGTCCGGGAGGCAGACACCGTCTCCACATTTAAGACTAGACTTAAGACCTTCCTCTTTGATAAAGCTTATAGTTAGGGCTGGCTCAGGGTTGCCCTGTACCAGCCCCTAGTTAGGCTGACTTAGGCCTAGTCTGCCGGAGGACCCCCCTATAATACACCGGGCACCTTCTCTCCTTCTCTCTCTCTCTCTCGTATCCTATTACTGCATCTAGCTAACCCGGCCATTCTGGATGTCACTAACTCGGCTTCTTCTCCGGAGCCTTTGTGCTCCACTGTCTCTCAGATTAACTCATATCGCAGTGATGCCTGGACAGCGTGACGTGTGTGGTTGTGCTGCTGCCGTGGTCCTGCCAGATGCCTCCTGCTGCTGCTGCCATCATTAGTCATTACTCATACTTCTACTGTTATTTTACACATATGACTATTGTCACACATGTATACTGCCAGATATTAATACATACTTTCAACATATTGTACCACAGTAGCCAGAACTATAACTATAATATTATTACTTTTATTAATGTTGCTTGTTTGTAAGCTACTGTCATTACCTGCATCTCTCTCTCTCTCTCTGTCTCTGTCTCTGTCTCTCTCTCTCTCTGTGTCTCATTGTGTCATATGGATTACTGTTAATTTATCATGTTGATCTGTTCTGTACGACATCTATTGCACGTCTGTCCGTCCTGGAAGAGGGATCCCTCCTCAGTTGCTCTTCCTGAGGTTTCTACCGTTTTTTTTCCCCATTAAAGGGTTTTTTTTGGGGAGTTTTTCCTTATCCGCTGTGAGGGTCTTAAGGACAGAGGGATGTCGTATGCTGTAAAGCCCTGTGAGGCAAATTGTGATTTGTGATATTGGGCTTTATAAATAAAATTGATTGATTGATTGATTGAAGTTTATACATTTACTGCCCACATTGTTATGATACAAAGCTGGTTGAAAAGAGGAAAAGTATTCCTTTAAAACTTAACATTCTCAGATTATACTTACTGTTGACCACCCCTCCAGAGTAGGCATCTCTGTGTGTGGCGTGAGCGATGCCCCGACGGCCCAGTTCATATGCCTCCTCCACCGTCATGTCTTCCCGGTAACCGCTGTCCACCACACCGTAGGCGTAACTGTTACCACAGCCGGTCGAGAACATACGGCCGGAGAGACGCGTCCCATTATCATCCACATAGTACAAACCAGGGCCCTGTAGAGGACACAGTTACTCATTATGGTCTGCAGAGAAATTATTGTTTTATATTCAGGCCTCAGTTTTTGACAAGGATACAACAATACTTCCAAAAAGAGGTGTGACAATAATAATGTACTGTCTATTAGGATGGTGTTTGAGTTGCTTCATCAGTGATGTCTGTGGTTTACACGTATCTATTAATTGTCTTTTCAGGATTGTCTTTTTTAGGATTTCAGGATCGGACTTCTCAAGAAATAATATTTTAATGCAAGAATTTTGAGATGTATTTCAGCTGGTGACTTTGGAACCATATGGTACTTTTTGTGTGTCATACTAATATGTAGTCGATATTTTTTTGCTGTCTGTACCCTCTTCCCTGTTTTTATTGCTACTTGTTCATTGGTTGCTTTATATATTTTTTTTTAATCTTAATGCATTTTACAATGATGAAGGCCATGTACTGTAAATATACGTAAAGTGACTTATTATTTCTAGATTCTGCTTCACTGGAAGTGATAAAAGACACTGATAATAAAAAAGATTATAATGTCTTTAGTGTAGATTGTAAGACTGACACACACATACATATACACATAAACACACACACTCACAGTTTACCTCTTTGTCCCATCCACAGATCATGCTTCCCATGGAGAGGCCCATGCCTCTGTAACCTAGCATCATGTTAGACAGCAGCTTGGAGGCAGCAGCCACAGAGATCCTGTGGTTGTTCCTCAGCTGGTACAGCCTGAATGAAAAAGTAATAAAACAACTCACCAATATATTCATATGGAAATCAAATGACAAATCAATCAGTCATACAGGTTGGCCAAAACATACGGTCTGCCAATCCTGAAAAAAAAAACCCTCATGATACTCCTCCTGAATAAATACTGACTTTTTTGTGCATCTTTTCAGTCAAAACTAGAATTAACACCTTGTGGTTGTTTGTCTCCTCCAACCATTTAAGTTGCAGTTGACATCCATGTCTGTACAGACTCATATATGTCGTAAGACTTACAAGGGATTTGATAAAAGGTGTATTTTTTAGCAAAATGTGGAAGCTTCACACACATCCTCCCAGTATAGCTCTGTTAAACAAATCAGGGTGATATGAGATGTGTGTCACCTGCAGTTTTTTGTTGTACTTGATTGTTGTTGTGGAGCACTTTGTTGTTAAATGTCTGTATTTAAGTGTAATGTATTTTTGTGTGTGGTTGTATTTGTCTGACAGTTGCCACGGACATGAAGTCAGTTTCTGAAAGGATAAATAAACAAAACTAATAAACTAACTAACCCTCAACTCGTCCGCACAGAAGATTTATACAATCAGCACAGTTTCAAAGTGGACACCCAAGATCAGTGTCACCAATTCAGTCTCTGACCAAATATCTCCCCTTCTGTTCCTCAGTTATTATGTTGAATAATGGCCAGTGTTTTTAAACAACATTATGATGTCACTGTGGTGTTGACCTTTGACCTTCTGGATATAAACTGTCATCACTTCATCATTTTATCCTATTAGACATGTGTGTGTAATTTTGTGATAATCAGTGTATAAATTATTACTTGTAAATTAAATAATACCTACTGTAACATGCATTTCATCACATGAACTCCACACAGGGAGACCTAATTTGGCCTAGGTGGGGCTCAAAGCCTGGACTTAGAGCCGAGGACCTTTCTGCTGTGAAGTCACTGTCCTAACCACTGAACCTTTTTGCTTCACTCAACAGGACAAAGTACTCCAAAGAGGGATCAATATTCAAACACTGCATGACAAACCTGCATTCTTTGGCCAGGAGTCTCTCCCAGTACTGGCAGTCTGCAGCACTCCCTGACATGGTGCCCAGCAGGTAGGGATTGATCTCTATGACCTTGTTGACGTCGTTGGATGCTGCAGAGCCGTGACATATTTGGGAAAAGGAGACACTTTAGTGACCAAGATTACAAGTGGAAGCATTAAGCATCTCAGTGTAGCAGCACCCTGGTTACACCTGTTGCCTTATTGACTTTTTGTGATCATCTTGTTCATGGTCCCTAAATTTTACATCTCAAAGCTCCATGCCTCTTTGATAGCTTTGGTCCTTGAGTTGATGACAGTCTTTTTCACACAATGAACACCATGTTGGCTGGGCAATATGACTGACTGGGTCATGCCACTCTATGACTCATTTTCTTTGTAGAGGCTAAAAGCTGTCACTCTCTGTGAAATGAAATGATATGCTGAACTGCATAACTTTTCCCACACTTAATCCAACTTTTTGTGCAGTTCAACCTCTTCTAACATTTTCCAGAGATGGAAAAGAAGACATGCATTTCTCTACTTGTGTATTTACCTAAGTAACGACCAGCTGAGGCTCTGGAGTCCACAGCCACGATGACTCCATGTCTGAACTTGAAGGCCAGAGTGGTCGTACCATGGTTCAGGTCTATACACACGCCTCCGTCACGGTTGCAGGATTGGATAAACCCGGAGGGCTGGAATGAAATCATAAGGGGGATCTCAGTGGGGCGCATGATGCGTAATGGCACTGTCTGAGTGTGTGTAGCCTATGTGTGTTGATAAAAGAACACGAAAGTGAAAATCTATCACTACCTTATATTCTTTGACAGTAACTCGTGATAGTTAAGATAAATCCATGATATGAAATTTCATGGGACGCAAACCTGCACCGCACACTGAAATCCACAGACGCGTAAAATAACTTGAACCACACCGCGCCTGACGCTTCATGCTTGCAGCAGGTTTACCGGATGAGATCCAGAATATTATTTTCTTGCCAAAACTCGGTGAAATGATACTCACGTCTACACCCAGAGGGACAGCAAATTCCTTAGTTTTGGTCCCGAAGTTGTAGTGGTTGGTTCGGTCGACGAGGTGCGTCTGTCCTGCTGGAAGAATCTGCCCACGGAGTTCAGCATAAGGCTTAAAACCAGTTACTTCGAAAAGAGCCATTGTGTATTTAAGTTAAGAAACTATATTCTGATAATATTTTATAGTTTAGGTGTGAATTTTTCCAAAATGAAGAAGGCGACTGACAGAGCGTCAAAGATAATTTCCTTGTGCGTGACAAAGGATTCGAAAGTGAAAGAGTTTATAAACTATTTTATTGTAGTCCTGTCCTCTCGAATAACACAAGAGTACGCCAAATTAGTCAGACACACAAAGTCTTTGCGCAAGTATGACAACATATATTCCTGCAATCTTTGCTGTAAAAAATAATTGATTAAAAACTCAAGACTTTGTAATATTCCGTTTAAATAAAAAAAAAATGGCTCAAAACTGCATAAACCAATCGGAGTGCACGATTTTTTTCCTCATCATTAGTCTCTATGCGGAAGTGCAGCACTCAGGTTTGGGGAAGCCTGCAGAAGTAATAATGATAATAGTAACCCCCAAGCTAATGCAGTTAGGGCAATGACATGTTAATGATGTACTATAACCTATACATGACTATAACATGCAGCAGCCTATAGGCCAGGGAGAGTCAACTTGTTTTACCTTGGGGCCAGTTTTGCAAGATAACAGTAGGCCAGGGGAAACAAACATTATATAATAAATGAATTGCCCCGTTTTTCAAAATTAATATGGTTGCTGTCCTCACTCTTCTCTTCTGGCAAATCCAGTAGCAGTGCAGCACAGCAGCCCCACACAGGTCAGGTGTATGCAGGGGATAGCCCAAGCCTCTGTAGGGGTTCAGGGATCCTCCCCCGGCAGTTTAATAAACAAGCTCTATTTTGCCTTTCTAATGCACTTTGGCACCTTATTTACATTAAAAGTACAAAAATATTCCCAGTGTGAATCCATTTATTTTCACTCTAAATAAGAAAATGGTCAGTGAGCCACCTTGCACCCATGAGCACATTATGAGACAATGGACCCCTGGGCACAGATATGCAAAGGGCCCCACCACCAAGACATACAGACTTTGTGGTGTTTTTTCCTCTTCTTTGTTGTTGTTTTGCATCTTTCTTAAGTCATAATGCCTCTTTTTGTGGTTTTGTGTCTCTGTATAATCTTGAGTCTTTTTTGGTCAGAGTGACATGTTGTAGATGAAGGCTCGATAAGCCCATTGAGTAATTCATGCATGCTGGCACCCTGTGGCCCACAGGCTGTAAACTGAGTATACTATAAGCTCCTCTTTACATTGGATTTGTTATGATAAGCACAGGGTGTCTATTTGGGGACTCAAATTTACAATCAAGTCAGTTAATAACTATAGAACATAAAAATAAATCAGGCAACAGGGTCAAATGAAATTTTATTCAATGACATTTTATTATAATCCCGATTGTAAAAACATGTTACAGTCTTCTCATTGTTGCCTGGTAGCAGTCTCTCTGCTAACTGTAGTACTAACTCCTGCAGTATTTCTGACCTTTTCCACATCACAGTGAAGCATAACAGCAGAGTAGAAACCATGATGACAGTGTTTATCTAATATCTGAGATGTTTCACTTCTTATATTTAAAAATTAGTGAGTAACATATTAAATTGAAAGACTTTTACTGCTTATTGTTGTGGTATTTATGTGGTGAGAATGTGTCGTGACTCAGGCTGTATCCATCTGCTGCACGGTCTCCTGTACAACTTCCAGCTTTAAGGGGACTTCTTTCTTTGTCAGAACCGGTGTTGTGCCTGGACGATATTTGTATTTTATTTTCCTAGGGGAGAGGGACAGATGGAAAGATGGGTGAAGCTTGTCAATCAATCATAATAGTTTTGTTTAACAGAATACATAATATACCAATGTAGGTTTTCAAAACTATATATATTTTTTAGTGTGTATTAAGTTGTTGAAGAATAAAAAAAAAAGCTTACGGGTGAAATCGCAATTTAGCACACAAAACGTTTATGACAATAACAATATTCACTACTCACAGAGAAAAGAATAATCTGATTTGCAGATCTTGAATGAAGTTGTGCTCATACTGGCCTACCTGTTGTCTTTGAACTCTGACACCTGGTAGGGTCTGATGTAGTCCACTCCCTGCCTGGTGATGACACAGATGTCGATGTTGTTGCCTGAGCCGAGGTCACTCATGATGCCCGCGTGGATGGCAACATGCACGAGCTCCTTCGCCTTCTCCAGCTGAGAGAGTTACAAGAATTCAGGGAGACGATGGGGAGAGGGGGAACCAGAGACATAGAGGAGAAAACAGAGTTATTCATCAGTTTTAAAATCCATCTGCAGCAGTTCCTAAATGCCTAGACACACTTTTTCAGTTTTTCTCTTTGGTAGCATTCAATAGCAAGAAGAGAGAATGGTTCTTAACATTTTCTCAACTACTTGCATAACCAAGAGGGTTATTTTTATGAGATTTTCACAGTACGATTATATAGAATATGTCATGGTTTCATGGTATCATGATATACAGTATTACACAGTTATTATTATGATTATTATTACCACTATAACTACATTGTAATAGTTACAATGACCTTTACAGGAATAAAAACAGATTTTTTTTGCTTGAACAAAAACAGGCAGTCAAGTAGGAAAGGAGATGCGTACACACAAGTGAGATTCTCTGTGCAGTTGCATTATATTTTAATACTGCGGATAAGCAAATGGACACGATATAAAAATGGTCAACTGTCATATCACTGTATACAGTTTCATGTTATACAGTACTGCTTTTAACATAACTGCCACACTGCAGTAATTCAATTAACGATGCCCAAAAATAAGTGAAATGATTTTGTGATCATATCTAAAAGATCACATCTAACAATAACTTTCACAATATGTAAAAACAGCTGTCAGGGTGGCGTACCTCCAGGTCAGGTTTGAACCCGTCCTCTAAAATCCCAAGAGCAGCGAGATCACCAGATCCTGCATGGACACAAAGTGATGGCAAATGAAACAGACTGGATGTAAAATATAGAATCTCCGCCAGACACTAAAATAGAACAGTTTTTATATGATCTGGTATTGATAGTTAATCAATCTTTAAAAACCATTTTATACACAAAATGACACATTTGAAACATAAAGCACAAAACCAGGTGGCTAGCCTGATAAATAACAGCATGGCTGAACAGTCAGAGAAGTGAGCATTGCAAAAACTCAACTAGCAAAGAATCCAGACAAATATGTCATAGTAACAGAACTGCCATTGCTTATAGAAAAGTATCATGTCACCTACCCATTGCAAGGTAGGGCACCTTATTTACACTCCCATACGGCCCCACTGTGTACAGGTGGTTCCCAGTGCAATCCACTCCTCCAAGTATAAGATTGGCACCGATTTGGCCGTGATACCTGATGGACATAGAGATCGAAACTGTGATCAACACCACAGTTAAATGACTTGTGAGTTTAACAAGTGTTGAACTCATTCACACACCTGTAGATACAGGTACATGTGCAACACGAACCTGTACAACATATCCTGTAATATGTTGACGGCCATTACAACTCGAGGGTTCCTCCCACTGTTCAGAGAGAATATGGTGAGGTTGGAGGAGAGCAGCTCTGTGGTCTTCTCTGTATCTGCTGCTGTGCCTGCTCCACAACAACTAGGGAAAGTAAGAGAGAAATTATATGAATGTGAAAAGAATATGAAGGAAGAAAAATAAAAAGGGAACTGGGAAGATAGAGAGAAGAGAGGGGAAGATTAGAAAGAAGAGAAAGAGCAAGACGTAGAGTGATGGCTTCTTTTTCAAGACACTATTTTGCTTCAACAGACTCAGAAATCCATCAAACAAACAACAGAGTGACTGATTATATTGAGTAATCACTTTTGGTCTCAGTGTATCGTGTATGAGACTCACTATATATTTGGAGCAATGTAGTGGATCTTGGCACACATCTTGTCAGCCACCACTTCACTGGAGGTAGCTCTTGTGTCTGCTCCCAGCACCACCCCATCCTGCATCAACACAGACAAACGGAGATACTAATAACCCAATTTATCATGCAAATTACATTTATGTGCCTGACATGCACTACAACAACAGCTCCATGGAGAAAGCGCTTATTTCGCATGCAACTACAACTGTAGTTGCCCTTGGGCAAGGCATTAAAATCTCAGTTGATCCAGTGGAGCTGCCCGGTCACCAGTACAGGATGACTGTGAAGGAAGTGGGCAGCTTCCATATGAAATGTGTGCAGTGGACATTAATTGCATTTATGTTTTGTCAAAGTTGTGCATTGGGACTTAATAAAAACACTTTGCCTTTTCAGTGATGCACTGAAAAATACATCTGGTAAAAGTAACTGCTTTGGTGAACATTTTGAATTAAATATGAATATTTTCATCAGTGCAGTTTACATAGCTTTATATACTCGCCTTGAACACAACTCCTGCTATGGTGGTGCCTGTTTTCATCGCTTTAGGTGTCTGTCCCTCACCAAAAAGACCCTCTAATGCAGCATTCCTAGAGAGAGGGAGAAAGGAGGAGGTAACAGGGGGGTAAGCCGCTTTATGTTATAGATATTATATCTGTCAACACTTTATTACTATATTGTTTCACTGATTAAACTTATACGCAAACAGGAAAAAGTTACTTTCACTTTTGATCTCGATGAAAGCTTAGTGTAACTGCCGGTTTGATTTATTTTTTTCTTTAATAATTCAGTCTGCTGCTCAGAAGACATAGATAGAAAACCATACCTTGCTGCGTTGTCGAAATTAAACCCAGCTGCAGGAGTTTCGAGGACATTTGATAGCGCCATACTGGATCTGACTGCGTCTTCTCTGCGCGTCTCAGTGCGCCTGAGGTCGCTGTTCTGAGCGTCACCTCTCCCTCTTCTCTTTCGATTTTGGAGTGAAAATGGAGAAACACTGCATGGGCTCACAAGTCAAAGGAGTCAGCACAGGGGTGAGTAGATCCGACCCAGTTCGCTTGTATCTTTCCTGAGGCAGCACCAGATCATATTACGCGTAAAAATGATCGATAACCGATTCCGCGGATGAACAGGTGATGCTGTACCTGAATAGTAAGCAAACACAACGTCAAATGACTTCCACCGGACATTTCATGTGTTTTATTATAAGTGTATTGTTTACATGTCAGCTCTGAACTAGTTTATTCCTTACATTTCTATAAAGAAACGACTGGCTGCGCTTTCGTTTCCACTTATAAACCATTCCTCCACAGAACTCAAAATCCCAGAATTCATAGCTTTGCTCAGCCTGCTGAATGGACGCGAAGCTATGAGGGGAAAAAACGACATGTCTGTGATGCTGTATAACCCAATGTTATGTTTGTCTTCTCTCATATTTGGCTTCATATAAATACTTCTAAACACTGTCTTCTCTCTCAGACCACCATCCTGGCTGCCACTTTTAATGGAGGGGTCGTGATTGGTTCAGATTCCAGGGCTTCCATTGGAGGGTGAGCATGTTAACACAATACACTGAAGTTGCCATTATTGTTAATCACGTACACAGGACGGACTGCTTGATGACGTTCATGATCAAGATAAAATTTTTGAATGATATGGCAACTTGTCAGGGCCCCAGCCCCAGCAACTGCCTGCATGTTACATTTATCCAGTAAAACTACATTTTATATAAACTTCCAAACTTATTCAGTCAAATATGGGGTAGATGGAAACCTGGAAAAATCTAAAAAAAAAAAAAAGGCAGATTTGAAAATGTGTCCTTTTGTAGCTAAGCTTCCCCTCTCCCCCCTCTATCCTAGTGCTTCCCATTGATTTATTTAATTTTATTTAATAGTAGACTTGAACACAGCTCATTCACTCAGCCCCTACTTGCCCTCTCTCTCTCTGTTTATCAGACAAGACAAGAATTAGCTAGCTAGCCACCCCACAGTCTCCTCTCCTCTCTTCCAGCCACTGTGGATTGCTTCCCTGGACAGAGAGCTGGCAGCAGCTCAGGGGAGGGACCTTAAGTTGGTGGTTATAGTGGCTCAGATATGGTCAGCAAAATCCCTCAGCGCCAGGTGTCACAGCAAGCTGGTGGCCAGCAGCAGCACCGAGTCTAACCTGTGTAACGGCAGCAGCAGAAAGTCTGCTGATCTGGCAGGAAGTCAGGGCTGTCCGGTCCCCCTAGCTGGGGCTTGTGCTGGCAGGACTGGGACTGCTGCAGCTGCTGACTGGAGGTCTGTGTCCAGAGCTGCTGCACACTCTTCTCCCAGTGATAGTGGTGTGTAGCAGCAGGGACTGAAGTGGAGGAAACACTGTGATTCCAGGCTCTAGCTAACGTTAGCTACATATACATCTGTGAGCCTTTAGCTCCAGTGCCATAACGGAAACACGTGAGCCCCTGCTTTGCAGTGTTCAGTTGTTGCTAGTGCTGGAATAGCAACTTTCACTGCAGGATTCTTCACTTTTCAGACTTTCATTGACGTGACGTGCACGTGCATCTGTCTTTGTAGAATAGCCAATAGGAATGCCCTCTCTTTGAAATGACCTGTGATTGGCTAAAGTCTCCTGTTATGGCCTAGAGATTTTCATTAAAAAAGAATGAAAACACAGCAAAGAGGAGGGGTAGAAGTTTAGTTTTCTCTTAGACCATTTGAAGTACGATATGCTCAAAGTTTATTATGGGATTTTTGCTCAGTTTGCCGAAATTAAACTGCCTACCCCAGCTCTAAGTTTTTATGAATTGCTCCACTGAACTCAGTGGCTAAATGTAACTGTTACATTGCATGCTACTTTATACTCCTACTCCACAATTCAGAGAGAAATATTGTACTTTTGATTGCATTTTATTTGACATCTAGTGTCAAGTTACTCTACAAATCACAATTTACATGTATAACATAAAATTATCTTATAAAATATTATGCATTGTATAGATTACACCATCCAGCGGTATATAGGAAATTAAAGTTAACTTGGCTTGACCTATAGCAGTAAAATGCTGCTTACACATTGATGCAACAGAGGTAAATATCCAAAAATATAGTGTATCATTATTATAACACTTTACAGGAGCCATTGTTCTGCATTAAGTACTTTCACGATTGAAACTCTGAGTACATTTTGCTAATGTTACTTACATACTCATACTTTCACAACATTTATGCAGGACTGATGCTACTTGTACTTAAGGATATGAATAATCTTTCCACCACTGATAAAACTAGCTTTCACTGTCAGCTACAAGTAAATGGAAAACTTTGATACTCATCTTGTACATGCAGACATTTAAACCTAAATCAGAGGGTGGTCTATTATTTTCCTGTGAATGGTCAATAACTACACAGAAGCATGTGTAAGACTTCACTTCTATACTATGATGACCTGATTGTCTTAATGATAGCCCATCACTCCAGAAGTTAAACAATGTCTCTTCTCCCTGCTGCAAATGTGTATGTAGTATCTGAGAGGTCTCTTTGCATTATGGCTTTGTTCATCCTCTCTTTGTCTCTCTTTTCAGGGAATATGTATCATCTAAGACAATCAACAAGGTGATTCAGGTTCATGACCGGATCTTCTGCTGCATTGCTGGCTCACTTGCAGATGCTCAGGCCGTCACTAAGGCTGCAAAGTTCCACCTGTCCTTCCACAGGTGCCACATACACTCATATGAATACTTTGGCACATATTACATACACAGAGATATTATGCTCATCACATTGAAATAATACTTTTTAATCCCACAGGTTATTCTGGTTGTTTTTATTCCTCCATGACTCCTAGGCAAGGACAGTCATACACAGTTATGTGAATGCAAACTGACATCCTGTATGTGCTCCAACAGTCTCACATGCATCACATACAGCAGTGAAACCCTTTTCTATCATTGAATAAACTGATGACCCCTGACTAAGTGATGTATTTTATGGATATTTCATATTATATTTAATGCCTAACAGTGAGTGTACACAACAACTAATAAACTGTACGATTACCCCAAATAGTGAAGACAGTAATTGCAGGAAGTTTGTGTAAAATGAGAGATTTGGATGGATTTTGAGCCAATTATTACCTGTAAATATTGCATCAGGGTTTAGTTTTACTGATATTTTTAAGAACTTTATTGAAAAAAAAAAAAGAACTTAAAAAAAAAGAGTCTATATTATGTTTTTTTCTCCTTCATTTTTTAACAATCACACATACTGGACAGGCTTCTGTTTTTTGACAAATTCAGTATTTTCTTCTTTCCAATGCTTGGCGATTGTTCTATAAGCTCTTGGGGTGTTTTAACTGCGTACTTTTTTGATGCAGGAGGCTGTTAAGTGGAGAGTGACGGTTCTGTCAGTATAGCTTGTGTTTAGGTCTTCGGCTTTTATCTTGAATTATAATCTCAACTTTAACCTCCCACCCCCATTTGCAGTGTCCAGATGGAGACTTCTCCACTGGTAATAGCAGCAGCATCTGTGCTGAAAGAACTGTGTTACAATAACAAAGACGAGCTGCAGGCTGGCTTCATCACAGCTGGCTGGGACAGGAAAAAAGGACCACAGGTAGGTAGTTGCTATGAAGACAGCCAGATGTCAGAGAAGCAGTGATAATGACAATAGATAATAAGTCCACCTTGCAGCATTTAGATTCATTGCTAATATTCTCCATCCTTCTCCAGGTTTATGTCGTGTCTCTAGGTGGGATGTTAGTCGGACAGCCGGTTACCATTGGTGGCTCAGGCAGCACTTACATCTACGGCTACGTTGACGCTAAATACAAACCCAACATGAGCAGAGAGGAATGCCTACAGTTTGCCACTAATGGTACTGTTTTATCATTTTACTAACGCACCCAAACTTTTGTGCTTGTTTTGTCAGTAAGTTCATGTCAGGATTCGAAAAGATTTATTGGAATTGTGATTCAGTGAAAATATGAATATGAAGGAAGGTGGTAACAGATGATGATTAATGCTTGGCAAATCTTTGCTGGGTTTGTAATCATTACAATGTAAAACAAGAGTTTGACACAAAATACTTAAGGTTTTATTTCAACATGTTACGACCCTCAGTAGCACGTGAAGTTTGCTCAGCTGTCACGGAAATGACCTAAATGACCTGAAATGAAAAGTTAGAGTAATTTTCAGATTCACACTTAGGGGAATTATATATTGTTACATATTCAATATCCAAAGATCTGTAGTGTTGCATGTGCCTCTTTTATGGACCATTTCATTGCTATTCTGTTGCTAGGGCAACAACTTTGGTCCCTGTTCACTTCCTGTCAGCTTCTGCATTAACATACATTCAAACAGGAAATACAAAGGGACCCATTTAGAATGTTTATGTTGTCCAGTTTGAAATGGTCTATAAGAAGAAGGCTTCTGATTGAAATTAAGGGAATAAAAATAAAATAAAAAATATTTTAAGTTCAGTTTAACATTTGTTTTTTTTTTACTTAGTAGCCATAGAAGCTGTATAAATATTACAGACTTCTTGTCTGTCCTTGTTTGACCTGACCTATATTTCTCCTGCTTGTTGTTCTGGTTTGTCTTCCTTCCTCCTCCACCCTCCCTTTGCTTCACCCCTCTGTCTCTGTGCTCACAGCTCTTGCTCTGGCCATGGGTAGAGACAATGTCAGCGGAGGCGTGGCTCATCTGGTGGTGATCACGGAAACTGGGGTGGAGCATGTAGTTGTACCTGGTGACAAACTGCCAAAGTTCCATGATGAGTGACCACCTTTAAGCTACCAATAAAATTTGATATTTTTTTCCAATATGGAGTAGTTCTTGAAATCTTTAAACCACAGTTTCATCACATATTTACTCTGTAGGTCTGGGATGTAACAAAATATACATGCACTCATCTGAAGAATAAATCAGACACATGAAAATGAGTTATTTTGCTGCCAATGAAAAACTTTGACTAAACTGTTGAGTGCTTCTTATTATGGTAAGATGCACACTATTTTCCAAAATTCCACTCTTGACTATTGAAACATAAGAATATCCATTATAAGGTGATGTCTCTCTTTGTTTTTTAATGTGTCAAAACTACATGTTTTATGCAGTTTTTTTAATATAATTTGTGGAAATATGTGAAATAAAAAAAAACAACAAAAAAACCCTAATTGTCCTTCCTCCATCTTTTTTTAAATTGAGTTCTATGTTTCAAAATATCTTAATGTGTCTGTGACAAGGCCATAGTCACAGAGACAACAGTGTGGGAGACCAAATCTGCTGGGGGGTCTGGGGTTCTTTCCACAGAAAAAAAAATTGAAAATCGAAAACTCATGTCCTATTATTCATCATAAGTACAGGAACACAGCACCATACATGAAAGGTACTACTGTCTACATAAATTACACATGCAGTGCAAAATAAACTGACAGTTTACTCAGACTTCACTTTGGTAAGCTGACAAGTATAACCTGACAATTTAAGTTGAGTGGCCCTGTGAGCCGTGATGGCTGCCTTGATATGTGACGTGTTTACTGAAATGTTGCCTCATATCATATTAAGGTCCTTTAAGTGTTCTAGTCCGTACTGTACTGTATGTATGTAGTGTTTTGTAGCAACAGAATGACTTTCTGGCCCATCCAATCAAATAGCTATGCCACCACAAAGTCCACTGTATACTTGCAAAGTACACGATCCGCACTGAGTTGAAATATGCGCACATTTCAGTGATACTCCTGTAGTTTCAATGCGAGTGAACAGCTCGTTGCAGAGGAGCAACTTAACTTTCAATTTCGATTTAATTCAGGAAAACATGGAGTCTGTCTGATGTTTGAAGGCTTAATTTGGTCTAAAACAAACGCTTCGTAAACAATTTAAGAGCAGTAAAGGAGATTTCCGAAAGCAAGAGAACGTTATAGGCCTACTTTATATAACCGGGACACCTCGACTGAACGCTTCGGTTTGCGCCTGGCGTCACCATTACTTCTCTGGCAGACTGGTACAGTCGTTGTTGTTACCAGATTATCAGCATGTTGGAAGAATCGGGGCCAGAGTGGTTGTCTGCGGAGGTGAAAACCGGGGTAAGTAGCTATGATATTTGTAATGTTTGGTCTATTAATGTGCGCGGCGCTGAATCCTTGTGACTTTCTGGGCCGCATGTGGAATTGCGGATGCGTGGAATGAATTATTGAAATAGCCTATTTAATGCTTTTACCTTTGTTTGTAGACAACCATCATTGCCATAGAGTTTGATGGAGGGGTCGTGCTGGGGTCTGATTCCCGAGTGTCTGCAGGGTAAGTTGGTGCGTGCGTGTGTGCGCGCGCTTCTGTTTGCATGCACGGTGTGTCCAGTTCTACCTGCAAAATACTATCTTTACTAAGACGCCAGGTATTCTTAAAGTTCACATGCATTCTGACCCGAAATCCTTCCACCTCGCCATCATCGCTGACATGCAGAATCCCCCCCTGTTTGGACTGATTTTAACTGTTTTGTTATTTCACAGAGTAGGCCCACATGTACTGAAACAATGAAATGCAGTGTAGCATCTAACCAGAAAAGCAAAAAGTTCAGAGAAATGTGCATATGTTTAGTATGTAAGAAAAACAAGGGGTAAATATGAACCTGCCAAGATTAACACAGTAGCCTATGAACAAGCCACAATCACACACTTTTCATCCCTCCACGCAGGGCATCAGTGGTGAACAGGGTGATGAACAAGCTGTGTCCCCTCCATGATAAGATCTACTGTGCTCTGTCAGGCTCTGCTGCTGATGCTCAGACCATCGCTGAGATAGTCAACTACCAGCTCGATGTCCATAGGTAAATACACACTAGAGGAAAGATAAACTTGTTACCTTTTATCAAATATAAAACATATATGGACTATAAGTATATGATGTGTTCGGAGGTGCCTCCTGATTCCAAGTACACAGTTACAGCCCATGAAATGAGTAAGGACTTCTATTTTGCACGTTTTATATATATTTATGTGCTCAGATAATAATGTCGCTTAAGTGTGTAAATGCTGTTTGTGGATCTTTCTAATTCTGCCAGACATTAAAATTATATGAGCAAATCTCAATACAATACAGAAATTTCCGCTGAGTGAAATATTTTAGCTTTAAAGGAGCAATGAGCGAAATTCATCATTTCTAGACTGAAGGAATTAAAAAATTGCTATGTGAAGAACTAGAGGTGTAATTTCATCTGGAGTATAGCATGACCTCACACACCCTCTTTGTGTTGATCTCCAGCCCATTGTTTACAAGCCGGTCCGGCTGCGCGTTCATGTGAACACATGTGCTGCGGTACTCGCTGGCACAGACGAGGCGAGTGTGTGTGTGTGTGCGCGTGTGTGTGTGTGTGTGTGTGTGTGGGGGGGGGGGGATACAATACTAATATCTAAAGATATTAGTATTGTATCTGCCTTCAAAAGTGCTTGTGAGTCTAAACTATAATGCACACCGCATTTAATTTTTATGGGAGACACTGTTTCGGTAAGTTTTTTCTGTGTCTTCCTCTGTCAGTACTGAGATAGATGAGGACCCCCAGGTTTGCTCAGCTGCAACTCTGGTGAGGAACATCTCGTACAAGTACAAGGAGGAGCTGTCTGCACATCTCATTGTGGCCGGCTGGGACAGAAGAGATGGAGGACAGGTCAGTAAACACATGTAGTTGACTCCAGTCTGGAGGGAAGAGTTTCAAGCTTAAAGGGATAGTATACCCAAAAATGAAAATTCAGTCATTATCTACTCACCCATATGCCGACGGAGGCCCTGGTGAAGTTTTAGAGTCCTCACATCCCTTGCGGAGATCAGTGGGTGGAGCGGCTAGCACACCTAATGGTAGACGGTGCCCCAGACTAACGTCCAAGAACACAAAATTGAATCCACAGAGTACCTCCATACTGCTCATCCATAGTGATCCAAGTGTGCTGCAGCCGCCACATAAAAAGTTGTTTCGAAAAACGTCATATGAACTCTGTTTTTAGCCTCACTGTAGCCTGTAGCTCTGACTGTTTCTGTGTGCTCCGTGCTCACGTGTGCGCGCCTGCGCGAAACCAGCGAAAGCATGAGCTTTGCTCACCCGTGTTTACATCACGTGACACGTGCACCGCAGGGAGAGAGAAAGGTAACCAAAGAGCTAAAAGATAATTTGCACTATGGTCTTTTAGCAAAGGACAGCCCAACATGTCTGAAGACTTTGAAACTGAGGAGGAACAGCATTTCTTTGTTGAGCCGTATTTGTTTGAGCCCGAGTATATGGACACGGAACTCAGGCTACTGGACGAAGCAGCCGCCGCAGCTCATGAGCCTCAGCCAGCCGCAGAATACCGGAGTTGAGCACTGGAAACCTGGTGGTGTAGCTGTTTCAAATGCAAAGCAGTGCCATCGGATGAGGAAAGTGTTTGCTGCTCAGACTGGGAATTGGCGATGCCTGCACTTGAGAATGTGGACATCAGTACTGACGAGACTGCTGCTCTTCAGAGATCACCGATCACCCTGAGCGTGCACACGTGAACGCGGAGCACAGAGAAACAGTCAGAGCTACAGGCTACAGTGAGGCTAAAAACAGAGTTCAAATGATGTTTTTCGAAACAACTTTTTATGTCGCGGCTGCAGCACACTTGGATCACTATGGATGAGCAGTATGGAGGTACTCTGTGGATTCAATTTTGTGTTCTTGGACGTTAGTCTGGGGCGCCGTCTACCATTAGGTGTGCTAGCCGCTCCACCCACCGATCTCCGCAAGGGATGTGAGGACTCTAAAACTTCACCAGGGCCTCCGTCGGCATATGGGTGAGTAGATAATGGCTGAATTTTCATTTTTGGGTGCACTATCCCTTTAAAGGTCCTGTATATGACATTCAGAGCATTATTCTAGCAGCAAGTAAGTATTTGCAGTGTAAAGATATAGTGCAGTAATGGCATCCTGAGCAGAGAATGAAGCCACACACCCTGTGTGTGTGTTGTAATCCCAGCTTCTCTGTTTTTCATTGTGGTAGCAGGGCCGGTCACATGTCCATGTTAGTGCATACGAGTCTCTGTGTGTGTGTCCCACTAGCTAGCTAATTGCCCCAGCCCTGCACTGCGCTCATACGTCAGTTACAGCTGACATCACTGTCCCGACCCACAGTTGTGTGATGGTGTTGTCACGCAGGCGTAACACCCATCCTCCGGTTCCCCCCATGTTAGCACCATCAACTCTGTCAGGACTGTTGCCAGTGTTAGCACTGTTTGCTCTCTTAGCACAGGTAGCTGCTAGCCGCCAGCTCAACCACCTCTTTGTTGAGAATCCTGACTTAAATGTTAGATTTGCTCTGAATTTTGCATACAGCTCCTCTAAGCAAGAAAGATAACTGGGAAAAATAATGTAATGATGTCAAAATTATTGTCTGCAACTTTTGCTAAATTGATAGTGAAATTGCTTAGATTGCTTAGATCTTGTCTAGCCAACACCCATTTATAACAATTTATAATATGAAGTTTATGGCACAAGTGCATTTGGGATGTAGTCAACTCCACTTTTTTGCTGATCCTGGTGCAAAGTAATATGCAACGGGCAAATGGGTTGTATTTAGTCCCTTAATGAATCATGTGTGGTTTTGGTGTAACATGAATTCAGTCAGTCAGAGTGTCATCTCCGATTCCCTTTAAAAGCCAGTGTGCCTGTACCTGGCCCACTGTTCTCACATAGTGGATTCGTCAAATTGAAGACTGCTCTCTACTATGTTCACATTTTAGAGAATGTAATTAATAACTTTCTTATCAATAATGTATTAATTTAACCACTCACAATCTATCAGCTCTTCCCTCTGTGTTTAACAAGCAGAGTGTGCGTTGTTAACCTGCCTATGTAGGCACATATTACCATCTGAATTATGTGCCCTTTAAAGCCTCAGTGTGTAAAAATGATGAATAACAGTGACATCAGCGGTCAAATTCTACATTGCAGCGCTCACTTGCGCTCACTCACTCACCCCTCCCGTCGGGTAAGTGATGGTGGCCTCGTAGGACAAAAAGAGTTTTTTTGAGTTTTTCAGGAGTATCTAGCAATGAGGTGAATATTTATTTAGGAATCTAAACCATGTTATGATGTGTTATAGCTTACCAGTGAGATATAGGTTATTTGTGAAATATATGTTAGGAGTGTTTTAATTCTAATTGTTTTGGTAACACGAACAAACATTAGCACAGTAATGCTAAAATAACACGTTTATGTGATAGTCACGGCACAGTGCGGTAAATATAGGTTGGTACGATTATAATATGCATTTCCAGAGTGTTCTTCCACAGGATACAGGGAGATGAAGAAGAGGGAGAGGGAGAGGGAGAGGAGGAAGACCAGGGAGAGGAAGGGGGCGAGGGGGTAGAGGCGGTGTACGAACGGCCAGGTGAAGAGGTGTGTCTCGGCTACCCAGAGGGAAGAGAAGGAGGAGAGGGTGGCAGCCTTCGCAGCAGCGCGAGAAGAATCAACAGATTAGGCTGTAGGCTAGGCTAACCATTTAGCTGTAGCTCTGGGATAACGTTAGCCAAGGTTAGGCTAACGCTAGCACATAAACGTAGCCGTCACTCGAACTTAGACAAGAGGGAAAAATAGTTGCAAACATGAAGCCAAAATGATTTTAAAATATCAGATTGAATTACCTGTCTGGCAGAAAGCAGGCAACCTCTGCATCCCTTGTGAAATTCTTCTCCTTCAGGATTTCTTTCCACCTGGAATAAGCAACGCTGATATTCACTCGTGTTTTGTTCTGTCTTCGCTTATCTGATCTTTTTCTTTTATTTGGTGGTGTGGTTTCCCTCTTATGGGGCAAAACATATGCGTGGTCCTCCATTCAAAGTGCGACAGAATCATAAAAGTACAAAGCTGGGTCACGCAGAAGCGCCCCGGATTGATCTTCACCTTAACCGTCTCCAGTGACGGCAAGTTCTAGGTAAACGCGAAAGGCGAAGCGCGTATATCCCTTTCAGCCACTGTATTCAAATATGGCGACACAAAAGGGCAGCCTCCAGCAGACCGCGTCCTGCCTGTGTATATATAGCCTTGCATCACCAGGCTCTTCACGTAGAGAGCGGATCCGGAATTCACCAAATTCACCAAAGTAAAAGGGTTCACCAAAGTAAAACTTTAAATTCTGGCGCACCATCGATATACAATAAAAGAAAAAGGTTAAGTTAATGACTTGGGCTTTTCTTGTAAATTATATTCTTTAAATTAAAAAGTTTCACTGCATTTTTATTAGCTTGGTGCTTTTATTTTGACGGAAAGGCTCATCGAATTCCGGATCCTGTCTCTCTCGCCCTGGTTCCGGTTCCTTACCAAAGCAGCCACTAAACGGCCCCAGACTAGTGTATATAGAAATCGAGAAATCATTCTAAGCCTATGAGAAAGCTTCCATTTGTATGTGAATTGCATTACACTTTAGTAAATATATATTTATGAAAGCAGTAGCTGATATTTGCTAATAAACAACCACGTAAATTACACATTGTAACTTTAAGTAGCAGTAACAATACTGTGCCATTCTGACTTTTGACCAGGTTTTTGTTGGTCATTGGCACAATTTAATCGTTTCCTGCAGCCTCAAAATAATAATGAGGCAACAATGTGACAGACTACCCCTTATTTTAAAACAGAGTGGTGCAAGTACATAGCTACTTACACAGCTTGGGTGCTGGCCATGAAAATGACATCTGTGTCAGCCTAAAAATAGCATTGACAGTTGTGGTGCACTGTGCCTGTGCTGGGTGTAAGATAGGGTCCTTAATGTTATAGGTGTCTATACAGAATGATATTATGATCTGGGGCGGCAGTAGCTCAGCCCATAGAGACTTGGGTTGGGAACCGGAGGGTCGACCTGTTCAAGTCTCCGTCCGGACCAAAATATGGAGCGTGGACTGGTAGCTGGAGAGGTGCCAGTTCACCTCCTGGGCACTGCCGAGGTGCCCTTGAGCAAGGCACCGAACCCCCCAACCGCTCAGAGTGCCTGTCATGGGCAGCCCACTCTGACATCTCTCCACTTAGTGCATGTATAGGTCAGTTTGTGCATGTGTGCGTTCGGACCTGTGTGTAATTGACAACAGAGTGAAAAATTGAATTTCCCCTCGGGGATTAATAAAGTATATAAAATTTAAAAAAAAATTAAAGTCTTTCTCCTTTCTGTGTCTGTGCCCTCTGACCTCTCTCAGGTGTTTGCAACCCTTAATGGTCTCCTAACAAGGCAGCCATTTGCAATTGGAGGCTCTGGCAGCTCATATGTTTATGGGTTTGTTGATGCTGAGTATCGCAGGGGCATGAGCAAGGAGGAGTGCCAGCAGTTTGTTGTCAACAGTAAGTTTTATCTTCCCACAGAAAGCTTTTTTTGTGTATTAGATGGTGAAATAGCAACCAGACAGTTGCTGCTTCTCATCATTTTATTGTTCCATATTGATATATCTACCTATAAAAACTCTCCTCACCTGTCTAACTCTGTCTCCTATTGTGTTTCTGCCTCTTGTAGCTCTGTCTTTGGCAATGAACCGGGATGGCTCCAGTGGTGGTGTGGCTTATATCGTCACCATTGATGAACACAGCACAGAGGAGAAAGTCATTCTTGGAAATGACTTGCCCACCTTCTTTGATCAGTGATATATATACAGTTTTTCATCGCTAGTTTGCCAAGCCACTGTCATGCATAATGCAATTAGATTTTGTTTTGCTCACAATAACCACCACGCTCACACTTTTTGGCTCATCTGTCAACTAATTCAGCTTGCAAACTAAAAAAATATTGGACAAGGGTATATTTACTAATAATTTAAACATCCTTGCATTGCTCTGTGATTCCCAGAGCTATTTCAAGTGTAATAAGGCAGCCTTTGTGTTTGTCAGTAATTTAGAGACTGCTAGCCCTCTCAAATCATCAGATATATCTGATCAAGTTTGTGGCTTAAAAAAAAACAAGACACTGCTCATCAACTGTAGTCAAACTGTCAAACTAGGCAATGCTGATCAAATATAAATCAAGATTCCGTTACTGCCTATTTCTCAGGCAGTGATGTTTTCAGAAACATGCTTCAGCGTGCTGTTTAGCTGTAAAATAAGAAAGTTGGCCCAGGCGGTGGGTGGCTCACCATCTATCACAAACTGTCACATTTTACAGCTAAAGAGTGCACTAAAATATGTTCTGGAAACTCTGAGGCGAGAATGCAGTAACAAAATCTCGATTCCTATTTAACCAGCGCTGCTTAGTTTGACTGCACAAGAGCAGTGATTGACAATGACTGACAGCTGCTTGAGAGACTCCTCGGCTCTGAATGGTTGTTTTTGGTGTGCCAGGTAGATTCTAGCAAATGCCATTAGAAGCATAGGAAGGAGAGGAGGGGCTTGATTTTTTTCACAAATTATCTGCTGGTTATTTTCAAAAAAGTTACCAACTGTAGCTTTAAGAGACTCTGACATTGGCAAAAAAGAATCTTACAGGCCACCTTTATTGATTTTTCTGCCAAGGAAAAACTACTGAGACAACATGCCTGCATGTAATTCTGTCAGCATACGACATGGAAACTGTCACTGTGTCTATCAAGTGGTGTTTTTCTAGCCACCAGGTCATCAGAGGCCTCTTCCTTTCATTAAACTTGTTGCAAGGCTCATCAAACAGTCAAGGAGGCTGCACTACCAATTTATGTTTTAATGGGCCCGAGTGGCAGAGTAAAAAAAAAAAAAAAAAAGTAAATTTGACAAAACCTGCAGCACCCGTGACATACCTTAAGCCTCACTATAAATACTCCCACAGAAAGTTTCTCTAACATTAGCAGCAGCCCTTGTCTGTGTGATGTGTTCAGTCTGACAGACATTTCACCAACAAGTGAAAGTCAGTTTTTTGCACCATGCAGGATTATGTCACCCTTTTCCTTTACTTAGCAGAAGTGTTTTTCATTCCATATGAAGATTAGATTAAGTTGGTCATCTGCCTCCATGATTTACAGTTGCAGACTGGACACAATTACTGCTTTTTTAAATATACATTATTGTAGTGCATAGTGCCCACAGATTGTGTGAAATTTGGAATAAAATAAAAGCCCTGTGTTGAAAGACATATTTTTTGATGACTTCTTTATGACTTCTTTACAATGAACCATTCCTTTAAGCTGTTTTATGTTCTAAGGGAGGATGCTGTCCCTGACACTGACAATAAAGGTTATAACTGCAGTTTACATCCTGGTAGTTAGGATGAAGATACCAATAACGAATTAGAAATTAGAAAAAGTAGTTCACGTGTAACCACTCAGTTTAAGCATACCAAATTGTCCTGATTCAAAGTTTAGTTTGGTGCTCTGCAGTTGGATTTCAGGGAAACCCCTGGTGCTCTCAGAAAATGAAACCGAAAGTTAATGAAAACTAAAACGCTGGTCTCGCGGCAGAGTGGGTCATACGGGGACGACTATTACTGTAAAATGGCAGGTAATACAGCAACAGTAATCCGCAACGTCGTTGCTTTGACTTTAGCAGTTTGCGTCGACCTTTCATTGTTTTACGCATCAGGATTTGTCGTGGCTCACAACGTGTTTGGGCATCTTGCGCGTCTCTGGGTTTCTGCGACTCTCCGGTGGCTGGCTTTAATTGCTGCGACTCTGCTCAGCCTCGGACATCTTAAGCCCTTGCTGCTTCGTTTTATAACGGTGCACAGTCTGCTGCCCGCGGTCTTTGAGACCGGGACCGAAGCGCTTTATCATGAGGAGACTCCGTGTGGCTTGCTGGCGGATATGAGATGCTGGCTGATGTGTGCCGGAGCGTCGCTGGCCGGTGCACTGTTTTGGGAAATCACCATCCCGGACGCCGATGATGCGGCCGCCGGTAAAGAGAAGAAGCAGAAAGCCAGGGTGCTGTTGATGAGAGTTTTACACCTATACAAGCCCGACTATCTGTTGCTGCTTGGAGGGCTTGTTTTCCTAACGCTGGCTGTTCTGTGTAAGTACAGCATATGACGTTGATGATGATGATGATGATGATGATGATTTCAGTAGTAAAGAGATGCTTAGGAAATGAAGCACATCGATAATGGAAATAATGTTGAATTATCAACTTTGAACACAATGGAAAATATTTTACATACTATCAATTTAATTTTAAGTATTTGCTTTATTTGCATAAATTCTTCACATTAATGTAAGAATACAAACAACAGCCTTGGAGGAGCTGGTGGTGGTCTGCTCTTGGAATACACAGGACCACATTTGTAATGATGATAATCTAATGTTGATTTACCTTCCTGATATTGCTTCACCTCTGTGTGTGTGCCTTTGTCTCTTCTCAGGTGAGATGTTCATCCCTTTTTACACTGGCAGAGTCATTGACATCCTCGGCAGTCACTATCAGCAGAATAAATTCTTATCTGCACTCCTTTTCATGGGCCTGTTCTCTCTGGGCAGGTATGAGACAATGTTTTTCCTTCACATTCATCCAGAAGCATGAATCTATGTCTCACTGGTAAAACCTAATGGACTTTCTCTTTGATTGATTGGTCAGCTCTGTGAGTGCAGGCTGCAGAGGGGGTCTCTTACTTTGTGCCATCAGTGCCTTCACATGCAGAGTGAAAGTCAAGCTGTTTGGAGCTTTGACCAAACAGGAAATTGGATTCTTTGAGACCATAAAGACAGGTAAGGCTCTTATAAGGTAACTTGCAAATATACTGTCTAAATAATTTCTCAGTGCACATGAAGGACAGAACATGTAAGCTCTGCTCAACATAACATATAAAGAAGGACAAGATGGGGCATTTTAGGACAAAATGAGACAGAACTAGAAGGAGCCCAGACTTCCACCAAGACCAAATGCCCTAACTTGCAATGTTATAAAGAAAGTGAAAAATAATTTGTGTGTTTGCCCTCTGATTTGATCCTTTTAGAGATTTAATGGATTGGGTCAAGCTACAACCTTCTGAAAAGTATCATGAAACTCGTGCCAGTTGTTTTTTTTTGTAATCCTGCTGGCAAACAGACAAACAAGCAAGCCAAACTGAAAACATAACCTCCTTGGCTGAAGTAATAAAGTGACAGGACAGGACAGACACGGCATATTGGACAAGATAAGATCTTTTCTATTCATTTTCTGTATAGGTGAAATCACATCCAGGTTGTCTAGAGACACCAACTTGATGGGAAGAACGGTGTGTCTGAATGCCAATGTTCTGCTGAGGACATTCATCAAGACATTGGGCATGATCTCCCTGATGATGAATCTTTCATGGAAACTAACATTCCTTGTACTGATGGAGACGCCCATCACTGGCCTCATTCAGAACATCCATGACACACACTACCAGGTAAAAGCAGATTAAGAAATGTTAAATTTACATTAGAACCACAGTCTTATATGTATATACAGTATATGTAATTATTACAAAAATGCTTGGGCATTTCAACTGATCAAAAATTCCTTCAGTGATTTAGCAGATATGTCCTTAAATTTCTCAAAAGAAAATGGCGCTTAGACAGAGAAAATTATTATTAAACAATTTGTTGTGCTCTTCTTTTGAAACTGCCAGTGTTGTGGTTTTTTAGATGTTGAATCACATTAACATGATTTGCGTTTCCTTTCTTTTTTATCAATGTACATGGTGGTTTGCCCTTATGCATTCACCTTAAGTTTTAGATAATTTAAATTATTTGGAAAAAAAAGGGAAGAAATCCATTGTCCTATTTTATTACTTTCTCAGCGGCTGTCCCTGGCAGTGCAGGATTCAATGGCCCTGGCAAATGAAGTTGCAAATGAGGTCGTATCTGGTATTCATGTGGTACGGAGCTTTAATGCACAAAAACATGAGGCCCGTCGCTATGACGACCGCTTGATGGATACACACAACCTCAAGACCCGCAGAGACACTGTCAGGGCTGTTTACCTGCTCGCACGGAGGGTGAGACGTTTTTTAATTTTTTGCAAAATTGTGTTTTTTGGAGATAAAGTCGAGTTAAGCATATTATTACATTATCACCTTATTTAACAGTATGTGTTCCTTTGTGTGTGTCTGTGTGTGTGTGTGTGTTTGTTTGTGTGGGTGTTTGTGTGTATAGTTGACAGGATTGGGCATGCAGGTCTTTATGTTGTATTATGGCAGGCTGTTCATCCGGAGTGGACAGATGACCACTGGCTCTTTGGTGTCCTTTATCCTCTACCAGTCAAACCTTGGAGACAACATCAGGGTATAAACTGTTTGGTTTTAATAAGCTCATGCACACACTATACTCATTGTTGAAAGATAATGAAAAAAATGCTTTGCGGCTTTTAAAAGAGGAGTATGAGATTTCATGGAAGGCTATTCCATTGGCTTGTAGCTTTTAAGCGAGCAGATATATTATGCCTGTTCATCACTATTCTAAACATATGACTGCTTGTAAAAATATTTCCCTTTCACAATTCCAACTTTATAAATGAAAGCGTGTTATTAAATGATCCGTTTTATGACTGCCATCTTTCAGACACTCACCTACATCTTTGGCGACATGCTGAACTCGGTGGGGGCTGCTGGGAAAGTGTTTGAGTACCTGGACCGGAAGCCTGAGGTCAGCATGGAGGGGAAATTCCAACCTGATCAGCTGACGGGTCATGTCAGTTTCCGCCACCTCAGTTTCGCCTATCCTTCATACCCCAACAAAATAGTACTGCAGGTGAGGTCTGACTGGCACATAGAAAAGAGGAATTCATAAATTAAGACTGTTCATGAAAAAATATGAATAATGGGAAAAAAACAAGAAAGTGACAAGCAGAAGTAAATTATTAACACAGGCATTCCTTCCCAAACAGTTACACACAAACGTATGTAGAGGAAACTACAGACACAAAATTCATTTTCTGTGTTTATTGTTTTCTCCTTGTTTTAGGACTTTTCTTTGGAGCTGAAGTCAGGTCAGATGACTGCACTGGTGGGTCCATCTGGAGAGGGAAAAAGCACCTGTGTGAGTCTGTTGGAGCGCTTCTATGAGCACCAGAGTGGAGAAATTCTATTGGACAATGAGCCACTGAAATCCTATGACCACCGTTTCCTCCACAAGAAGGTTAGTCGCTTTTTTATATTTGGTTAATGCACACCACTTTGTCTTAGAAAATTTTAGTCTTTTATCTGAATTTAAATAGCTTATAGCTTCAAATGCAACATAATATTTTAGCCTCCTACAGGAAGAAATCTATTGTGAAGAATAACAGATCACTTTTTTAAAGAACATGAGTTATTCATTCAGCTGATGAGGCTGTGTTTAACAGATTGCAGTGGTGAGTCAGGAGCCTGTGCTCTTCTCTGGCTCCATCAGAGACAACATTGCCTATGGACTTGCTGAATGCTCACTGGATGAGATCCAGGAAGCAGCACGCAAAGCCTACGCCCATGACTTCATCAAGCAGCTGGAGAAAGGCTACGATACAGGTGAACGCTTTCAACCACCACCCTTTGTGATGTGTTACATGCCTGAGTGCCTGCATACTGTAGAAACCTGCTTTGGATGGTAGAGGCTGAGTGAATGAAGAAGGAAATATCTTTTGCAGAGATGGATGTTTTTAAACATTTATTTAGTTATCTTAAACATTCATGTAGATTCAATTGGTGCATTATAAAGACTAAATAAACACATGCATTATTTCGGGGGGTTGGGGCTCACCATACCTCTAGTATATGTGTTTTTAAATCCTCATACCCTTCTGCATCACACCTTGAATCTCCACCTATTATGATCTTCTAATGTTGTTCATTTCTCAGAGGTGGGTGAAAGTGGCAGCCAGTTATCCAAGAGTGAGAGGCAGCGGATCGCCATTGCTCGAGCTCTAGTGAGACAGCCACAGGTCCTGATCCTGGATGAAATAACCAGCTCTCTGGATGCTGAGAGTGAAAATAAGGTATGTCACAACTCATAACACAGTAGTGTCTATTTATGTGCAAAGCAGGGCCAGAAGTCACTATGTTTGTATATCAGATAACATACAGTCAGTATTTAATAAATGTATAGCGGATGTGTAAAAATGTGCTCACACATCATTGCTCAATTAATCGAGAATCGCCCTAATAAAACTAAGCAAGAATAGGACTGAGTTTCTAGCCCGATAATAAAGACCTGACGCGAAATTAAATCTTTGCATGTTTTCAGTGCTCAGAGCTCAAAGCTCTAGAGGAAGAAGATACATTTTCGCAAAACTTGCTCCACAGAAGATTCATGTGCAGTGCTTCCCTTTAAAGTGTGTCCACCCAGCTCATACTCATGTCAACATTGATATTTCAACATATAGACCTAAATATGGGGTAGTTGCAATTGTGCAAGCCAAATGTCATTTACTGCTTAAAGTTGAGATTAAATTAAAAAAAAATGTCTTTCATAACTCTTCAGATCACATCACTGGTCATTTTGTGCACCTGTTTAACATGTGCTTATGCCTGCATCAAAAACCAAACGTGCTGTCTTCCTGTAAAACAAAATATGGCTTGTGCTTACTTAAGCAAGTACGAAGCGACTTGTAGCTGCACAGAGATAGGATGGAGCTATAGCCAATAACAGCATGGTACATCAGTGTGTCTTCCTTTCTCCAAAATACTGTGGTTATGGGTCATGGACTAGAATTTATTCACTTGAGGAAAGTGGTATCTGTGACAGCTTCAGATTATGGGCAATGCATTTTACAGTAGACTGCTTCAGCAACTAATGTTACATGGAGCACATGATTAGCTTAGCCTCTCTTTCCCAGATGCATACTACCACCTGGTCAGCATTACACTATCTGGGCCTCACTGTCATGACACACCCACTTGTCAGCAATCAAACCTTTGTTTTCATTTCCAAAACAATGTGGCTGAGATTTAATCAAGTGACAACCTACAGGGCTGAAAAATTAAAACAATGCAGAAGTGCCAACTTGAGGCTGGCTCCATATTTGCAGCCTTGTCCAAAAAATACCCCACATTCTTGGTCGATATAGCTAATATAAACATTCATGACAACTGTGCAGGGAGTGAATTTTTATATAACTCACCTGTTTGCATTTTATTAAGGCTTAAAGTTACACATACTTAAAGGCAAGGGCACTTGAGAGACAGGCTACATTCAAGGCATCATCACAGTCTATGAGTCAGATCCACCCCTTTGTCCTCCACAGCTCCAATTTCTCAGCTAATTATAGTCACTTCCTGCTCCAAAAAAAAAAAACAAACAAGATGGCAATGGCCAGCGCAGTAGCCAAGGCCACTGGCTGGCTCCGTGCTAGCAGTCTGCTGTAGTGCCATTAAACTCTTAATCTGCCCACTTTTTAGTCGTCCAATCAAATGAAATCCAATGGCATTTAATTCCCCCTCATAACTGTGCACCAATCAAATATTCTGTTTCACTGGGAAACACATTGCAGTACAGAAGCTAAAGACACTCAATTTGGTTTCACTGGGGCTTTCATAGAAATGTCCAACTTTATCATAACAAATGGGTTTTTCTGGCCAATTTTAAAGAAATGTTATTTAATTCATCTTATAAATGACTTAGTTTTTAATGACTTCTCTGTCACTGATCTTGCATGCTCTATGTGCTCACTAACATCCGATCATTTACATTCTCAGTAAATTAGTTGTGTCCTTTATGTTTTCATTTATACTCCTTTAAACTTTTCCAAAGGAGCACTAATGTAATGATATGGGTCTGAATGTGCAAAGCCTGATAAGTCTGGTGAAATGATGCAACTTTATGTATCTTTATTTATCTCTTTATATTTCACTGTACACATTAACTAATATATCAAAATGTTTCTACTGTCATCCTTTCTCTCTGTTTCTACTGAAAAAGAGAAATACGGTAAAATAAACATTTCTGTCATTGACTCTGCACAGATTCAGCAGGCCCTGTCTAGTTTTCCCAACCAGACACTGCTGGTGATCGCTCATAGGCTGAAGACGATCGAGAAGGCAGATCAGATTGTTGTGATCGGCGACGGCAGAGTTCAGGAGCAAGGGACTCATGAGGAACTGATGGACAAGAAGGGGAGCTACTACAAACTGAGGGAGAAGCTCTTCACTGAGGAAAACTCACCACAGTAACAAACTATTGTCAGTGACTTTATGCTTCAGCTCGATGTAGCCTGTGACAGAAATGTTCTGTAGGACTATGCTGCATGTGAGAGAAAAATGTTAGAGAACAAGCTGGAGTTTATGTAAATAATTTTGTATAAATATTGAAATGAAAGAATATGGACCCATATGTTTTTTTTTGTTTGTTTGTTGTTTAGAATTTTAAGATATTTGGCCTTCTAAACTACGGTGGTATACATCTGTTCTTATTTATTTTGCGGAATGTTGAAATTACATTAGGTATTGTAAATTTTATTTTTTTAAATTTCGTGTCCTTGTTTTTTGCTTTCGATGAATAAAGTGTGATATGACAGCACACAGTTGACACCATAAACCCTCATTTATAATCAGCATGTACAAAGGTTGTTTCATGTCCCAAATTAAAGACTGATCAGTGGCATCAGACGTTTTGTTTTTTGTATTTTTCAAGCCTTGTGTCACGTAAGTTCTTTCACAGCAGTCATAGGACAAACCTAAGGGGCATTATTTTAAGTCTATGCAAAAATATGCATTTAGTTTAGTTTAGCATTTAATTCTACAGTGAAAATTCAGAGTTTGCAGGTTTCCTGCAAGTTCATGTGGCTTGACTTGATTGATACTGCGCTGTAGGATGAAAAGGAGAAAAACTATCTCCTAAAAATCTAAAAAAATTAGATTATTCCATCATAATTGAGCATGGTGATTAAGAATTTCGTATGCTGGTTAGGTGTTAGGTGAGTTTTTCTAATCACATATCAGCACCTGTTGTGTCTATTTTATTTCTGGTTTTAAGGGCAACAACTCGATGTAGCAATTTTATTTTATTTTATCTTCATTCATCTTCTAACCGCTTCATCCTCTTGAGGGTCGCGGGGGGGCTGGAGCCTATCCCAGCTACATCGGGCGAGAGGCAGGGTACACCCTGGACAGGTCGCCAGACTATCGCAGGGCTGACACATAGAGACAAACAACCATTCACACTCACATTCACACCTACGGACAATTTAGAGTCACCAATTAACCTAGTCCCCAATCTGCATGTCTTTGGACTGTGGGAGGAAGCCGGAGTGCCCGGAGAGAACCCACGCTGACACGGGGAGAACATGCAAACTCCACACAGAAGGGCTCCCCCGCCTGGGATCGAACCGGCAACCCTCTTGCTGTGAGGCGAGAGTGCTAACCACCACACCACCGTGCCGCCCTTTATTTTATCTTATCTATTATTATTTTTAATTTTTATTTCTATTCATTTTTTTTCGTTCTCTTTTTTTCTTCTTTTTTGTCTTGTGCTGTTGTGATACTTGAATTTGCCCTCTGGGGGATCAATAAAGTATGTCTTATCTGAGCTCCATACAGTGGGGGTTGGGTTTTATTGTTAGAGCTAACCTGGAAAGTCCCTGACTGATGTTTTGTTTCTGGCAGTGAGGCATTTTGGAAAGATGCCTGGTGGTTTGTATCATAAACACCAGAAGTACAGTGAAGTGGTAAGCGGCATGTCAAAACACCAACCCCCTCTGTCGACAAAGATCAGGCTATGCTCAAGCAACATTCATCGCCATTTTGTCAAGATGCAGCCAAGTGCAGCCACAAAATGGCAGCTGAAGTCACGTGCCACAGACAAGTTAGTTCACATTTAAGGAGTTTAATGTTTGCGAGATTTTTAAAACTTCACAGTTATGTAAATGTTTTTTATTTATTTTTCTGTCTCTCTGAAAGTGCACGTACAGCAGTAAGAGTGATTTGTAAAAATGTGGGGGTATGTATACAAACAGAGACACACTGAAACAGCTATATGTATTATTTTTCAATACATTTAAAACATGTCCAAAGATTGTTTGTCCTTCTTATGCTTCCCTTGGACAACCTACAATGTCTCCTAACTTTAGATTCATATATTTTAAATTTTAACATGAACCAAAATGATAACATGCTTTATATGGGTGAAAATTGATCTGCTGTTTGCTGTTGGTACTTATTAAAACTTCTTTAAATCCTATTTATTAGCTACAAGATGTGTGTGGACAACTGAAAACAAAGCTTTTTCTTATTTTCTAAAAAAAAAATCCGACAGTTTGGGAAAACAATTCATCACAGTGACTCATCAGTAAACTTGGCCGCTTCCCATCAGCAAGTGTGCCGCCTCTGGGTTACAAAGGCGGGAGGGCACCATGTGGAAAGCAAATGCCAAGAGTGACCGCCATCTTAGGGTTAGGACTTCAAAAACCTTAACACAAAATGGCCGACAGCATGCATAGAAAGTTAGAAAACATAGGGTGTTAAGACAAAAAAAAAAAAAAAAAAAGAAAAAAAAAAGATGATGTAGCGACCATGTGGGTGTATCTATCACTGTGATGTACTAGAAAAATGTCATGTGCACCCCCAAACCTAACTGTGCATTTATATGTGCTCTCTATGTCTTTGGTTATGTGTATGGGCTACAAAGCTTTTGCCTAACCAGTTCTCTACCATACCACTGCAACACCACGCTGCCGAGCTGGAAAGTCCCTTCTCTTCTCTTTCACTTTCTCTCTCTACTGTGTTGTGTAATGAATTGCTGCATGACTCAGCCAAACCACAGCTCAGCCCAAGGTCTTGTGACCGAAAGCATCCTGGTTCGGTTGACACTCTTCTAACTTTTAGGTGTGCAGCCTTTGTTAATTATTTTTAGCAGTTGTCACAGTCATGTATTTGATTTGATTTGATACAAAACAATTGCCACAGCCTGTCATACAGCAAAAATTGGACTGTATGCATGTTTCTCTGTAATGACCTCATTAACATTTAGGCATTTGACTGATGACCCCATCCAAAGCAACAGTTAGCCTTTACCAACTCATTTCCATGGTACAGCTTGACAGACGGAGGAAGAGGCTGTTGATGGACATACACAGAGACTTTAGCCTCTGTTCTTTCAATTACATGATATCCTTTCCATGTACCACCCCTTACAGGATATTATGAAGATGTTTAAAATCAGGTTTTATCAGTGCCACAGGGCCATCTATCCTGTAATTATTCAGTGGTTGAAAAAGTATTCAGATCTGTTACTTAAGTAAAAGTTCTGATACAACTGAATGAAATTACTCCAGAAGGGGCTTGTTAAGCAAAATGGTTTAATCTTAAACAATGCATTGTATTTTATAAAATGATCATGTGTTTTTATGTGAAATCTTACTCTGTAAACTAACTACCTATAGCTATAACTGTAATTAAATAAAAAGTATAATATTTGTAGTGAAGTAGAAGTATAAAGCAGAATAAAACCACAATTAGTCAAGTAAAGTACAAGTACATGGAAACTGTACTGAAGTACAGTACTTGAGTAGATGTAATCAATTACTTTCCACCACTGCAAATGTTTACTCCAGGTACAACCACGTCAGTTAGTAAGTCAAGAAAACAGGCAACAGGGTAACTTAAGTATTTTTAAACTTACACTCTATTTTCCAATTTTTGAAAATGACCTGGTATTGTGTTAGAGTGCTGCATCTGGCAGCAGCAAAACACGCTGCAATGTAACCATTTGGGGCAAAGTCAGTTTACATGCCACTGACAGGCTAAGTTATTCTAAGTTATAATTATTATTCTGTGTTTGACATACAGACCTTTTTGTTAAAGAGAAGAATCCTTTTTGTTTAACCAGAGATAGCCCAGAAAACACTATCACCAAACTGACGAAAACACAGTAAAACAAAATAAAACTCACAAAACCAGTGCTGGTTTGTCTTTCCACTGTTCCAACAATCACCCACTCTGGTTTGGTTGGAAAAAACCCTGAATGCCCCCAGTTATATCTAAAAATATGCTGGCTCTATGCATGCTAAAATTACAGTTCATTTAAATGGAGACTGGTGGGTTTGCTGATAGCCGTTTCAGGGCTGTTTCTGCTTAAACAAAAAGGATCTTATTCTTTCATCTCTGAAAGGATCCTATCCATAAGTTGTCAGGTACTTATAATAATGTGAACCTGTCAGTGGTAAAAACAAGCACTTTGAATTGATATAAATTGACAGTACACCAAGGGATTTGTAGGATTTGAGACATTGGGGTCTTGGCCCTGACTTTTGTAGGGGAGTCCATGGAAATCCTCATCCTGGATTATTTTTTTTTTATGAACAAACTCTACAAACTCTATTTTAATGCTTTACAATTGCGCTCTGGCACCTTATTTAGCCTTAGAAATAAAAAAAAATATTTTAATACTTTTAAGACTTTTTTATTCATGATGAATTAATTGTGATGTTAAAAATATGAGTAGTTGTTAGTAGTAAATATTGAGCAGAAACAATACTACTACAACTGTCATCGACAAGAGTCCGAAAACATAGTTAAATGTATGTGTATCTCTTAACAATGGTAGAATGTAACTAGATATATTATCCAAGAACAAGTATGAATGGAATGACAGATTATTAGAAAAAAAAATATTATTATGCCTATTCTTTTTTTTTTTTTTTTTCAAATATATAGCCTACATATTTAGAGATGTGGCTATTCATAAAACATTCAGGGCTGAAGCCTTGGACGCTCAGGCCTAATGACACCATTGTGGTGCACAATTGCCCTGAGCGGATACATTGCAGCTTGTTTTGCGGCTGCCAGCTGCAGCACTTTCACTCAATACAAATTCAAAACTTGTTGTCTCCATTAGTCAGTTAAAAAAAAACATGGGTAAAGAGGATCCAGGTTGAAAAATACAGAGGTTACCCTTAATTAGGTTAGATGTGCAACAGAAATTATGTAATAACTTTTAAACAATATTAGTCTATTGTTTATCTTTTATTGTATTTTATGTCTCTGAACCAATTTAGCTGGTTGGTACAACAACAAACAAACAAAAAAAGGAACTAAACTGCAAAACAAAAGTGAATCATTTCAGGCAGATAAAGAGTCACTTGACAGATTAGCTTCACTGTAATATAATCACGGACATACAGTCTGTGAACATAATACTTGCTTCTCTTCTCTTGTTTAAACCAAAATTAAAAAAAGGTACTGATGCAGCAAAAAGCACAACAGAAATGACACCAATGTAGCTTCTTTTCCACACCTCATCTCACTTTGTTTGACAGATGAGTTTGAAGAGAACGGAACAGATAGGGGCAACACAAAGTTAAAAAAAGAGTGCAATTATTAATCTTCGAGAATAATGTTATTCAGATAAGCAACCATATATCTCCACTGTGTGGTCATTTTTACTGAGCAGGAAGACCTGTTTGTTTTATAGTCAGGTAAACCCCCATTGTCTTTTTGTGAATCCCCTAACTTCCCCAGGGGAGTGTGATAATTGCAACATTATGGCAGCAGAAGTTTGTCAAATTACTTCTGGGACATGAAGCAGTTGATGTGTGGTTTCCTCAGTTAATGATCAAGAAATAACTTTCAATACACACCACGCCACAGTTTAGGGAAGTCCCGGCTTGTGAATAAAAGCAATACCAAAATGCTGATCTCAACACAGCAAGCCTGACCTGTGATAAAGCCTCCCCGGCAGTATGACAGCGCCCCAGTTGGTTGTATTTGGCACTTTTACCAGCAGCCACGTGATTTCTTGGAAACTGTGTGCCTGGCAGTTTGGTAAAAGTTAGGGGATTCTCAGAAGTCCCAGCAAACGGTGGAGTCACGTCTCTTGACTGCCATCTATTGAGAGCAACAAAACAATACTACACATGAAAACAGCTCTGACACATAAACCACCATGGGCTGAGAAGTGGTTTTCAGCCACATTGTTATATAGCAGCATTTTCAGTTCTGCTCTTCAGTTCTTTGTTGTGGGAGCTCTGCAGGTCCACAGCAATCCACACGCTTGTAAGTGTGGTCACAAAAGAACACATGAGTGTTGACAAAGAGGTCAATTCCAGTTAATTATATCTGCATAAGAACTGTATATTTTATCAGAAGATTTAAAATTTAGAGACTTCATTATCTTTACGTTCTGACGTTGACTACAGGGACAGAAAACTATCAGGTTGAGGGGACTGAAAAAGTTTACTCTTAGTTACAGGACAGTCTCTCTCACCACCACAGTACCACACTCTCATCTAAATAGATAATTTAATAGTGACGGTGATAGTGAGGTTCAAGCTTACACCAGGACAGTCAGGTTCATGGGATGTCATGAGTGTCTGGCAATATGGTGGGAGAGTGACATCATTTACTAAAAACAGAGTTGCGATGAAGTTTCAGGAAGAGCAACAGCACCCCAAGTGCAAATCTCAGGCACTATCACCATGCAACCAGACAACCACGTGATTTCCTGTAACTGCTCAGTCTGGTGAACTGATACTGTAGGCTGGCTGCTAGATGTCTTTTGCAGAAGATAGCCGACTAATCATAGATCTTGAGTGCCCCCAAGTGTCATGTAATAAGAAAGGAATAAAAGGCACGTAATGTATTGAAATTAGATAACACAATATGATAAAAAATCTTAGCGCAATCAAAACATAAACATTTTTAAACATGTTGTACTGACATATATGCCATTACAAACCTTTTTTTTTTTAAAGGAAAGTGAAGCAGTATTTTAAATTCCAACCAACTTCCCAAAGTACCCAGAGACATCAATAGGTTGTTGTACTACACATTATGCATTAATTCATCTAAAATGATGCATCAGATGTCTAAAATATGGAGATTTAATGTAATACATTGTACGTATGATTAATCATATGTACCTTAAGTGTTGGAACAAGCAGATAGAAAATACAACATTTGTGTTAATGTCTAAAAATGCTTTTTTGAAACTTTAAAACTACTTAAAGTTATCATACAGTTTCTGTGTTTTCTTCATGAGTAGGTTTATGGTTGTGGAAATCCTCTTTTTCCACACTGTCTGACAGTATCACACACAACATGTATTCTGTATCAGCTCGTTCCAGCTCATTATTGAAGGTATATGTATAAAACACGTACAGTACAGGCCAAAAGTTTGGACACACCTTCTCATTCAATGCATTTTCTTTATTTTCATGACTATTTACATTGTAGATTCTCACTGAAGGCATCAAAACTATGAATGAACACATGTGGAGTTATGTACTTAACAAAAAAAGGTGAAATAACTGAAAACATGTTTTATATTCTAGTTTCTTCAAAATAGCCATCCTTTGCTCTGATTACTGCTTTGCACACTCTTGGCATTCTCTCCATGAGCTTCAAGAGGTAGTTTGCAAGAGTTTGCTTGCAAAAACAGATAACAGTTCCTATGATGAATACACCAACAGCAGTTTGACTGATTTTCCCTGGATTGCACAAAAACAAGCAAACAAAATAAGATTTATAGATTAAAATTACAACTAAGATAAATATATGTTCTGCAAATGAACCCTTTGGGTACACTTAATGACATTTTATAACCCATGTCCTTGCACTATTGCACCAGACTGAAATGTTCTTACTGTCTTCTGCATCATTGTCTACACATTTTCCCAAAATCTCAGTTTGACATGTTGGCATGTGGTATCTTTGGAAACACTGAGATCTTCACTAGACTTGAAACTAAAGTTCTATGGATTTGTACAGAGATTAGCTGCAAGGCATCTGATAATAATGACTAACCTTGCAGTGCAAAACAGTTAATTATGTAGAGAATTAGGGTTCAAATAAGGGTTCAAGAATTTAAAAAATGAATGTAACCTATCTGATGTACACTTGTTTTGTGTCAGTGGGAAAATCATGACATTTAAGTTTATACCTCTGTGCTTTCGCTTTGACTTTTAATGTAACTTCAGTTCATATTTCACTTTACTGTATGCAAATATTTTTGTGTATTAAATAATTTGTACTCTGCTTACAGTCTGTTATTTAACAGTAGGGAAGAGGCATGTACGGATTACTGAATAGGTCTACTGGGCACAGGCCCAGGGGTCCAAAGTGTCAGGGTCCCCCCTAGCCTTTACCTACAAAATGTGACTCAAATTAACACATATTGACCAGGAAAAGACTCAAAATGACCGCAAAGAGACACGGAAGACCACAAATAGATGCAAAACAACCACAAAGAGACACAAAATGACCCAAAAAGACAAAAAATTACCATAAAGAGACATTAAATGTCTACAAAGAGACACAAAACAACCACAAAAAGATGTGTAAGGACTATAAAGAGATGCAAAACAACAACGACCAAAAAAAAAAGAAGGGAAAAAAGTCTGTGTGTTTTGCTTCCATGTAGGAAAGGTGGTGGGGCCTTTTGTGTGTCTATGTGGAGGGCGACCCTGTGTGCAGACTCCACACAAACCATAGGCTGGCAAGTGAGGTAGAGCTGCTGTGAGCCCACTGTACCATACATCCACAAAACAGAGAAGTGACATGACCTCTGCAGAGCACTTGTCAAAGACGTCTCGTGGACCTGGGGGCACTTTTTTTCATTTGTTTTTCTTTTTCTTTAATCAGTATTTTGGGGATGTGGTGAGAAATAGATACAGTCGTGGAAAAAAGTTGTCCACGTGCAATTTCTTTTAGTACAGTCACAACCAAAACACTTAACAAAGCCTAAAAAAGTAATTCAAGACTTAAAATTGATTGGTTCCATAAAAATACATGAGAAATTTTGAGTATTGAGTCATTTTGGTACCAGTGATCGACTAATGAAGGTCATGCTTTTTATTAAAGATACTATTTTTGTTGCTATGCCTTGTGTCTACATAAAGCCAGCACATTTGAAAGTTCTTCAGACACAAAAATGGCTAAAACAAGGAACCTAATGCAGGAAGCACACCTAAAGATACAGATTCTCAGCCAGGAAGGGTACAGCTGCCGCCAGATAGCCAGAAAGTGCAGATGCAGTTCTTCAGCAGTTGGATACACTCTGCAGAAATACAGACGAACCAACAGCTTGGAAAACAAACTAAGATCTGGGCGTCCAAGGGTTTCTTCAGCAAGAAATGACCGCATCCTGATCCGCATGTGCAGGCAAAACCGCTGGCCGACTCCTAGATCATTGCTTAAGGCCCTGCAAGGCTGTTAAGAAGCCCCTGATCAATGAGGAAGATTCTGTGGTCAGATGAGTCCAGTTTCCAGCTTAATCCTCCTCCTGCTAATGTTAGGGTACGCAGAAGGCCAGGCGAAGCATTATCTCCAGCATGTACAGTACCTACTGTCAAGCATGGCGGAGGCAGTATCATGGTTTGGGGATGTATGAGTGCTGCTGGTGTTGGTCATCTCACTGTCTGTGATGGCACATTGAACTCTACCAAGTATTGTACCATTCTCGAAACCCACATGCTCCCTTCTGCGCGTGCACTGTTCCGTCGAGGTAAAAACTGGATGTTTCAACAAGATAATGCCCCTTGCCACACATCCAAGGCCAGTAGAACTTGGCTGCAGAAGCACAGTATCCAGGAGTGGCCAGCTCAATCCCCGGACATGAGCCCCATTGAAAATCTGTGGTGGATTATCAAAAGGTCTGTTTCAAAGCATAAACCAAAGAATTTGGAAGAATTAAATCAATCAATCAATCAATCAATTTTATTTATAAAGCCCAATATCACAAATCACAATTTGCCTCACAGGGCTTTACAGCATACGACATCCCTCTGTCCTTATGACCCTCGCAGCGGATAAGGAAAAACTCCCCAAAAAAACCCCTTTAACGGGGAAAAAAAAACGGTAGAAACCTCAGGAAGAGCAACTGAGGAGGGATCCCTCTTTCAGGACGGACAGACATGCAATAGATGTCGTACAGAACAGATCAACATGATAAACTAACAGTAATCCATATGACACAGAGAGAGAGAGAGAGAGATGCAGGTAATGACAGTATCTTACAACAACATTAATGAAAGTAATAATATTATAGTTATAGTTCTGGTTACTGCGGTACAATATGTTGAAAGTATGTATTAATACCTGGCTGTATACATGTGTGACAATAATCATATGTGTATAATAACAGAAGAAGTATGACTAATGACTAATGATGGCAGCAGCAGCAGCAGGAGGCATCTGGCAGGACCACGGCAGCAGCACAACCACACACGTCACGCTGTCCAGGCACCGCTGTGATATGAGTTAATCTGAGAGACAGTGGAGCACAAAGGCTCCGGAGAAGAAGCCGAGTTAGTGACATCCAGAATGGCCGGGTTAGCTAGATGCAGTAATAGGATACGAGAGAGAGAGAGAGAGAGAGAAGGAGAGAAGGGGCCCGGTGTATTATAGAGGGGTCCTCCGGCAGACTAGGCCTAAGTCAGCCTAACTAAGGGCTGGTACAGGGCAAGCCTGAGCCAGCCCTAACTATAAGCTTTATCAAAGAGGAAGGTCTTAAGTCTAGTCTTAAATGTGGAGACGGTGTCTGCCTCCCAGACCGTAACAGGAAGATGATTCCACAGGAGAGGAGCCTGATAGCTAAAGGCTCTGGCTCCTGATCTACTTTTGGAGACTTTAGGGACCACGAGTAACCCTGCGTTCTCAGAGCGCAGTGTTCTGGTGGGATAATATGGCACTATGAGCTCTCTAAGCTATGATGGAGCTTGACCATTTAGAGCTTTATAAGTTAACAGTAGGATTTTAAATTCAATTCTGGATTTTACAGGGAGCCAGTGCAGAGAAGCTAAAACAGGAGAAATATGATCTCGTTTCTTAGTTCCTGTTAGTACACGTGCTGCTGCATTCTGAATTAGCTGGAGAGTTTTTAAGGACTTACTAGAGCTACCTGATAATAGAGAGTTACAATAATCCAGCCTTGAGGTAACAAAAGCGTGGACCAATTTTTCTGCATCTTTTCGGGTCAGGATAGGCCTAATTTTCCCAATATTACGCAGATGAAAAAATGCAGTCCGTGAGGTTTGCTTTAAATGAGAATTAAAAGACAAATCTTGATCAAATGTTACTCCGAGGTTTCTTACGGTAGTGGCAGGGGCCAGAGCAATGCCATCTAGAGAAACTATGTCATCAGATAAAGAGTTTCTGAGTTGTTTGGGGCCAAGAACAATAACTTCAGTTTTGTCTGAATTTAACATCAGGAAATTGGTGCTCATCCAAGTTTTTATGTCTTTAAGGCAATTATGGAGTTTAGTTAATTGATTGCTTTCTTCTGGCTTCATTGATAAATACAACTGAGTATCATCCGCATAACAATGGAAATTTATAGAGTGATTTCTAATGATGTTACCTAAAGGAAGCATATATAGAGTAAACAGGATTGGTCCGAGCACAGAACCTTGCGGAACTCCAAAACAAACTTTAGTACGTAAGGATGGTTCATTGCGAACGTCAACAAATTGAAAACGATCAGATAAATAAGATTTAAACCAGCTTAGTGCTGAACCTTTTAAGCCAATTAAGTGATCCAGTCTCTGCAGCAGAATTTGATGGTCAATTGTGTCAAACGCCGCACTAAGATCTAATAAAACAAGTACAGAGACGAGTCCTTTGTCTGAAGCAATCAGAAGGTCATTTGTAAATTTTAACTAGAGCTGTCTCAGTGCTATGATGCACTCTAAATCCTGACTGAAATTCCTCAAATAAATTATTATCCTGGAGAAAATCACACAGCTGGTCTGCGACTACTTTCTCAAGGATCTTTGACATAAAGGGAAGATTAGATATTGGTCTATAATTGGCTAACACCTCTGGATCCAGGGTGGGCTTTTTAAAAGCAGTAATTCAAGAAGAATGGGACAAGATTACCCCTCAACAGTGTGAAAGGCTCCTGGAGAACATGCTAGCCAGGATTAGAGCTCTACTGCGTGCCAATGGCAGGACTACTAAATATTAATTTGATGATGTGATGCTTTATTTATTTTTTTCTTGCTAACTATAAACAAAAAAAGTAATTTGCATTTGTTTGTATCTGTCTGATGCAGCCACACCTGCTGAAACACAAAAAAAGATTTTATAAATATTTCATGATAATATTAGAGATTGTGTAAAATTTGAAGGGTGTTCGAAAACTTTTTTCCACCACTGTATTTCCAATGGGGAGTCTGCTACATTGGGGAAAGGTACAGATCTGTGTGTAGGTCTTATTACATTTCTAAGAAGCATTACAGTGCCTGTTGGAATGGCATCAAAATCTTTAGCAAATTCCTTACGGGATACTGGAAAATTAGCCTATATGTAGATAAGAACTGCCTCTATGTGAACAATAAACTGTGCACAATAAGCAGCTGACTCACCCGCAAAATCTGATTCTGAACTCAACTCTCAAAGAAAAGTGATTCATTTGTAAACAAGTGTCTTCCTACATTATAGTTAGAGTTTGAAGTAGGGTGTTGCAAGGGCGCTGCAAGTACAGTAGGAAGTGTGGAAGAAACCATTGTTATCCGTCCACTTTATGCCCCTGTTCCACATTCATTTAAAGTCACAGATGACTGTATTTCTGCTGGAGTGATCCCATTGCAAAATGGTCTTGTTCAAGTCTGTCTTTGAACAACAAACAATAGTCAGGTTCTTATTAATATTATAACAGGTTTTGCTTGCTCTAATCACTGTCCATGCAGGCCATCCCTTCCTAAAGCGCTTTCCATGATGGGGGGAAAAAAACCCATAGTCCTTGTTCTGTGTAAAAATGCCCTCCAAAATGTATCTGAAGCTAATATGAGGTGTCAGCACTCTGACATATTCAAACCAAGTGGGTATCTTTCAAATTGACTCTCTTTTTAGTATAAATGTAAAATATAACAAAAATAAATGAATAAATGAATAAATTAAATTGGGAATTTTGTACTAAATAGACTTCTGTCCCAGAAAAACTCTGGAAGTTGTAAAATAATGTTGTAAAATGTAAACTGCACTGACAATAAGTCCTGTTTTCTTTATTCTGTAAGGGCCACATGGTGAAAATGATAACTTTTTGAACTAATGACACATGATAAAACAACACTTCATAATCACTACTCTAATTATGAGTCTTTGTTTTATCAAGCCATGGACAACAGGCTACTATTCATTCAAATGCTTTGGATAACAATACCCAACACTAACAGCGCTGATGCAGACTATACAAGCTTTATTGACGGCATGCAACATTTTCCTGTTGCTCCTAATAACTTCTGTAACTGGAAACAAACTGCACCTGTACTTAACTGTGAAACAGCACTGTTTCTAATGAAGTTACACTCAATGACCATCAGATGGCGACATAACACAACATATTTCATCTGAACGGTAGTAACCTGGAGCGGTCAATAGATGGCACATTAAATTTATAGTGGTAGCCTGATAACTCTGAATTGTAGATTTCTCTCTCAGCCTCTACTGAAAATGAAATTATTATTTTTCTTAGTATTCTAATAGAACCATATTAGACAGTCACTATGGTGTAATCTATAATTTACACCGTGTGGGCAGATGTTCTTTCCTCATGCTATTACTAATTAGAACTGATCCCCGAACACAAGATCGTCCTTAATTAAAAGTAATCTTAATTCCAGGACAAGGTTTCAGATAATCTTATTTCTCGGAAGCAGTATTTGACACTGTCTGCTTAATCCTGATCCAATCAACAGATATGTCAGCATGGTGGGGAGCACCTGGCTCTTATTTCATCCTGATAACTTTTTTTTTAATTCTGATTTTTCCGATTTACAAACCGTAACATCACATTACATTACATTGCCAGGGTGTTCCACAAAACAGAAAAAAGAAGAAGAAGAAGAAGAAGAAGAAGAAGAAGAAGAAAGACGCACAATAGTGTGAGGTTACGTTATTATTGTGTGGGGTCGATCAGATTCAGAGTCAGAACCTCAGAGACCAAAGATTTCCACATAGAAACAGAAGGAGGGTTGTCTTCCACCCATTTCACCATGGTGGCTTTCCTCGAAAGCATCAAAAGTGATTGATCTACTTCTTTATGTTGTTTAAGAGAGTTAGGGATATGTCCAAGCAGACATAAGAGTGGATTTGCTGACACCTGTTGGCCTCCTAATACGTTTTTAATTCTAAAAAAAGGACAGTTGCATCTTATACAAGGATTGACTTGTAGGTTTTTTTTCCATTTATTTTAATAATAGCAGTACATAAATACAACCTCAAGCGCCAACATGTCAAATGTAAAATCTCTAGAGGTGGACAGAACTTGCTTGTCAAAAGCCTTTATTTTTAACATATTTTTGACTTTTCAAACCCCCAAAGGCATAAAGGTACCAAAATAATTGAGGAAATCATGTATACAATATGCAGCATTTTGAAGTAAATGAACTGGAATGAAAGTGAAGATTCAGTTAATAAGAAACAGCACTTAAAACAGCACTGTATGAATCTGTTAAGTATTTAAGTTATCCTGTCCAAAATGTTTGGTACAATAACTCAAGTATTCTGAATTTGTGTAAAGAGCAGCCAGTGTCTCTGCAGTATCACTCACCTTTGCTCTTGTATCTTTCCAACTGAGGAATGAATAAACCAGTCCGGATATGAGAGACTTTCACCAGACTTTGATGGTTTCCTCCTTGATTGTTTTGCACATTGTTCTGGGGAAGAGCTAAACAGGCGGGGAGAGGAGGCACAATGGGACGACAAGCCAGACTTTCACACCTGAGCCCGGCTGTTTGTGTACAAACACACACACACACACACACACACACCCACACACACACACTTTTCTCCCTCATGACGCTGTCTTGCACTTCCTTGCGTCTCTCCTGTTCTTGCTCTCTTTTCAGTTGTCTTACCCACTCTTTGACCAAAAACAGTAAACAACAACATTAAAACTACATTGTCTAAAATAATATCAAGGGCCAAGAGACATATGCTCCATCAGAGATTACACATAATAGATTAGGAGGCATGTTAATCTTAATCTCATTTCATGCCACTGACCATCTTTGTGTTTATCTGTACCAGCATTAAGCATTCCCTGTCCTGTACTTGGTGTGTGTGGTGCACAGTTGCTGTTTAATTGCAATCACATTAGAAATACTTGGGAAAATACATGTTATATATATGGGTCACAGCATTGATAACATTTTCAGGTTTATAGATTTGCTCTCTCCACCAAGTGAATTCTCTACAGGAGAAAGTCCAGCTCCATTCAGATGGAAATCACTCACCTTGTGGTCCCTGCTCCCTTTTTTGAGAGTATAATGAGGTGCCCCCGTTCTGATTCACACATTTACAACTTCCTTTGCATGACTGCATAAATAAGCAGCTGTTGTTTTCCTAGACTCGGATAGTTAACCTCTTGAAACGATGCTGCCCATGACCTTTGGTTTTCAAATTAATGTCCAACCTTTATCTTCATATTGTCTGAAGAAAAGCATTGCTTCAAAATGAGATCAAAAATGTGACGCTACAGAAGCAGTTAAGAGGATGACTCTTAAAACTTCATATGCCTTTTCTTGTAAGATATGCTGTGACTTACAGTAGAGTGAAAAAAGTGTTGTACAAAATTATCTTATCAATCTACAACAACTTTAGCTGAACCTATTGGCTTTCTATGACACAATTGTACATCTACAGCACAACACAGGAAATGGGCACTGCTCTGCACATGCAAACACGGCACGCAACAATGTCCAGTTTGCAAAAGGAAAACAAAACAAAACACCTCTGTAGGAGAGGTGACCTGCTGTCTTTGTTTGATTAGTGTCGTCACTAAATAAACAGTAGAAATACTGTGCAATACTCTAACATGACATGCTTCTATTTGTTTGGTATCAAGTAAGGCTGCTAATGCCCATTAGATAATTACAAAAATACATATGGGTGTTGTAAATGAAAAAAAGAAGACTTTCATAAATAAAGAAAGGAGGCTCAGCATTACTATGTTAGTGAAGATATGTGCAGCAATCACAACATGGAAAACAATACATGTGTGTTTTTGAGTACAGGCTTTGTAAAACCAACAAAAACTCACTGTGATGCAAATGAAAATAGCTGGGAATGGAAAGATCAGCAAGCTAGTGCCAAATACTGTGATTTCGTGTGCAAAACAATTTCATGAACACAATGTGTGAGTAGCACTGTGGACATGGTGAAACAACATCACCAATTAGAACACCTTAACAAAAGCACAAAGCAAAATGCAATGCTATCTGGCTCTAAAAGCTCAGCACAGTGTGGCAGATACCTGACCACAGTGACCGGCATGAAGCAAAGAACTACCTTGACGACGTATATACTCAGTAAGCACAACCTGGCCATTGAGACGGGCCGATACAAACATTCATAACTCCTCAAAGAGGAGCAATTCTGCCAGTTGTGCAAGGAAGACAAAGTCAAGTAATTTTTATTTATATAGCATTATTAAGAATGACAGGAGTTGAACCAAATGCCCCAACACAGGTTTACATGATTAAAGAAGTAAAAGGTGTGCAAAAGCCATGACCTAAGTGACCTAAGGGGAGAGAACATGGAGCAAGTTGGGAATGTATCGCGGGGCTAATCCATTTAAGGCTTTTAAAACAAATAGCAGAATTTTAAAATAAATTCTGTATTTTACTGAGCAGGAGTGATGTGTTGTCATTTCTTAATTCCAGTTAAGAGTCTAGCAGCTGTATTTTTTAACCATTTAGAAAGAGTGGAGTGGGTCAACCCATCTACAGGGAATTGCACTGGGCAAGTCAAGCTGAGAGGTGATAAAAGCATGAGACATGTCACACACACTAGTATTATTATTTAATTTTGTTGCTTATATCTATCTGTATCTGTGCCTTGCTGCTATTTGCATTAAGAAAAATTGAAGATGGTTGACATGCACTATGATGTTAACATAATGATTTATTGTTTGTGTCTTGAAAATGGTCTTTTCCCTGTTTATACCGCCTTGTACAGTCTGCTCTGGCAGTACTGTGTTTCAGTATACCAAAGTGCCAAAGAAGCCTTTGAAATTATTTGAGAGTATGTGGGTGTGCGTTTGTGTGGGCGCGATTGACATAAAAGCCTATATCCTTGCAGCTGACAACTTTTCAGAGATAAATGTGATGTTTAAGAGATGACAACGCAACAACACTAAATAGGAAGTTTAAATGCACACAGTGCTCCTCTGTATCTGAAAACTGCTGCTTCCATGTTGTCAAAAGGACTGTTGTTGCTAAGGAAGGCTTCACCACCATAGTGAGAGGAAGTGAATGGACGAGATTTACAGAGTTAACACGACAGCTGCAGAAAATATTTGACACTCAGAATATATCTATTCATGACACCAGGCTCATGCAAACAGCATAAAAGCAATCTGTGATCATGGAGTATGGCTGTCAACACTGAACCAGTTTACAGTAGATTTGTAAAACCCTGGCCACTGTGACTCAGGACTGAGGCGTTGTGAGGGAGAGAGCTTCCTTGGCAACCATTTCTGGGCTGATTGTCATCATGTGACAGGCTGGTGCAGCCAAGTGCTGAATAAAACGAAGAGGTACACACAGGGGGTGAGAGAGAGAGAGAGAGAGAGAGAGAGAGAGAGCACCATGATGAGTCAGAGGAGGCTGATTCTGATGTAATCCACCAACCCCTCCCTTCGTCCAATTCCCCTTCCTACATGGCAGTTCCTGGATATTCAGGTCAGAGCCTTCCACACAAAATATAGCAACATACCAGTAACACAACACAGTGTGCATTTTATTTACTTTGAGATGAGTCAATGATCAGCCATGTTTGGCTCACCAATATAGGTTTTGCTGTAGTCGTACTTTTTGATTTGGGGAATGTGACAATTCTTTATCAGGCTTTTGTTGATTTTTAATACATAGAAATAGGCTTAACTGAAAATGTGACAAAACAACAACAATTAATCTCAGGGCATTCTTGACGTAACTATCCATTTAATCCTATTCAGTTATAATTCAATCATGTATTATAAACACTTGACCTTTTCCCAGTATGTTCTTATATATCGTTTATGTTGTTGAGTTGTGGATCCTTTACCAGGAATCCACACCCCAACAACACAAACATCTGTGAGCTACATGAGACATGCAGAACAAGGCAGTATGGCTGAAACCAACACTGCAAAACCAATGAAAACGACTAGATAGCAATACATTATACAGCATGGCATAGAAAATACATAATCACACACAAGATAAAATGAAATTAATGTTCAATATTCAAAGAGAAAAACAAGTGCAATTTAGAGAGGAATTAATTTAGATAGACAATAGATAATTTAGATAGACACAAGCCATTTGGCTTTCTCATAATCACCCTTTTATCATTTAAGGTACATTTCAGTTTTACTCTTCTGCAGATTACAGCAGTGGCTGTGGGGCGAACGATCAGATCACACAGTCAGATCACCAGGCTGTTCTGTGTTAGTGAGCAGAAATGTGTAATGAAGGAACACAGCTTTGATCCAAATCACTAGGTCTGATAAACCAACTATGTTGAATCGCAACCTGAGTGTTAGGATTAAAGAATACAATAACCAGAACAAACAAATGAAAAACAACAACAACAACAACAACAACATATATTTATGCAGATAGACTCAGAAAGAGCTTTGTTGGTGAAGGCAGTTCACCATTTTTAAAGTGATTTATAAGAGAAATATGACCTGAAGTATGAGCTGACATTTTAATGAGATATTTATTTATCTTCTAAATGACATCAGATTTAATTCAAATAGATAGCCTACCGAATCTTCAGTTAGAAATAGAATAGGCTAGCAATAAATAATAATATTCAAAGTAATGGTTTTAGATTTCATTTGGCAACCTGTAACAGAATTACACTTGATTCTCTGAAAAGTTAAATTTTATCATCTTGATATCTAAAGTCTCTTGAGTTTAAATTTCGTTTCAGCTCGTGGTTGATATGAGGTGTAGGCTAAGCTTAGATTTAGATTTAGGTAACACATCACACTGTATACCTGTATTCACCTTTGACAACTTTTGACAAAATTCAACTGCTTTTTTTCTTCATCGCTGTTATACTGTCATCTAAATGTGTCCCACTGTTTGTGTATAAATGAAGTTGAATTTTATATAATTTTATTTTTTATGAAATGAGATCAGGCTTAATTATAAAAAGCCTTCTGTGAGTTAGGGATATTGGAATTGGATAAATAGCCCAGATAGATAGTGGTCAGAACAAATACCAAAAATGATCATATTCAAAAGCCTCTTTCATTCACACAACCTGAGGTAAATGTGTTTCTACTTATTCCTGCTTTAATTTGGAAATCAATCCTCGTCATTTCGTCTCCAGCTGGATCCCACCTCCTTTCCAGAGAACACTGGGCTCTCAGCATTTGTTACATGGAAAAAAAACGCCAAACTGCTTTGGGATCAGCCTCTTGTATTCTCAGTGCGTCGTTGGCAATGCGTCTTCATGGCAGGGGCGCATGCGCAATGCTTCGTGTTGCAACACATCTGAGCTCGACAGCAATCGTCAACTGGAGAAAATAGACATTACTTACCCCTTTGAGACAAACTGAGAAACTACACATGACATTTAAAGGATTATTGCGATCATACACGGATTACAATAGAGGAAGTTTTGGGAATTAGGACAATCAATAATACTAAAATCGTTTTTGTCACGTGGTCAAGCTTGACCAATCGGAGCCAGCCAACTCCAGCGGAAAGTATGCTCTTTGTTCGGATATTTTGCCAACTTTATCCCCAAATCTGAGCCTAATACTTTGTATAAATCAGAGGTTGTGTATGGAGGAGACGTTTTACGACGAAGGACACACTGTGGATATACTCTATTGCGTTTTTTTGTGGATTGCCACGTGTCGAAGTTTCGATAAACAGTGCGCTCAGCCTTATTTCATCACATGACTCCCCTCCCCCACCCAGCGCAGGGAATGGGGGGAAGAAGGCGGACATGTTTGAGGGAAATGTGTTGGTTAAAAAGTATCGAGGTGGAAGACAAGAAGATTATTTGAAGAAAGGTTTCGCATTATTTTGGGATTTACCAGTCGACATTTGTATTTATTTTGAATTTAAGATTTTAATGTCATACTTTGAAAATATTTATTTGTCTTTTGGATAATTGATCTTTTCTTTGATTCGTAGTTTTTATCGGTTTTTATTGCGTAAAGTTGTTAAATCGTTTGTTATAATTAATGTTGCAAGGATTTGGTGTGACTTTTCATCGTTTATTTGAGTGACATTGTGGGGAATTTGTAACCTTGGAGTGGGGGATGGGCGTATAGTGGTTAGGTAACCATTTTGTGTGGTTGTTGAATTTTAGTTCAGGTCGGTTGCTTTTAAAGATCACAAGGCTCTTAAAGATGTACTTAATTTTGAAATTAACATTATGTGATTATCGATTTTGGTTTGGGCTCTTTTGTTAACTAACAAAGGCCAGGTATGGTATTTACATTTTCAAACCTACAAGATTATTTTTCGTTGTGATTTTTTAAATGCTTTAATTATCGTAATTGCCAATGTGATTGTCTTAAGTAGTTTGGGAAAAAGCAGCATCTGTTTTGATCAAATGTAGTCTGAGGTCAGTGAGGAGAAAACTGCTGTGTCATTCAGTGGATAGTTGGTTGTTCTTGTGATCTCGTCTGGGTGTGGTCTTTTTATTACTTGTTCAACTAGATAACCTACAGACTAATCGTTATACATGCAAATATCATTGTTAGCTTGGACATTATGTACTATTTTGAGGGTTTGAGCCTTTGAGGCCTTGTGTGGTTTAGTATTCTCAAATGGCCGTCTTTTTCTGCATTAGATTTAATTCTACCTAGTCAAGATGTGTTTGTACGCGAATCATGTGGTGTTTTGTACTTTTTGCTTGGTGTTTTAACTCACCCGTGCCAATAATTCTAATATAATACTCTGTGTCACTATACTTAAAGATGGCGGCTGTACCCCTCTTCCGAAAGACAGAACTGCGGATATTCTGGTAAGCAGACAGCTCGTGGGGAGAGGCTCTTCTGGGGTACGCGTGACCTGGTGGAAGAACCAATAGGCTTCTTGGTATTTACCCTGGAAGCCCGCGTTACAACCTTATTGACCAATCCCCGCCGTCGCTTTGCACACGTTGACGTAATGTAATCTGATAAGGAGGAGGGTGGTTTCGGTGCCCTCGCATTTTGTACAGGATTAAATGGCGGAGCCTGTCACAGACAGCATATCTGTATTACTGAATAGGCTGGGCCAATAGTATTTTGCAATTTCCTTGACGGACAGCAAAAGCATGCGAATAGGTTGGCCCGAAAGATTGTCAGTGAAGTCTCAGTATCTAGGGGTGTGGTGACTTTGACGGACAGGGTAAGTAGCGAATGGTAACTCAGAGGGCGTGGACAGTCTGAGGTAGTCTACCCAATAGGGTGAGTCGTCTGTCTATAAAACACCGGGTGTAGTCAAATCGTCGCCATTTCAACGAAGCAGAATAGAGGAGTTTGCTGTGACGGGGAGCGGAGAGAACTGACGAACAGAGACGGATCCAGGACTGAGTCTAGCTAAAAAGAGAATCCGGATCCATCCTGATGGATATGGCCGTTAACCCGCTCCTTGACAGGTATCTACCGGTAAAACTGACTCTCAGCTTTCCATCAGAGGGAATATTGTAAACATTTCTTGTGAGTGTTTCTTTTTCCCCCTCAAAATATCGTTGCTGGCAGCCTATGTTTGCCGTAAAACGAGAGGAAGAGGGAAATGGACAGTGAATGTGCTGCAGGAAGAATTTTGCCGCGTCGATAAAGGAATTAGAAGCGATATCCCTATAATGGAAATAACTGTTTGTGGGTTGTAAAAAGCTGCGACTGTTGTTCGCACTACGCCGGCGCCATCTTCGGAGCGCCTCTGCCGTTGGCCGCTCTCTCTCCCGCTGCCTGGCAGATGGTGCTAGCAGTGCTAGCATTAGCGCCACAGACCCAAGTTTTTCTCCTGTATAACGTTAAGTGTAGCTTAACCGTCAGCCGGCGTGTTTTGTTTTTATAATAGTAATTAAATTGTGTTATTAAATATCAAAACTGGACACAAGGTACGTTACGAGTTAGCTTCTTGTAACGTTATGATGTATTATGGCGGAGAGGAAAGCCACAGTGTTGACGACCACGAGCAATATTACGCCAGATAATGCTATAAAGGCAGAGGTGCTTGTTTTGCCGGGTTGTTATTGTAGCCATGTGACGGACAGGGGTTGTTGTGATCACCGGTACGACGACATTGCATTAACGTTAAAAGGCAAGGGTGTAACATTAGCTTTCCATGTGTGTTTCTGTTGGTTGCCTGGTTACATCGCTCAATGTCACTCAACCCAAGCTACGTAGCAACTTTCATTGTGGGTTACTCATTTAGATTTTACCTAATTTATAGTATAATTCCACTGTACTTCATTTCAGTTTCCTTTTGTGTTTTGTTTTCATTAGACTCCCATACCCAATTTTACTTTTACTAATTTGTTAATCCGTTTTGCAGCTAACATAATTGTTTTTGTCTAGTGTTGTTAATGTTATGTACATGATTACTTTCCCTTTTTAAATAATAAAGTACACTAACTGTCAAATGTGTTTCCAAAAGTTGTATCATTCAAAACCGATTGCCAACTTTAAACAAATAGATGCAGAGTGCAAATTTCTAGCCATGTTGACATACTTCATAAGTTACAAGTACTCCCGTGGCAGCTAAGTTTACTTCATTGTGTTTGAAACAGTTTGTTCAGTATTCTTAGACATGGACTAATGCTTAAATGCCGGTGGTACAGACAGTGCATTAATAGGATGCACCAATAAGGTATACACCTGTCATAAAAGGCTCTTTTGTTAACAGCATTATGCAAACTCCATGGTCCTTTGCATCAACTGTTGCAAACTTGACAAGAGGACATCGACAATGTGATAGTATCTGAAAATTATTTTTTCAGCAGGGGATGAAACAAGTTTTGTTTTGCAGTGTCAGTAGACCAGCGGAGATGGGCTATGGTGAGTTCATACTATTTACAGCGGAGGAAGTAGATGCTTACACTCCCTGACGTCAAAGTTAGGAGTGCAGGCATTTTTAATGCAGAAAATGCATTCATCTGAGATGCACATGTAGCACACAGAAGTAAGTTCCTCAATGGCAGTCAGGTTTCAAATATTTAAAATGACTGATGAGATGAGTGTCTGTCATCCTGGAGTATTTGTAGCATCACATCAATTTTGATAAAGAACTAAATTAAAAGGGGTAGGGATGTTTTTTTTCCTATTTCAAGTGGTTGTTTTTGTTAGCGCAAACTGTAGGTCAGGGCTTGGCTTCTGAAACTCTAGCATTATTGAAAGGTAGCAGTCTTCTTATGGTATTGTATAAAATTGCCTCAGATTGGTGTAACACCAGTCACAATCTTTCTAGGGTTAAGATAATTATGTTTATACACATTCTGCTTCTCAGCAACAGACCAGATAACCCTGTAGAGATGCTAGAAGTATCTTTTATTGGTGGTGTGAGAACATGGCAACCCGACTGCATCAGAGTTAAGCAGGAACACCCTCTGCTGCTGATATAAGCTAGCACCGCCACTTTCCTGGTTGTAGAGCAGCATAGAGTTTTTAAAGGTCCATATCAGCCCCTGACTCATTCTCTGTGCAGTCTTGCCTGCTGCCCCTGTAGAAATAACCTATTAACTCTACAAACTGCAGTGGCAAGCAAAGCCACAGTACAACTGTTGATGTAGCAAGTGGGTGTGTACAACACAACAGGATATTAACTTGAGGGTTAAGAGATCATTACCATGGATAAGTGGCTACTAATAGTTAATGTGACATTTTTAAGCATGTTACGGCCATTTGTATTCGATTTTCGAGACAGTCCTTACAGTTTTTTTGCAAGGTTGGTCAGACCCCACAATCATTTTTGGAAGGGTAATTTATACCTGAAGGGTGGTATATGTTTCTGTAATTGATGAGATAGATGAAAAGAGGAAGAAGTGGTAGTCATGCCTGTTCTCTGGGGACCAGGAGTGCTGATTTGGCAGTAGAAAATTCCAAGTCAGGTGGATGTATGATGTGTGACTGACTGCCTTGTAAAGGGGATTTCATTGAATACTATATTGTTTTGGGTGTGTGGTAAAGGAACCAGGATTAATCAAGTTTGATAGGATAACATACAATGTATGCCAACAAGAACATTGTTATGTGAGGATGAGACAATTAGTTTTTATATTGATCCCAAGGTTTATGGGATTGATTATATGTCACAAATGTCTCTGCTAATCCTGGTAGAATACAACTTTTTCAGTCAATCGGGAATTTTTTGGAGGGTATATTCGGCTATGAGTTTTTTGTGGTAAAGTTATGAATGTATACTCCCAGAATAAAGGCTATGAATACATTAAGTCTTCTCCACTTTGATCTCCTGCATATGCAGGCTATGTACCTGGCTCAATTTATGAGACAGCAAATGGACAGAAGAGTCTGTAAAAGTCAAAAATTTGATGATTTTGTTGAGGTGAAGAGCTAACCCATTTCAGCTTGGGAGAGCAATAGGCCATGTTTACGCCCTTTCAGTACATATCAGTCCTGGCATCATTCTAAAAACTTATGACAATTGCTAAAAAGTTAATTGGTCTGTCAACTGCTCTCCACAGCTCCCTTGTCGGGGTTGAGGTTGGCATTATGGGAGTCACAACGATGGACCAGGGTTCTACCACAGCCGGAAAACGCATCAGAAAACCTTCACTACTCTATGAGGGCTTTGAGAGTCCTGGGATGCCCCCCCTCAGTCTTCTGGCCCCTGCGGGACCCCCACAGCCCCCAGTGAAAGACCCCAACCGACAAGGAAGGATGACCAACCAACTTCAGTTCCTACAGAAAGTCCTGCTCAAGTCTTTGTGGAGGCACCACTTTGCCTGGCCCTTCCATGAACCTGTAGATGCGGTCAAGCTCAACCTGCCAGTGAGTGTGAACGCCAAAATTGGACTTTGCCTTCCTTCTGTCTAGAGGAGGGACCAACCTTATTTGTAAAATGAACCTCATGCCTTTTCACAAAATTAAATGTCAACATGTCAATCAAGCTTAGATAGTAATTTGGGGATGTAGTGGCCACTTTCTCCTATCCTGAAAGTGTCTCTGTCTCCCTCCAGGACTATCATAAGATCATCAAAACTCCCATGGATATGGGCACTATAAAGAAGAGACTAGAAAATAACTACTACCGCAGTGCCAGTGAGTGCATGCAGGACTTCAACACCATGTTTACCAATTGCTACATTTATAACAAGGTAAGACTGTGTGTAAGTGTGTGTGTGTGTGTGTGTGTGCGAGAAAGTTTGAGCCCCAGAAATCCTATTAAGATAATGTGGACATGTAATAAACATCAGAAATCATCCGATGCAAAATGTTATGTCAGTGAAGGAACTGTTTTGTAAAATTAAGTTTTTTGAATTTTTCTTACTGTATTATTGTGTGTATGAAAACATGGTATTGAGTTGAACTGCATAATAATTTGTCTTTCTATGGTCATAAGCATTTTGCCAAATTTCCTCCTGCAGCCTACAGATGACATAGTACTGATGGCTCAGTCTCTGGAGAAGGCCTTCCTGCAGAAAGTGGCCCAGATGCCCCAAGAGGAACTAGAGCTACCTCCTCCACCTCCTCGGATCAAACCAGGCAAACCTGGCAGAAAAGGCAGAGGTAATGCAGGTGAGAATTGGCTGCAAGCAGGCTAATACATTCAGACGTGTTAAAACTGCAATTATCATACAAGTTAATTAACTTTTTAATGCTTGTATGTTTTAGCACAAACCATTTTGCTGAAAATTTGTTTTTCTAAATCTGTCCCCTTCCAATCTCTCTCCCAGTCTCTGGAGGAGTGACAACAGCTCATCAGGTCCCAGCTGTTTCCCAGTCAGCGTACTCACCTCCAACCCCAGAAACACCTGACTCCATCCTCTCCACCCCCCCACAGACACATATGACTAAGAGCCTGCCCCCCATTCTTACAAGTGAACAAAGCATCCCTACCATTACTAGTCTGCCTCCCACACAGCCCACTGCTAAGGTAATTTATCACACTGTACATTTTGTATTTGTGTATTTAGATTTTAACTTTTTTTTTCTGAATAAAAGTTACGATGACCAGGACAAAACACCCCTTCTCTGACTCACCCTCTTTTTGTCTTCTCTTCAACCACAGAAAAAAGGTGTGAAAAGGAAAGCAGACACAACCACCCCAACCACTGTAGCCATGCCCATCATGAGCACCATGGGTGTCAGTGGCATCAGCCTGGGGATGGGCAGTGGGCACGACTCCCCGCTCACCCTCACTTCTCTGGGAGTGGACCACAACTCCGGCCTGGGGATGAACCAAGGCCTCGGCCTCAGCCAGGGCATGAGCATGGGGATGGGCATGGGCATGGGTATGGGTATGGGCTGTGGAACAGTGATGATGGGTAACAAAGCAGGGTCTGGGGGCAGGAGAGGAGTGAGTGGAAGAGCCATCAAGCCTCCCAAGAAGGATCTCCCAGATTCCATGGTGCCGCCGCCGGTGCGCCGCAGCAAGCTGAGTCCCCAGCTGCGCTACTGCAATGGGGTTCTGAAGGAGCTTCTGTCAAAGAAGCACGCAGCTTATGCCTGGCCGTTTTACAAGCCTGTTGATGCCTCATCACTTGGTCTTCACGACTACCACGACATCATTAAGCAGCCCATGGATCTTAGCACCATCAAGGTACTTGCCTGAGGAATATACACACACAACTGTCAACATTTGTCAGAACAGACAAACTGGGTGTTATCTGTTCTCCAGTCCTGCTCACTTATATACTCTATGTACACCTACCTTCACCGTTTCACTTTTATTTTCTGTAATGGAGAATGAGAGTTCACTGTAAGGTGTGGCCTAGTTATAGATTAATTAGAACTGGTACTTCCAGGGACACCAGACAATGTGGAACACACCTTTGTCTTATTTTCAATAAGTGTGTGCCTAAAATCTTCTTCTCTCTTATCATCTTTAGAGGAAGATGGACGGCAGAGAGTATCGTGACTCCCAACAATTTTCTGCTGATGTTAGACTGATGTTCTCAAACTGCTACAAGTACAACCCGCCTGATCATGATGTGGTGGGCATGGCCAGAAAACTGCAGGTAATGCACTTATTCTGCTGATACAAGTTCTGATTAATGTTGTATTTAAATACCACTGCTAGTGTCACTTCTTTACCTCACTGTCGTGTGCCTCAAATCATCACAGTGCGTTTTTTTTTATCTCACATACTGTTTAATCCTTTCAGGATGTATTTGAGTTCTGCTTTGCTAAGATGCCAGATGAGCCTCCAGCACCCCCTAGCTCCTCATCTTCCTCCTCGTCCTCTTCATCGTCGTCTGAGAGTGAGCTCAGCAGTGAGAGTGAGGAGAGCGAGAGCAGCCCCAGCTCTGACTCAGAGGAGGAGAGGGCGAACCGGCTGGCAGAGCTGCAGGAACAGGTTTGTACTCCAATGTACACAAATACACACACAACGTATATCATATAATTTTGCTGTATCACTTTCTCGATATTCCATTAAAACATCTGTCCGTCTTTCTCCCCTCAGCTCAAAGCTGTGCATGAGCAGCTGACTGCACTTTCACAGGGCCCCATCATCAAACCCAAGAAAAAGAAAGAGAAGAAGGACAAGAAAAAGAAGAAAAAGGTCGATAAAGAGAAGCATCGGAAGATAGAGGAAGAGATTACACCTATAAGACCGCCCAAGACCCCCAAGATCACCAAGACTCCAAAACCCAAGAGCAACAGAGGAACGGCTGGTCCTGTAGTGCCAGTCAAAAAAGCACCAAGCAAGAAAAACAACAAGAGCAAGTGAGTACTGACACCTATGGGACAAATTGTATGTGTTGCAAGCTGTATTAGCCGCCCCAGAAATTGTGCAAGACGTCCCTAGAGTCTCACTCTAGCACAGAGTCAGACAGATTGCTACATGTGTGAGATTTGCAAAGGAATTGTTACTGTAGTGTGAAATAAGTATAATTTAGAAGAAGTACACCGTCCATACAAGCCATATAAGGTATGACTGCTTGCGCACTGTCGGCTTGAAAAGACAACCCCTCAGTCACCTCTTAACGGTCTCTTTGTCTGTCTCCTTCTCTCCTGTCTTTCATTAGAACCAAAAAGGGAGGCATGACGTTTAGCATGCCTCATCCGGTCCACGAGCCCATAGTGAGTCATTTCGACTCGGATGAAGAGGAAGAGACGGCACCCATGTCATATGATGAGAAGCGTCAACTCAGCCTCGACATCAACAAGCTGCCGGGTGAGAAGCTGGGCCGTGTTGTGTACATCATCCAGTCCCGTGAGCCCTCGCTCCGAGACACCAACCCAGAGGAGATTGAGATAGACTTTGAGACCCTGAAGCCATCAACGCTGCGGGAACTGGAGAGATACGTCATGACGTGTCTGAGGAAGAAACCTCGAAAGCCATATGGTCAGTACAAGATACCATGATACAGTCGCATATTTTTAAGGTCCATAATCATGCAGATGTGTTGTTTCACTTTTTTGATTAAATTTTCATTCTGTCTTAAATATTTAATGAGATTTCTGGTCTTGAGGATTTGTAGTTCTTTGATAATGCAGCACAGCACTCCCATCTTATGGATATTGTTTTCTTGTCTGTTTGTATGCAGCAAGTAAAAATAACATTGCTGGCAAATCTCGGGAAGAGCTCGCTCTGGAAAAACAATTGGAGCTGGAGAGAAGACTGATGGACGTCAGTGGTCAGCTCAACTCTGGAAAGAAGCCTGTTAAGACCAAACGTAAGTCCTCTATGCTGCTATGTTAAAGAGTTCAGAGTTAGAGCTGAAGGTCACGAGTAAAAGCTTCCAAATTTTTAAAGATAAAGTGGAGGAAGAAGGTGTAGTCAGGCATTTATACGCTTTTGTGACGTATTGTGAGTGGCTGGCTTTGTCACATTAAACTTCAAGATGCCATTTTGTTTTTGTTGTAGAGCAGAGTTTAACAGCCATTCAAATTCCTTTCCTCACATTTCATAACAAGCTCTTTATTTCTGCCCACAGATGCTTTTGGTCTGTGTACAAAACTACTTTAGTGTAACTTGTTAATTATAATCATAAATGATATATTCTAATGAGACATGCAGACACAGAAAGATCTAAACTGTATAAATTGTACTGTTGAAAATGTTTTTGATAGTTTTGAAAGATAAGTGAAGCATCTTTCTGTTTGTTTTAATGTTTTACTTTACCTTGTCTAAAAATGTCTTTCTAATCCTTTCCCCAGCAGAGAAACCTGCAACAGAGCAGCACAACCAGCCGTCACGCCTCAGCGCCAGTAGCTCCTCCTCAGACTCCTCTTCATCATCCTCTTCCTCCTCATCCTCAGATACAAGTGACTCAGACTCTGGCTGAGAGGCAGAGGGCGTCAATATGAAAGGGTCATGTGAGGGGACCCCGGGTGTTTTGCTGCCCACCGAGTGGACTGAACTGCAATAGAGCTACTGACGATGGAGCCGCGGGACGGATCAGACGAGACCAGCACTAGGCAGAACTGGTCCGACTCAACAAGTGTCAAACCAAGAAAGACAGAGATGGGGCTTTCCCCGTGCTCAGCTCATTCATCCAATCCTGTCCTGGACACAGAAAAGTAAAGAATGGATGAACGGATGAAAAGAAGGAGAGTCATGTAAAGTCCTGGCGTTCTCTGGAGAACTGGCCCTGCTGGGCAGAGTGAGGAACGCTCCATCTCCCACTGAAAAAGAAGCGTGACGCATGCGTTGGAGGGACAAGGGTGCTAGAGCCAGAATCTGTCTTATTTCTGGAGATAATTTCCCTTCTTCCCGTGCTCCCTGTCTTTATGCTGTATAGATAAGGTGTACAGTTATATAAATATCTATTTTTCTTTTATAAAGAAGCATTTTATGGAGCTAATTTATTCCCTCATTCTGGGGAAGATGAACTGGTGCGGGAGGAGTTGTGTTTTAGTTTTTGTTTAGTTCTTTTTTTCTTGAGTGACAAAGAGGGTAGAGGGGAAACACGTGCGAGTGTGTGTGTGTGTGTGTGTGTGTGTGTGTGTGTGTGTGTGTGTGTGAATGTATGATTGTGTCATGTATGTGTTTGCACGTGTGAGTGTGAGATCCTCATAGTTTTGACGCAGGCATTGAAAATCAGTCTGCACGCAGAAGCACCTTGGTTCAGTAGAATACAGAATGCATGCAATACAGAGAAGCTGACAAACATCTGCATACTCATGTACTACTTTACTGCATCCTTGTGTACTCATGTACTTGTTTGAAAGGGTTGGCCACTGTACAGAAATGTGACATAGTTACACATCAGTTTATACATACATATATCTGTTCCCATGTGTGCTGTCATTATTTTTCATCCATTTCAATTTCTCTGTAAACATGTTGCTTTTTTTCTTGTGACCAATCTGCTAATAAATTGTGAGGACGTGTCTTGTCCACTCACCCGTGCCCAAATAACATCTTGGTTCTTTTGATTTTTTATTTTATTTTTGGTCTGATTGACTTCACGTCCCAAACCATCTGACGAGTTTTGAGGGTTTAAAGTTGCAAAAAATAAAAAAAAGATTTTGCTGGTTCTTAAATTTAATATTTTATTGAAGTAGGTGATTTCCCATGGTTCATCACTTCTTAACATCATGGTGTCACAAAAGCAAACTGCTTTGTCTTTACAACAATTTGGCCTTTGAGATCTACGGCAGCTTAAAGTTTTATTTTTGGTTTTTAACTGAGTTTTGTTAAAGAGTAAGTCTACTTATTAATGTGATTTTAAATAAGGTAATACTAGGTTGGGATGTTCTCACCAGCAACATCAGGTTGTAGCTCGTGAGATGTTCTCTGCTTTAGTCTGTTTGCAGGTAAACAAGTGTTTGTCTATTTTAAGAAAAGCAGCGTGGCTGGTGAGACATGAAAGTGGCTTTCTGAATACTTGGATCTAGCAGCCACTTTAACCTGTAGACGAAAAAGGTGGTTTAATTTTGTGAGTAATAACAATGCACTGTTTTATTTGGTGGTACTACTAAACGATTTTGTGATTTAGGTAAGGTGTGTTGTTTTTGTTCCTTTGAAATTATCATGGCTTGAGGTCGGAGTATTGTATGTTTGAAACTGATTATTTATTTAGAAGGAATTTGAATGGAATTTTTTTTTTTTTTCAAAATACTGAAAGTAATCAAAAGCTTTTAAATCAAAGTCGACTCTGACATTATGCACAGATTAAAACAGTCAGGATTGTAGAAGTGTACATATTTTACAGTCTCAATCTTTGAGCATGTTTTTGTTTTTTCCTTCAGTAACTTAGACGAGCTTGTTTTCTTTGTCCAGCAGAGATTTTTGGGGGGCTTCTGTTGTGAAATGAAATACTCCAGTTGTCAGTCTTACTTTTTCTGAAGTTTGTCAGAAATCTAAATGCCTCTGTACTTGACTCCATCGTTTCATCTGAACATCTGTACATAAATAAACTGAGACATGTTCATCTTTTCACTGACTGGGGGGTTATTTTTATTTACAGATGTGTCATTTTAGGAACATGCTGAGCTCATACAGGTCAACGATTGGAGACCATTGAGATGAGAAGCCTTTGAAAATAGTGACATCTAGTGTTTAAAATATGTATTAAAATGTACAGTTTATTATTCTAAAGGACACTAACAGTCAGCTCAGTTCTTAGTGGACAAAGTTGTCACTTTCTCTTTTACTTTCATGAAAGAAAAAAAAATCCTAAACTCCATCAGCTCTGTAAATTGTGCACAGCCTGTCTCATGACACATAAGTGAACTGTACTATGTGAACTGTATGCACTACAAACTATAAGTTTTGATAGAAAATAGCATTTTTATTTATTTTAGCATAGTCAGTTTAGTTTCCTCAGTATTCTCGCAGAAACAGTTTTGCTTAGTTGGACTTTTATTGGTGTAAGTGCTCAAAATCCTCTTCCAAGACAATACTGTGAAAATCAGATGGAGTAAAGTTACCAAGCAACAGGATCAGCTCCCGGCAACAACAATAGAGTTCAGTTTCAGCTTTGGTGGTGGCTACCTTCAGAGTTCTGTATACAACCTTCATGCCACTTGTGAAAAGATTTTTTTCTTTTGATAATTAAGTTTTTTAATATTACCACTTTTTCAAATATAGAAAGAAATAGTTAAAAAAAAATAGAACAATAGAATAGATTAGAACAGAAAGACACCCCCTATACACTGGTAAATTTATGATGTAATATGCAACATAATATATATGTATTTAGATAGATTTTTTTAGATGAATACAAAATACAAAGGGATTGTTTTAGCTAATATTAGCAAATGTAATTTATATATTTATAATATAATATAGCCATAATAGTATATCACAGCTATTATAGCTGTACGTAATTTTTTTCTTTCTTTTCTTTCCTTTTATATTATCTATTTAACCTACCCAAAATAAAGTAACATGAAATAAAATTGAAAAACATAAAAAATAAAATAACAATAATAAAAATCAAATTAAGACTTTTGGTGAGCAGATTCAATAATTTACTTTCTATGTTATAAATATGGAGGTTCGAAATTATCTTAAAAATCATTGATTTGCGAGCTGGCTGTTTGTTAAACAACTTGTCAAGAAAACTGCTCCCCTGGCGTTTTAAGTTTTTATTGCATTGTCATATGTAGGTAGCTGTTTTCATAAATAACGTTATGTATACTAGCTTTTCTCTGTAAGAAGGTAATCAGTGTATAAGTCACTAAGGATAAAAATACATAACATGCAAAAAACACTGTAAAGTTTGTGCATCATCATTCAAATTTGATTTATCTTATTCAGTTTTTCACTAAGTCTACCTTAATGATAATGCGTTCATGTCATAGATTGTATAATAAAGAATCCTTGTACATATTATGCGTGTATATGTATTTTTTAATTGATTTTTTAAAAACATATATTAGATATTTAAAATCTTTATAAATAATCCATGTGATTCATATAACCATGATGGCCTCTGGTGGCCACAGTAAGTAATGACAACAGTAGTATTAAGTGTTTATGTATTATCATGCAATGTGTTACACGTTTTAATTATTGTTGTTGTGGTTTTTACTTTTTGCTAATTGTTGTTTTGTTTTTTATGAGACTTTATGTGATTATGTGTTTTTTATTTGAGCCATTGAAAACAAGAATTTCCCCATTAGGATGGAAGCAGGAAGCCGTATGTGTTTGACATACTATTTTACGTTCATAGTACAGAACGAGCAGCCGCCACAGCACGTTTTATATTTTGTTTGTTTTGAGACTAAGAAACTATTTTCGGTAACCTTCTTGCTAGTTAGACAATTTATACTGGTATAAGACAGTAAGCAATTGATAAATGCACAACTGTGCTGTGTACTTGAACCTTTTATTTTAAAAAATGTTTAGGCTACTAGAAGAAATCATATGTTGTTGTGTCTCTTTACCATATATCATGGTACTTACACTTGTTAAAGTGATACCTGGCAGAGGAGCAATGGAATCCTCTCTATATAAAGAAAGAAAGTTTGTTCCTTGGTATAACTCTCAAATTTAAAACAAATATTGCGAAAATTTGAAAGGAATTGGCGATTAACCAAACTGGAAGAATCTCGTTTAATCTGGGCAGACAGTCTCAAAACGTATAAGAGGGGCCTCCTCAATGCCAGAGCAAACTATTACTCAGCTTTAATAGAAGAAAACAAGAACAACCCCAGGTTTCTTTTCAGCACTGTAGCCAGGCTGACTGAGAGTCACAGCTCTATTGAGCCTTGTGTTCCTTTAGCCCTTAGCAGTAATGATTTTATGAACTTTTTTAATGACAAAATTCTAACTATTAGAGGCAAAATTCATGACCTCCTGTCCTCAGATATCTGCCCTCAAACACAGCTGTAAAACCTAATATATATTTAGATTGCTTCTCCCCAATTTCTCTTCAAGAAATGACTGCAGTGATTTCTTCATCTAAATCATCAACGTGTCTCTTAGACCCCATCCCAACTAGGCTACTTAAGGAAGTCTTACCTTTAGTTAACACTCACTTATTAGACATGATCAGTATATCTTTATTATCAGGCCATGTACCACAGTCTTTTAAGGGAGCTGTAATTAAACCTCTACTAAAAAAGCCCACCCTGGATCCAGAGGTGTTAGCCAACTATAGACCAATATCTAATCTTCCCTTTCTTTCAAAGATCCTTGAGAAAGTAGTCGCAGACCAGCTGTGTGATTTTCTCCATGATAATAATTTATTTGAGGAATTTCAGTCAGGATTTAGAGTGCATCATAACAGTGAGACAGCACTAGTTAAAATTACAAATGACCCTCTGATTGCTTCAGACAAAGGACTTGTCTCTGTACTTGTTTTATTAGATCTTAGTGCGGCATTTGACACAATGACCATTAGATTCTGCTACAGAGACTGGAACATTTAATTGGCCTAAAAGGTTCTGCACTAAGCTGGTTTAAATCTTATTTATCTGATTGTTTTCAGTTTGTTGACTTTCATAATGAATCATCCTCACGTACTAAAGTTTGTTTTGGAGTTCTGCAAGGTTCTGTGCTCGGACCAATCCTATTTACTCTATATATGCTTCCTTTAGGTAACATCATTAGAAATCACTCTGTAAATTTCCATTGTTATTTGGATGAAGAAGAAACTAATCAATTAACTAAACTTCATAATTGCCTTAAAGACATAAAAACCTGGATGAACACCAATTTCCTGATGTTAAATTCAGACAAAACTAAAGTTATTGTTCTTGGCCCCAAACAACTCAGAGACTCTTTATCTGATGACATAGTTTCTCTAGATGGCATTGCTCTGGCCTCTAGCACTACCGTAAGAAACCCCGGAGTAACATTTGATCAAGATTTGTCTTTCAATTCGCATTTAAAACAAACCTCACAGACTGCATTTTTTCATCTGCGTAATATTGGGAAAATTAGGCCTATCCTGACCTGAAAAGATGCAGAAAAATTGGTCCACGCTTTTGTTACCTCTAGGCTGGATTACTGTAACTCTCTATTATCAGGTAGCTCTAGTAAGTCCTTAAAAACTCTCCAGCTAATTCAGACAGGAACTAAGAAACGAGACCATATTTCTCCTGTTTTAGCTTCTCTGCACTTGCTCCCTGTAAAATCCAGAATTGAATTTAAAATCCTACTGTTAACTTATAAAGCTCTAAATGGTCAGACTCCGTCATATCTTAGAGAGCTCATAGTGCCATATTATCCCACCAGAACACTGCGCTCTGAGAACGCAGGGTTGCTCATGGTCCCTGAAGTAGTTATGTTGAGCCTTCAGCTATCAGGCTCCTCTCCTGTGGAATCATCTTCCTGTTGCGGCCTGGGAGGCAGACACCGTCATAACATTTAAGACTAGACTTAAGACTTTCCTCTTTGATAAAGGTTATAGTTAGGGCTGGCTCAGGTTTGCCTTGTACCAGCCCCTAGTTATGCTGACTTAGGCCTAGTCTGCTGGGGGGACCTCCTATAATACACCGGGCGCCTTCTCTCCTTCTCTCTCTCATGTACTGTTACTGCATCTTGCTAACTCGGCCGCACTGCATGTCACTAACTCGGCCTCTTCTCCAGAGCCTTTGTGCTCCACTGTCTCGCAGGTTAACTTCTATCACAGCGGTGCCTGCGTAGTGTGACGTGTGTGGTTGCACCGCTGCCGTGGTCCTGCCAGATGCCTCCTGCTGCTGCTGTTGTCATTAGTCATACTCCTACTGTTATTATACACATATGATTATTGTCACATATGTATACTATCAGATATACCTTCAACATATTGTACTACAATAGCCAGAATTATAATTATAATATTATTATAATATCATTACTTTAATTAATGTTGTTATAAGCTACTGTCATTACCGTCTATCCTGCATCTCTCTCTCTCTCTCTCTCTCTCTGTCTCTCTTTCTGTCTCATTGTGACATACGGATTATTGTTAATTTATTATGTTGATCTGTTCTGTACGACATCTATTGCACGTCTGTCCGTCCTGGAAGAGGTATCCCTCCTCAGCTGCTCTTCCTGAGGTTTCTACCGTTTTTTTCTCCCGTTAAAGTTTTTTTGGGGGGAGTTTTTCCTTATCTGCTGCGAGGGTCCTAAGGACAGAGGGATGTCGTATGCTGTAAAGCCCTGTGAGGCAAATTGTGATTTGTGATATTGGGCTTTATAAATAAAATTGATTGATTGATTATATACTGCCCTCTGGTGGTGACACCGCGGTACTACACCTCGGTGCTAATGTCAAGTAAAGTCTGTCGGGTCAAGGTATAGTTAGTTACACAGGAATACTTCCGGTGAGTACTTTCAAAATAAAAACTAACATAGGATGTAGTGGCGCATTGTGTCCAACGCAGGGCAGTATTGCTGTCTGTAACCATAAACTGTACCAAGCTTCAAGGCACACATAATAGCATATTAAGACTATTAGAGATGTGCCTTAAATGTGACCTTTTTTGTATTTGTTTCTTTTTGCTTTTCTACTGTTTATTTAACCTGAAGTCCCTGCCAGTTTTGTTTGAATTTTGCACTGTGGTGATTCTTACTCAAATGAGTGAATTGTGCAATTTGTCCAATAGTAAAATAAATAAATAAATAAATAAAAATAAATAAATAAATAAACAAATACATTAATAACAAATGGTATATTAAGCCCTCTGGTGAGTAAATTCATAAATGTATTTTATATATTGTAGATAAATACGTTCATTTTTTGGACTAATAGTATGTGGAATCTTAATATTTTTGTTTCTATTTATTTTTATATTTATGTGTTTTTTAAATTTATATTATTACATATTATTTATAAATACATATACTTAAAATCTTTACAGTCTGTTGTTAATATAATCGTGCTGCCCTTTAGTGGCCACAATATGTAAGTACAGCATTACTATCAAGTTAGGCGCAAGAATATAATGATACTTCCGGTAAAGAGTTTCAAAATAAAACTATTACTGTGGACGTTAGATGCCGCGCTGTGACCGTGGTTTACGAGTGTCACAGCTGTTGTAGTTACTAGTAAACTAACTTTTAGGTTTGGCCTTTGTACTTTTCCTAGCCCGCGCGTGTACACCTAACGATAATGTCATGTAAGTTAATGATAACATGAGAGGAAACGAAGCAAGGCTAATCTAGGGCTACCTAAAGGAAACAGAACCATCATGGCGGCTGCTACAAGGCTCATATCAAGGTTGACACTGGTCACTGGTAAGTTTACATTATACCAGTAGTAGTGTCATCATTTAGTGTTTTTAGATAGATAAATGAATACTGAAAAGCGCCCGGGACCTTTGTCTTTGCAGGATGTTGTAACGTTTGACAGTTTACAGCTTCCCCTTGAAACCAACTAATGGTGACTAAGAACAGCTGGTTTGTAAATGTTAACTCTTGAGTTACTTTGTGGAAGTTTGGTAAAGTATTATGCTCTTGTACTAACTCAAAACTAGTGAGAGAGCTTATGGTTTAGCTTCAGCAAGTCGGATCTGACCCCTGATCTATGACATTGTAAAAAGTAGTACCATCTGGATCAGGGATGATAAAGAAATAATAACAACAGATACAACACAAATACACAAAATAAATCTGTATAAATGTTGGCTACCGGTAAATAAAGACTGAAGCAAAGAGATGTAAATGGCTGTTAATTGCACATGGAGGCCTGGACGTCTGGGCTAATCCAGTGGGGGCTAAATGTTTCTTAATTGACCTTCCACCTATCAAATATACCCAGAGAGCAACTCCTGGCACACACAGTCTTCCCTCATTAAGTCATGAGAAGAGCTACGTGTTTGGTCAACACATTGTCTTGCTGAGGTGTCACTCTGACTTGTTGCTGCTCTCTCCCCACTCAGGAGGAGGCAGTGGGATTGGACGGGCTGTGTGTCAGCGCCTTGCTTCTGAAGGTGCCTCTGTGGTGGTCGCTGACATCAGCGAGGAGTCGGCAAACGAGACCCTGGGGAGCCTGCCGAGTGACCTCAGAGGACAGACACACATGGCTGCTGTGGTGGATGTGTCATCAAAAGAGAGTGTAAAGAATCTGGTCACAAGTATACAGGTGTGGGATGGATAAAACATTAAAGTCATAATCTGCAACATTTTCTGAGGAATAAATACTCTGACTGTCTTTACTATGTGCCAGTATGCTGCAGGGACTGTTGCATGTTTTCTTTTCCACCCTTTTTTCTTTTGTGTTAACAGTTAATGCCCCCCTCTCCCTCTGCAGACACACTACTTTCAGCCGCCCTCCGTGTGTGTGAACGCAGCAGGCATCACCCAGGACGACTTCTTGCTCAACATGGAGGAGGATCAGTTTGACAAAGTCATCCAGGTCAACCTGAAGGTACACAGCTGTGACACCTGGTGCCATAACCACGAAAGTTAGGTTCGAGATTAGTGAGTTATCCAGCTATCTCTTGGCTAAATTCGGGTTTTTATGTTTATCACAACCGGGCTAGATCACCAGAGCCGTGCTTCCACCAAACACATTGAGTATTGCACCCTTAGAACCGTACATAACCCACACGCACATGCACCTAAACCGTAGATCTGTTTTGCATTTCCACCTCAGACAGCACTCTCATATGTAGGTGGGTTTGTTACCAGTGCTCCACTCTGCTCTTGCTGCATTCCTCTCTCTGACAGTACAGATAAACGTCTGTATCTCGCTGATCGTCCATGGAACAGGGTTGCGTGACATTTCCCCCACAAAATAGAACAGGCTGGAGTGTTAAGAGCAGATCATTGGTGTAGTGCTATCGGAGCACAAAGGAACAACGCTCTGCCACTCTTTTTTCCTCAGTGAGGAAACAGAATATTCACAGTTTGCGTAAACTGGTTTAAGTGCATATACATTTCTTTTTAAGCACTTGAAGATCCAATCATCACTAAAGTGTATGTCATGCAACAGAGACAATAAAAACACATTGAATGGTCAAAGTTATTGTACTGACATTTAAGGTGTGTAGATTGATTTACAAAATTAAATAATGCATCGACTAACATGCAAGAAAAAACATTGCCGGTAGCTGCCAGGAGCCTTTGAGTGACACAGTGAATTAAATTATTTTTTCTCCGTTTATAGCTGCTAACTGTTAACCAGTAAAGATCAGCAAAATGTCCTTTGATTTTATAGTTGTAGTTTACTAATGTATGTAAACCTGCCAACTTAGAACAGTGGTTACAGTCACCTCTGAGCAGGAGTATCAATTCTCTATTAACCAATCAACAGACTTCAGGGTTTCTAGCTCCACCTTCTAGTACGGATCAGTGTACAAGTGTAACTCAACAGAGAGGTGAAGAAAAAATTGTGGCGTGGAATAGGTCTGTTAGTCATCCATGACTTTTGACAAGAGAAATGCAAAAAAAACCCCCAAAACTCTTCTACTGTGCAACTGGACTGCTTAGTGGAAACAAGTCTCATGGAAATCAGTGCTGCAGGTTAACTTCAGAAGATCAGATCAAAACCTGTTAGTCATACAACTGACCAGTCAGATCACTGGAAAAATGAAGTCATCATTCCTACAGCATCCTGACAGGAGCAACATTACAGACTTTACAAAAATGTGACAAGCAATGAAGAGCAATAGATAAGATAAGTTGCTCTAAGGTTATTTTTTATTCCCGACAGCATTCCTGACAGTTGTAATGCTTTTCCACTCTTCTTCCATCACTGCAGCTCAGAAAACATCAGGCGACTTTTTGATGAGAAGTGGAGATAAAAAAGTGTACCCTTAGATCAGATTAGTTAATCAGGCATTAACAAATTTTACTCTCCTCTCTGCTTCGGCAGCAGAGACAGTCTAACATTACTTTTTTATTGCTTCAGGCAAAACAAAACCAGAAATACTCACTCTATCCTAAAGACATATCTAATAATTGCCACGTACAGCCTAAGCATTATTTGGAAATGATTTCTGTTTGCTGTATCTTGATCTATTCTATTATGATTTTTACTTCAAAAAACTGTTTGGTTAATTCTGTAAAGAAGTCAGAGAATATAGAAAGTTGTTTTAAAGTCGCCACTTTACAGTTAAATTGCAGCTTGTTTATTAAACCCTCCTTTATCTGTTCTGTTAATGCGTGATTTTTTAATTGCGTTCTTTTACTACGAACCTAAGTACAGCAGAATCCGGGCATAATCTCACTGAGAGCCCTGCTTCAACCTGCACCTCTGTCTCTCTCTTATATGACATATAGAACGTTAGTGTTGCATTTTAAATGAAGACCAGAGAACAGAAAAGAGTGAAGTGATTTATTCAGTCATCTTTCCTCCTGTGTCTCTCTCAGGGTTCATTCTTGGTCACTCAGGCTGTTGCTCAGGCTCTTGTAGCCTGTGGCGCACCCAAAGGATCCATCGTCACTGTGGGCAGCATCGTGGGAAAGGTAAGATACAGGCAGTCACATTGTTTCTATTGATAGTGGATAATGGTTAGCAGTGTTATCAGCCTGGTTGTGTCCTTAAGTTAACCAAATGCTTCTCTTCAGTGGAGTCTAAGGGTATCAAATAACAGGAGTCAAACCCAAAAAGAAATAACAATACATTTAGTAGTGATATAAAGCTCTGTTTACCTTTTCTTATCACTTTAAGATGGAAGAACCAAAGCATAAGATACAAGAATAAACTTGCAAAACTCCACCAACATATTTTTATTCTAAAACATAATACAAATTCCAAAGTAGGTTTGAAGGCCACAGATTTCAGGACCTGGTAAATATGTTTCTCAGTCCTCTGTGAAAGTAACTGGTGGGTGTATGTGGTTAACATTTGTAGGTGGGAAACATTGGACAGGCAAATTACGCTGCCTCTAAAGCTGGAGTGGAGGGTTTAACCAGAACCGCTGCCAAAGAGCTCAGCAGGTGAGAAGAGTCCGACACAACACTAACAAATCATGACACACAGAGCTGTAGGGCTGGGTATTGGTACTCTACCTTTAAGGTATCAACTGAAATAACCCAGTACCAAGTAGTATTGAAACATCTACAGTCAAAAGATACCTGCATTTGATGCTTTTTGCACCGGGGGTTTGATCCCGGACCATCCCAACTCCTTGCGGGATCAGCAAACTTTCTGTTGCTGCTGTCTCTGGTCAGTTCAACATCTGCCTGATTAGCACGAGCTAACACAGCAGCAGTGGCTAACATCCAACACCGAACTGCTACACAGTCCCAACAGACTCACACTGATACCGAAATGGCTCAACTCTGTTAAAACAGGTAATAGTCTTTAGTGAGTATTAGCCATGTGATGCTAATACTCAGCATTATCGCTGTATGTGTGCGGCTGCTGGACTCTTACTACTGTCCCTGGTGTGTAGCTCACACTCCCTCAGCAGCTGCCACAGCCCATACAGTCTGTGGTGTGGTGAAGTCAAGCACAGTGTATTTGAAAGAGTTGGCAGTTCAGCAGAAATGTCACCAAAACGTTTGAAAATATGGCTGACACTAGTCAGCCAGTCCATTCACATTATCAGTATCGAGTGAAGTACTCTTTTTGTATTGGTATCACTTGAAGGGTACTGGTATCATCCATACATCCATTTTCATCCGCTTTTCTGGGGCCGGGTCGCGGAGGCAGCAGGCAGAGCAAAGCACCCTCTCCCCAGCAACGCTTTGCAGCTCCTCCTGGGGGACCCCAAGGTGTTCTCAGGCTAAATGAGATATGCAATCCCTACAGTGTGTTCTGGGTCTGCCCCGGGGCCGCCTACCAGTGGAACATGCATGGAACACCTCTATCAAGAGACTTCCAGGAGGCATCCTGATCAGATGCCTGAACCGCCTCAACTGACCCCTTTCGACACGAAGGAGCAGCGGCTCTCGTCCGATCTCCCTCTGGATGTCCGAGCCCGTCACCCTATCTCTAAGGCTGAGCCCAGCCACCCTGCGGAGGAAACTCATTTCGGCCGCTTGATTTCGGTATCATAATTTTTTAAATGATACCCAGTCCCACAGAGCTTATTAATAAAGTAATGTGAATTTAAAAAGAATAAGAAATCATTTGCTTTTCATTCTCTTTTCCTCCAGGTTTGGGATTCGGTGTAATTGTGTGCTGCCAGGTTTCATATTGACTCCGATGACTGATAAAGTTCCAGAGAAAGTAATTACAAAGGTACAGCACAACCACAGATACAAATTGATTTACTTCATGTATCACAAGTAAAAATCATGACTTACTGCTGCAGTCATATTCCCACCACTGAATACAAAGCAGGTTGTAGAAATTTTGGGCTGTGAGTTACATTTTGTGCATTTTCCCTAAGTTCAAGACGTGCCAAACACAAATTATTATTTCAACCAAATTGCTGGTTGCTGGTTGTTCTTTTTACAAGCTGTAATACAGTAAACATGGTTTTGAAAAACCTTTTTTTCTTGTATTTTAGTTTAAAATGCAATTACTCTTGCCTCCTACAAATAATATAACATACATAACCAGTATTTTTATAGCACTTTTCAAATAATGGTGAAATAATGTTGCAGTAAACATTAAAGAGTCTCTCTGTCAATACTGTGGCAAAAAACTGTGACAACAAGAGTTTTGCCTTCAGTATAAAATGGTTCCAAAACTTGTAACAGTGAGCTCGGTGGGTTTTCCAGAGTAATCTCAGTTGATGTTTCTTGAAAGACATGTAGTTGTTTATGTATTTTTGATATTGTTTCTTTTATGAATCTTTGAGCAGCACAAATGAACCTTCAATGTTTTTGGAGCGGCAGCAGAAGTCTTAGCAGTTGAGATGTTTAAATCACAGCAAATTAAAACTAAAATCTTCTGCATAACTAAATATTACCAGGCATTAGGAGGAAATGCGTGGGGCAATTTGACTGAACTGACCCTTTGATATAATCTTGTCTCAAACCATGGTGTCCGTCCTTAAAACTGTCCTGTCATGTGTTTTTTGGTTTCAGATGAAGTCCTTGGTGCCTCTGGGAAGAATGGGTGAACCTGCAGGTCAGTAAAAATGCATGTCAAACATCACTTTTTTTGTTTCCACTGCAGACCTTTATTCTCATTTCATAGATATTTATAATGGCCTGATTTTAAATGCACTGCTCTGACACTACAACACTACAATCTAAAACTTCATCATTTTGCACATGCTATAAAAACAAGAGCATTTGAACAACACATTGATAGCAGTTTAAAGGGTTATATTTCCTGTATTTCCGGTTTTATTTTCCTGTCCTGGTGCATCCCAACTACTAAAATACTGCTTCGCCTGACTAATGCTAATAAACAACCTTTCTAAATAATCTAGGTCAGTCTACGTTGGACAGTAAGTAATGATTACAGTCTAATACCATACTACAAATCATATGTGATCTAAAACTTGACATGCACTAATAAAAAGTTTATTACCATCAACTAATCTACTTTTGTCCGCCATGTTTCTGCATATATAACGTCAACTTGGCAGCTTGTGTGGCAAAATTTCTGCTGACTTTCTGAGTTCCAACTTGAGGGGGCGTTCACCATAGACTGTCTAAAAATATGGACGTAGTCACCGTGATGTCACCCATTGGTTTCTGAGGAACGGGTTTGAAGCTCAAAGTAGGCAGCTCTGGCCGTCGGCATCTTGGCAGTGCCTGACTCCGCCCAACTCCCGACCAATCAAAACTGGGCAAAGAGGCGGGCCAAATGAAGCCTGGTTGCTTAAAGCTGCTAAGTTAGCTAAGGCTAACAAGCTACGCTACTTTGGCTAGCCCTGTGGTGTTGGCTGCTCCTGCTAATGCTCCCGCTTGGTGCCAGCTCCCTCTCGAAACAAAATATCCAAAAGGCACAAACACGGCTGAGAGGTCAGGTTCAATGATTTGCGAATTAGCTGAGATGACGCCTAGCAGACAGCCAGCGGCTAGTTAGCCACCCATGACGGTGCCACCTGTCACTCACAGTGACCACGCCCTTAATTATGTGCAACTTTAAGCCTTAATAACATTTAAATGGATCAGATATAAAAAAAAATCACCCCCCCTCCACAGTTGTCATTAAAGGGGAAATTAGCTCTAGAGACCAAAACTGTTTTTTTGTACCTGGCTGTAAACATGTTTATTTCTGCTGTGAAGTTGAGCATTTTAACATGGGGGTCTCTGGGGATTGACTCGCTTTTGGAGTCTGCCTCAAGTGGCCATTCAGCGAACTGCAGTTTTTGGCACTTCTGCATTGGCTTCACTTGTCATCCCTGGAGGTTGCCACTTGGCGTTTACATGAATTTTTGTAGTCGGGAACTCCTTTTTTCCTCTGATTTTTGTGACACCGCATGAATGCAGGATGAAAATGTTTTCCTTGTGGACACAAAATGTTATTAGAAAGTAACAAAAAATTCTCTTTTCTCTTCACCACTTCTTCACACCATTTGATCCTTGTCATCCCCTTTTGTGCTGCGCAGTAGGGCTGCAGCTACAGTTATTTTCATTTTCAATTCATCTGCTCTTTATTTTCTCAGTTAATTTCGTTTGTCATAAAAATATCAGAAAATAGTGAAACATGCCCTATGTATTATCCCAGAGCCCAGGGTGATGCTTTTAAATGATATGTTTTATTCGACCAACAGTCCAAAAATCCAAGGACATGAAGATTATTACCATGTATGAGAAAGAAAAGCATCATATTTTCACATTTAAGAAGCATGAAACCAGCAAATGCTTGGCTTTTTCATTTGAATAAAAAATGAATGAAACGATTATTCAGTTATCAGAATAGTTGCCCATTAATTTTCTGTTGTTGCAGCTTTAGTAAACATGACATTAAGGAAAGGGGTATGGATTGTACCTAGTCTTGTACCAAGTGTGCTGGGCATGCTCAGTTTCTAAAATTTCATCACTCTGTTGACGTGTCCTTGTTTTTGTCCTCCTCCAGAGGTCGCTGATGTCTGTGCCTTTCTAGCTTCAGATGACTCTCGATACATCACAGGTGTCAGCATGGAAGTGACAGGTAGAGTGTGATTAAATTCTCTGACAGCTGCCTCTGTACAAACACTGAATTTCTTTTCATCATGCTCAACTTGTGTGTCTCTGTCTTTGTCAGGTGGACTTTTCATGGGATAAATCGGCTGTCTGTCACACTGATAAAGACCGATGGCACGCCAGTTCATCATAGTTGATTTAATTGTTGAAATGATTTTACTTTATTCTCTGTTTAGTTATACTTTGTGTTGATGATGCTCTACAAATCTAATGTGAACATACACTGTACTGGATGATACCACACTTTGTGCCAATAAACAGTTTGCTGTTTGTAATATTTCTCTACAAACTGCTGCATTTTGATTTGAAAACTCAGAATTTTTACTCAACCATTTTGATGTCAATAAAGCTCTACTTTTTTTTTTTTTTTGCGGATCCACTCTGTCCCTGATGAGATCTGGACCTGGCACTCCAGATGTACTGACTTCTTTTTAGAGGCTTAAACTGACAACTCACATCACCAAAGCCTTTTTACATTTTCTGTGCCTTTATGTATTTCCTCAGGAAGTTGGCTTTTAAAACACAGTTGGAATCAAGGGTTTGAACTGCTGACCTCTTTGTCTTCAGATGTGTCAGGTGCTTAACTTACAAAACTATTCAGCTCATCTGCTTTATGTAATGTTCAATAAGCATTTAAAATTTAGTCTAATTTGTTGGCTTTTAAAACACAGTTGGAAGTATTTGAACCACTGACCTCCTGATCTTAAGACATTACAGGCACTTAACTCACTGAGCCATTGAACTGCTCTACTTCTTGTCATGTCTGACGAGGATTTCAAAAATGTAATCTAATTTGTTGGCTTGGGAAATCAGCTTAGAAGTGCAAAGGGTTTAACAGATGTCTCTGTCTATGCAGGCTCAGCTGAAGTTTGTTGGACTCAGTGCTGCTGAATCAGATTTCAGTCATTTCCACATTAATTTTAAATTTTGGAAGCGGGGCTCACAATTCGAAAGATTATGCAACAGTTTATTCCCCTGAAACACTAAGTGAAACAACAGTCTAGTAGTCTTCCAAAGAGCATTCAATTTTCAAACATCTGTTCAGAGGTTAAAAAACAGGTTCATCATTACTGTAACAATGTAAATAATGTTTTTTTTTTTTAAGAATTTAGATTGAATAATGACATTAAATTTGTTGTTGAATGTCATTATTTTGTGCTGATGAAGAAAAGCAAAGACGTGTAAACCACAGTACAAGTTCTGAGGTATATTAACAAGGTATTTACTTGTGGTGCACCAACTTTAAGACTGCAAGTAAGCCACAAAATACCCGAAAGAAACTAACACAGTCTGAATGGTTTGCTAAATCTAGTGTAAGATTTTATGTCCACACTTGTGCATCTTGATGATTCACAGGAGTTGTTTAAAAATATGTCAAATGTTTCTTGTGATATACACAAAGCGATGGTGATAAATTAATTTGAGTCATTTAAACATCTGCAATTGATAAAAAACTCCACAGGAGAAGGGACTCCAAACAGCCACAAGAGGTCACTGTTTTACTGTATAGTAGTCACCACATTTTTTTCAATGATTTTTGACGCCATATGGTACTGTGACTTTTTTTGCATAATATACTTTGACATTTTTTAAGATAGTCTTAAAGCATACTATACTATGGCATTTTTAGGATTTTTTGTGACATACTAACCAATGATATTTTGATTACATTTTTTGTGACATACTATACTAGGACCATTTTTCTGACATTTTTTGGTACATACTATAGTGTGATATTTTTTCAGATGTTTTAAATGGTATGCCATACTATGAGTTTTTCATTATGTTTTTATAGCATTACATGCCATGACATTTTTTATAGTTTTTGATGCCATACAGTACTCTGACATTTTAATATTATTTTTTTCATGCTATGGTATGGTTATTTATGATAACTATACTATGTTTTTTTAATGGCATACTACCTATAATGTTTTTTATGACTTTATTATGAGATACCATAACCACCATGTACCACTTTTTACATTTTATTTTAATGTGACATACTTTAATATTAAATTTTGTTGTTATTTTTTATATACCATACTATGGATACTATATATATATATATATATATATATATATATATTTTTTTTTTTTTTTTTTTTTTTGGCATATTATACTATGATATTTTGTATGACTTTTTTAAAACATACTACACTATGACATGTTTGTGTTAAACTATACTACAACATTTTTTTTTATTTTTGATGCCATACAATACTGTGACATTTTATTATTTTAATGGCACACCATACTATATTATTTCTTAGTGATTTTTCTCATGTCGTATTATACTATGACATTTTTCATGACATTACGTCCTAACACAATATACTATGATTTTTTAGGTTCTTTTTATGGCATACTATGTTTTTACAAAAATTTTTCATATCAGACTTAAGTATTTTTTATGACTTTGTTGTTACATACTATACCTTGACATTTTTATGATATGTTATAGCATACTATACAATGACATTTTTCAATGATTTTCCATGGCATACTATATATATATATATATATATATATATATATATATATATATATATATATATATATATATATCTATATACATATATAGATATATATATATATAGATAGATATGTATATAGATGTATATATATATATATACACTATGGCTTTTTTCAGTGATTATTTTAATGGCATACTATACCATAACTTTTTTTTTATTTATTTATTTTTTATCATTTTTTATGTGATACTGTACTATGATCTTTTCAGTGTTCTTTTTAATGTCATACTTAGATATGACTTTTTTTCTGATTACTTCATGGCATACTATACCATAACATTTTCATGATTTTGGTTATATTATACTCACTATTGCACTTATTTGACATTTATTTCATAGCATACTTTAATTAATGTATAAGAGGTTAAGCTGTTCTAATCACTGACTGTAAATGACAAATGTTCAATGTTCTTTTTTGCACTGTCACTACCACAATTGTATGTTGGCAACTATGGTTAATATTTGCTTTACAGCCGCATAGGTTTGCCTACATATGGCAAGCTATACAGAACTACAGCACAACCACAAATGTCACACTGCATTTGAAGTTCTGTAAACGAAATTGGTGTATGCAACTAATGCTGAATGAGGCAATATTTTTTATTGTCCCCTCGGTTTTGAAAAAATTGCTAAAACTCACACATTGGTTCTGACAATGATCTGCTGGTCGGCCATGTCATTTATCTTATCCTGTTCCCTTTCTCCAGCTTCCTTCAATCCTGTCTCCCTCTCTGTCCACTGAGTCCACAAGAGCCAACATGTAATTATTTGGTAAACTATACTTGTACCCACCAAGTGTATTGTGATTATCAGCTAGAAACAACCTGTACAAATATGAAACAGCAATGAGAACTACTGATGGCAGGGGGTTGGAAGAAAAACAAGAGTCAAGCAGCTCTTTTTAAAAGATTATATATTACAGAAACAAGAATTTAAAAAAATTACTTACACACATTATAAAATAATACTTTTTTCTCTTTTCAGCACCATATTTTATATGTTGAAACATTTGTCTTCAACACAATAAAAACAAATATTTGAGGTCATTCTCTCTGGAGAATCTCAAGGTCAGATTTTTTAAATTTGGGTTTTGGCTTTCCCACCCCATTTCCCTGATATAGTTAAAAAACAAAACCAAAACCAAGACAAAAAAACAAACAAAAAAAAACCAGAACCCTAGTAATGATTACACCCCATAGCCACATTATACTTATAAACAATAATCTTATTAATCACCTTTAGTCCCATGGTGGCTGACAAAGCTTACTCCTCCCTCTCACAACCTTTCTCCTACCCGCTGTGGTCTCAGATGGAAATTTAAAAGATCAGAGGATTGTGTGTCCTCAGCACCTCAGTGTAAATTAATGCAGAGGCTGACTCAGTAAACTGTATTTCTGTGATGCATTTCAAAGCCCGGGCAGCAACGACCTGAGCCTTAAACCAATATACGCCAAGTCAAACAGTAGCAACGACAAGGAAATGTGACAGAGCTGGAGAGTCACCATTTAATTATTACAGAGGAAGCAAAATTTAACAGCACAGTACAGTTGTTGAAAACACTAAAAAGGGATATTACAATAAAATATGGCCACAGATTCTTTGGTTCTACAAAAGGAGTTTGGACAGGGCGTGAAAAGAAGCACCATAACTCAGGCTGACAGTGAGTTTAACATGTGAGTCGCTTGCTTCACTTGACCTTCAAGTGTCAGCTACAGGAAATAAATACAAATGAAATATACCACATTTGACTGGAATATTTGGTGGTCCGTGTATTTTTTTAATCTCAAAGCACCCTGTTTGTTTTAAATAAATACAATAGAATATCACTATTTCTGTACAAATGGAATGTAATGCACATTTTCCCCAGTAAAAAGCTTCATGAAATTGTAAAAGAGACTAAAGAAAATTAAGGACTCAAAATGAATACTAGAACTTTTATGCTTTGGTATAATTAGCACCTTGCCACACAGTTTCTTTCAGTAAAGCATGCATTTTATTCACTGCTGTATCAAAAAAATGAAAGAGAGACCTTTGAATCACATATACATCTTAAACCCTGATGTTGTTCTGTGCTTGGATGCAAAATCCAAAAATGGATTCTGGATGGAAAACAATAATCAAAGGACCCAGAAAGTGACTCAGCAAATACTGGACTGGTGTGTGTGGTAGCGACCCTGGTAGCCTGATCCATGATCTAAAAGAAGTAGAATCAGCCCTTTTAAAAGGCACCAGTAACATGCAAGTACAATAGCGTCAGGTTCAGCACAGTTTACAAAAATAATGGCTTTTAAATTCACTGATCTCAGATCTTCTATCCTGTCTCACTGCATGCAGCAGGTTTAGTTCAATGTTAACAAAGGGCTGAGGAAGATTGTCCAGTAAAATAAAGAATACATCTTGTGTCACACTGGACTCCATTAACCTTGCTGTATAACACCAGGACGATCTTTTAATCATCAGTTTGAGCTGTGAATCACATTCTTAGACTGTTTTAATAAAACTGAAAGGTGGTCATGAAGACAATATTACAAAGATTTTAAAAATTCACTTGGTGGCAGCTTAAACAAGACCAAGAAGACCCAGCTGGCATCATTTGGTTGATTCCCTCTTTTTATTCTGGGTGGAAACTGGTGACTCTAATTCTTTGGTTCCTTTTGATGTAATAAATGCTGAAATTTACTCTGTGTTTACAATGTGAGCAACACGATTGACAAGTCACTGGGCTTTCATTCATTTCTGACAGAATTAAATGACCAGATGAGTTGGCACTTACAGGGATCACCCAAAGGTCAGAGTTTGGTGTCTACTGTTTTGATTTGATTTTGCTTCAGCAGTAGAGGTTCTGGCTGGCAAGTGCAAAACAGATAAAAAATTGATTAAAAACTTTCAGTTCTAAGCAACTTTTTTGTCTGAATGACTAAAGAGTCAGTGGCTGTCAATCATGCTGCTCACAGTGTAAATCTGGGATTAAAGAAATGGAAATAATGTCCAAGTGTGACCCTTTTTTTGGTAGGAGTAGGGGGGAGGTAGAGCAGGTGAGATGAGTGGAAAAAAAGACAGCGGGGAGGACAGAAGAGTGAGAGGGGGATCGGAGACAGGGAGCTTCAGGCCTCAAGTTACTGGCTTGCCCTCTTTCTCAGGCCGGCCCCTTTTGCTGCTGGTAGAGAAAACACTGTTTTATTCCGAAGAGCACTCTCTCCTGGTTTTTTTTTCTTCCTTTCTCGCAGTCGTTTACCCAAACGATGGTCTCCTCTCCGCGAGTATTTTATTTCTCTCCTCTTTTTTTTTTTACGTCCATTAATTGTTGGGAGGATGTTGCTTTCCCCAGGCACGTACAGTGTGAGTGCGTGTTTGTCTCACAACAGCATCTGCGTGTGTAAGTGTGTCTGTCTGCGGGTTTGTGTACGTGTGTGTTTCATATCATTTACAAGTTAATTTACAAATTACTGGGCATGTATGTTTATTATATTTAAGTGTGTCTCTAAGTGCATGTGTGTGTGCGTGAGTATTTGCACGTGTTGTTCTTTGCATGATGTGTGTATGTGTGTTTTTAGCCTTGGAAACAGACAGGTCCCACTTCAAAGCCAAACTGCTGGTTGCTCTCCCCAAAGTCTGACACCTTGATATCCAGCAGAGGAAGATGCTCCACCTGTGGTGTGTTGATCTCCAGGACTGTCCTGTCAAAGCCCTTACGATACTGCAGAGAGAGAAAGATTGAGAGACAGAGAAAGAGACGCATCAGAAATTGGAGATATTTACATGTGGCATAACAGTGAGCAGAGACTGCTTGTCTATATGGCAAAATAAGCTTGTATAATTTTAATTGTGTTCATATGTTTAACCCCTGCATCATAATTTGGCTGATGCTTGACAGTTACAGCAAATTATTTATCATTCACGCTCATCATAAAAGTGATAACTGTAAAAATATCTTACTGTGTGGCACTACTATTTCAAGACAATATATCCAATAGGCAGCTCTCAAGAGTCTTAAGTGAGAGGCTAGGTTTGGTATCTTCCAACCTGGGAACTATTTTCCCATGTTTTTGTGTCCAAGTGACTAATGGGGATTTTTTTTTTCTCCAGTATTGAGTGGGAGCTCTGCAGTTGGCATCCCTACAGAGATAGACCTTTCTGGTAAAGAATAAGATCCTTTTTGTTAAACTAAAAACGACCCCAAAATCCCAATCGCCAAACCTGGGTGAATTTTAACCAAACAAGAGCTGGTGTTGTTGGAACAGTGGAAAGATGAACCTTAATGTTTTTTTGAGAGTTTTATTTTGTTTCTTTAAATTAAATGTGTTTTATAATGTCAAAATTACTGTGGATTCTAGTAGAGTCTGGTGGGATTGGTGATAGCGATTTCTGCATTGTTTCTGGTTAAACAAAAACAATCTTATTCTTTAACAAAAAGGTCATACTTTAAATAATAATCTGAGCTTGTTAGCAGCAAATAAATGCACTTTCAATGGATGCAAACTGACGGCGTGAACATGCCAAGAATTGTTACCTAGCAGCCGCTTTTGCCCAATTTCAAAAACAGTTGTTCTTATTAGTCACTTAGACACTGGAAAATAGGGTCCAAGTAAAAAAAAATACCAAAGTTACCCTCGAAAATGCTTCATTACATCCTGTGAATGTCAACTGGTAAAAATTAAAAATGAATTTTTAAGTAACAACAACACACTGTTGCCCACACACAGTGTGCATTTTAATAACATTAAAAAGCAAGTTGCAGTGGTGTGGTTTCTCCTGTGATTTGCGATAGGGGAAATAGCACTATTTTGTCTCATGTTTTTGTGTACTTTGAATAGGTGTACTTCATACTCGCCAGAGTGTAAGCAGGCAACAAATTCTTTCTCAAATAGCACGCTGAGCGGTTGTATAGGAAGGTGGAAAACCCTCTGAAGTTCATTATCTTAAAGGTCCCATGAATTTGTATCATTATGTTTTAAATGTGATGTATATCCTGAAACATAATGTTGAGGTGGGAGACACGAGGAATAAACCTGCAGTAAAAACTAATGGGAAAAGGGCAGACTGTTCAAAAATGTGTTGGCTGTACTGGTTATATGTTGTATGAGCATTGCCTGCTTGTGCATGTAAAGTGCTTTGTAACTTTGTTTGAAAAGTCCTGTATAAATAAAGTTTATTATTAAGTGTGTGAACTCACAGAGCAGCCATCGACCAAAGCTTTGATGTAAGGATTGGTCTCGTAGCTCAGTGTCTCGTCGTTGGCGCCCTGGAAGTGCAGCGCCCTGTTGTAGTTGTTCTTGGCACTTCGGTCGGCCCAGGCCACTGAACGGTGGCAGTGGTAGGTGAGGTCCTGGCGGGCCTGGACGCTAAGGAGACGCAGGAAGCCCAGCTGGACAACACCCACGGGCTCACCAGAAGAGTCCACATAGGAAAACTGGGAGGAGGAAGAGTGTGAAGAGGAGGAAGAGGGGGTAATATAGTGAGATTTGGAGGAAGGACAAGCAGATAATGAGGAGGATAGGGTGGGAGATCAATAGGATGGAATGCACATAAAGGGGATGGTTTGACCATGAAGGAAAAAGGGGTTTAGAAGGGAAAACAAGTAGAGTAAGGGAGAGAAAATAGATGGTGAGAACAAAATAGAGTGTAATCAAGTAAAGAACTAAAATATTAGCTGAAAACAAAAGTTTCACAAACAGTCCTCATGTCACAGAGGATTACTAACCTTACTACCAGCGGAGAACTGACTGTACCAGGATCCTGGAGTCTCTTTGTCCCAGGAGCTCATCTTCACCTGGCAGCAGAATTGTCCACATCACGAATCAGTATGATATACTTATGTTTTGCACAAATAACCAAGTTTTTCTGAACAGTTATAACACTGAGACCTTCGTGGTTTTATTACAAATGTGATAAAATTAAAGTCTTAGTCTGCTGATAAAAATCTCCACTAACACTAGTACTCCCGTCCTTTTTTTTCCACAGCCAAATGCATTTCCTGTCCCTTACATGTTTTGTTTAATATATTTCTTAACTTGTGCCCCACACTGAGGAGATTAACAGGATTTTAAGGAGATTTTACAGTGTTGCTGATTTGGTGGACTGACCGTGTTGATGGTCTTGCTGGGGTACAGGCATGTCTCTGCTCCGCTGGTGAAATTACAGAAGACCTTGAAAGAGTCTCTGGAGCAGCCCTGGTTGGGGTCAATCCAGTACTCTCCTGTAGGGGGTGACAGAGAGACAAAGCAAGGTAAAAAAAACATTAAAACAGAGAGGCCCTATCCTATGCATGGTGCAAAGCGGTGCACAGCACAACTGTCATTGATAGTTTCAGACCGACGCAGTTGTCATTTTCACAGCCAGTGCTCATGTGGTGTAAGTAGCAAATGTACTTGTAGTAGTAATGATATAGTTCTGAAATGTCAATAGGTCTATATGGATGGCCAAATGAAGCCTCATGAAGCACTTTCTTTATTTTATGAGCCCACTAGATGGCACTCTTGGTTTAAAAAGAGAGGCTCAAAGAATGGCAATCCAATGTGCTTTCAACCTTTTGTTGAAAGAGAGTGCCATCTAGTGGGCTTATAAGATAAAGAAAATGCTTCATGCAGCTTCATTTGGCCATCACTAGTCTATACAGCTCACAGCTTTGTTTTTTGTCAGGCACGTCCACATTAAGAGTGATGCTGTGCACATTTACAAATGAGGAGCAGCGTAACTTCATTGATTATTTCAGAAGCTAAAGGTTTAGTTCTGTTTCCTCTGTCAAGTTTATGACTACAGTTGGTTGTTTTGATGCTTTAATGTCCCACGATATTTGCTGCGGTGACATTACTGCTACCTCTACATTTCTCTCAGCAGAAAACTAGATTGCAATCTACCTCCAGTCTGATGAGTCAACCATTTGAATAGCAGCCACTCGGTGGTTGACCAAGATGTTATGACTTTAATTTCTATTCCCTGTAGGAGAGGAACAAGGTACAACACTTTGTCGCCCTGCTGTGCGGTCGGGCTTGGTGAAGAGCGGCTGTCGAACTGAGGGATGACTGTGGTGACGGCTGTATATGTACATATGTATAGGTGCACCCTCACATACGTCACCACAGGTCATCTGCCTTGAAAGGAGTGAATAGAGGTGTCTTTAGGTAGGTTATGAGGGGTGTGATATTCCATTGTATATGTGTTGTATTGAGTGAATCGATTAAAAGGAAACAAACCTATGATCAATTAAGATAGTGAATGCAACCCCTTTGCGCCTTACATTGCACCCAGTTCATGCGCTGTTTAGCTACCAAAAGTGGAGTTGGACACGCCCTAAATGCACCTGTGCCTTGCACTCAAGGCCATGATCTATAGATAGTTTAAATAGGGACCCTAAGACTCTTTTTTATGAGTTATTTAATAAAAAAAAGGAATTGTTGATCTGCATTATCCACATGTTGAAATGACAAGATTGAAACAACAACAACAGGACCAAAACCTGATGAAGGGATCGTTACTCTGAGCAGGTGCCAGCTACATTTTGGGGGGATATTTCCCTTACCGTCTTTGAGGTCTGGCTGGCTGAGGTGCAGGTCTTGGCAGGTGCGGGCAGGGCTGTCCTGGGTGCCCAGAGGGAAACGCATGGTCTCGATCTCCTGTCGCAGTGAGTTCAGAGAGCCAAAGATCTCCTCCATGCCTTCACTGCCCATCAGGAACTCAGTGCCAGTGGCATCAGATGCAGGCATGTCGGTCTCAGGGAGCAGCTGGCTCGCATCGATGGAACGCTTGGACTTAGGACTTCTCTGGATGGGCAGGGGCTGAATGACCTCACCTGCTGGGCCCTGGGAGGCAAGTATACATTGTCAAATCAGTAAACTGACAATCAACAGTGAGGAGCAATGAAGTGAGCAGAATTTAAGTGATAGTGAAGCACTTACAGGAGGTCCAGGAGGTCCTTGTACACCCTTTTCTCCCTTTGGACCAGCTCCTCCCTAACAACAGCAGAGAGAGGAAAGATTCAAGGTACTGCATCAGATCCATGTTAATGCATTTTTTGGGAACAATTTCATTCATATTTTGTGGTGCCAACACTCTTGAAGTATACTCACAGAAGAGCCCTTAGCTCCTTTGATACCTTGAGGACCCTATAAAAGATATGAGGATTTAGTTTAATGATGGTCACCATTGTTAAGTGTTACTAATCATGCTATGACACTGAATAACATCTTGGGAGCTGAGCCAAGAGAGAAAGTAAGAGGGCATGTTCATGAGATAAAATAGTACAGGCACTCACAGGAAGACCAGGAGGACCGGCAGGGCCGATGGGTCCAGTGCCTCCAGCCATTCCCTGAAATAAAACACAACACATGTCTAAGATGACAATAGCTTACAGGAATTATTATCAAATGAATAATGGTGGTTGAGTTGCCCATTTTAACACATGTAAAAGAGATCAGACTTACATTCTCTCCTTTTGGGCCGGTGGTTCCCTGAGGCCCAGGCAGACCTCTGTCTCCCTTTTCTCCCTGCTCTCCTGGGGGTCCAATGAGACCGATAAGACCTGGATGTCCCTTCTCTCCCTTGGCACCGGGGTCTCCACGCAGGCCAGGCAAACCAGGAGGTCCCTGCAGGAGAAGAAGGGAAAGAAGAGGAGAGGAGGAACACAGTGAGGAGTTGGTGAAAAAGACAAGAACCATAAGGAAACACAGGTGAAAGTGATGAAGAGAGATAGAGGATGGGACAGATGGAGGACAGAAAGAGAAAAAATGGAGGACTGAATGAGAAGCCCCTGGAAGGGAATGGACTGCCGGACTTAACAACTTATTTTATAGCAGTGTATGTCCAAGTGCAGAGTAGATATATGCATGAAAATAAAGTGGCATTGTTATCTTACAAGAGGTCCTGGTGGTCCTTTTTGTCCTGCAAGTCCTGGAGATCCTTGCTCACCCTGGATCACAGTTAGAAACACATTAGCAGGTGGCCATCAGACACATACAACAACGATGTATACACTTGTTACTCATAAAATATTGTATTGTCTGTCTTTACTGACCACTGATCCTGGAAGTCCTCTGAGACCTTCTGTTCCTGGTTTTCCTGGTTGACCTTGGGGACCAACGGGGCCGGTTTTTCCTGGGGGGCCAACAGCACCTGGGTCTCCCTGTAAATGATGATGTTGAGAAACATGACAAACTAGAATTCAAATATATCTTAAATTTTTTGTTGTCCAAGTGGATGTTTGTTCCAAAGTGGAAGAAAGTCCCTCTGGGCTTTCTTGAGCAAGGGAAACACATATGTATGCATGGACAACCCGAAAAAAATGATGATCCTGGCAATGCTTGTCCCCAGCACAGGAGTTTGTACACATGTTTTAAAAAGTTATTTCATGCAATGTTTAACTGTAAAGTTATGTACCACAATTGCCTTACAGAATAAAATGAGATGAGACGTTACTTGGTAGAAGTTTCTGGTTGCAAATGTTTTTCAGAATAAAAGCTAGCTGATGATTTATCTTGGAATCATTAATGGAAATTACTATCACAGGGAAGTGAAACAATCTGATGTCAGCTTTGGTATCTTTACCATGAGTTAAGATAACATTATTGATGCAGAGCCACAGGGAGCTGAACTAAAAAGCTCTGAACTCACCTTAGTTCCTTTCTCTCCCTGACGTCCCTCTGGTCCTCTTGTTCCAGCAGGGCCCTAGGAAGTAAAACATATGACATATTACAGTACATTAACAAACAAAAAATATAACTTATTCTGTAATTGTAAGAAATGGTGTATAATGGAGGAATGTAACCATGACTGCTCCTTTGCTGTTTTTTGTAATACTTCTGCATAGGACTATACCAGTCAGGTATATGTCAAATGAAGATGGTGACCTTACCCTCTTTCCAAGGGGACCGGGAGGTCCGTTCTCACCAGGGGGTCCAGGGGAGCCCTGTTAAAGCAGGCAGGAAGGGCAGATTAAAGAGACTGAGACATTCTTTTAACACTTCATTCACATGTCTGCATTGTTGTATCCTTTGACTTACAGATTCTCCTGGTTCACCATCTTCTCCTCTCTCTCCCTTGGCACCATCTTGACCCTGAAGTAAAGCATAGCAGTTTTATTTTTCTTGTTCAGTTAAGCAAGAAGCTCAAGACAACATGCGTATGGAACAAGTTGAACTAAAGTGGTCGAAGCTGTGCACCCACATAGCTATGAATTCGATCAGAATAATTTACTGACATGGTGATTAAATAAGATGCTGACATGTATTCATCAGAACAGGGTACTCACTCTGGGTCCAACCTCACCAGGGGGACCAGGATCGCCAGGGAAACCAACAGGACCCTCAAGTCAGACACAAAAACAAAACTCAGAAATCAAAAGGTCAAAATGTTGTCTGAATTTATGGCCATAAACTGAGCAGTGGAGTCTAAATTCACTGATTTTTGTGGCAATGTCATTTTGTGTGTGTATTTCATTGTGGGTGTCATACAGGGTTTCCTTTGGGTCCATCGTCTCCAGGTCGTCCTCTTCCTCCAGCAGGTCCAGCTGTTCCAGGTTGTCCGGCCTCTCCCTTCTCTCCACGCTCTCCACGGGGACCCTGCCAATAGGAGTACACAACTCTTGGTTAACTCATGGATGCTACTAACCTATCTTTAAGGGATCTCAACCCATAAGGTGTAAAACACTGAGTGAATCACCTTCTTTCCTGGCTCTCCTACTATTCCAGGTGGTCCGCCCTCACCAGGCTCTCCCTGTGGAGCAAAAAGTATTCCTTTTAGTCCTCAAGACAAGTTGAAATTAATTCGTTTTCTATTTCTTTGAAAACAATCAAATGTATGACAGAAATATTGCTTCAACGTCAGCAAAATAATCTTTAAGTCTGCACCTTCTCTCCAATAGGTCCAGGATTACCCAAACCACCGGGAGGACCTTGAGGACCCTGAAAAACACATACAAACAAACAATTAAGACAAAAATATTGAATGATTCACACCAAAATCAGCAAAAATGTAAGAGCTACTTCCTTTAATTACTCACCTTTCTAACACTGCTGCTATTAAAAGTAACTTTCTAGAATCTTTTCTTTTTACTTCTAGACTATTGCTGTTTTTGGAGCAGTCTCATTTAACATGCCGTCACTGACAGTCAATGTTGTAATGGTACAGTAACAGCTTTGAGACAGCTCTTGGTAGTGTGAACAATGCAGAATACATATTGTTGTCATTTTATCAAAAAGAGCTGTAAACACTCACATCAGCACCATTGGGTCCAGCAGGGCCACGGGGTCCTGGAGGGCCTGGAGGACCCTGAAAACATAAAGAAACTCATGCTTTTATCATCATCTAGAATTTCACAGTAATAAATACTGATGCGGTCATTATGGCTAATGTTGTGTATTTCTGAAACTCACCAGAGGTCCAACATCTCCCGTCTCTCCCTTCTCACCTGGTGGTCCTGGCAAGCCCTGCAGGATGGAGTTGAAAGTCACACAAAGATTAGCTCAGCTTAGCAGCTTAGCACAAGAGTGTAGCTCAAAACTTCACCTAAATATTCATATAAAAGTCTAAATCTAAAGATTTGAGTGAATCTGCCACTAAAGTGAGTATTGTTGGTTTTTTATTTTACCTGCAGTCCAATGGGTCCTGGGGCTCCTGGGAATCCTCTGGTTCCTTCATCACCTTTAGCTCCAAAAGGCCCCTGCTGCCCCCTTGGTCCAAGCTCTCCATCAGCACCCTGCACCACAGAAGAAGAAAAACAGAAAACATATCAAATTGACAGTTACTGTGTTGCTTTCTTGGGGAAGATTCTCTGCTGCTTATGCATTTTATATCCTGGTTGGTTTGTTTGGAATCAAACTATCAGGAACAAGTACAAACAGGTGGCACTGCACACCGTCAGATTTTGTCTTCAAAGAGTCAAAATTTGTACTTACAGCAGCACCAGGCTGACCAACAGGACCCATTGGCCCAGGTGGACCAGGAGGACCCTACCAACAAACAAAAAATAAGCACAAACAGCATTGTAAGACATTTTTCATTTACACAAATAAATTCTGATCATTTCAGATCAGAAAGATATCTTCAGGGACGTTAGATGCATGTCAACATCACTCACGTGCTCTCCCTTTGCTCCCTTGGCGCCCTTCTGACCGTGCTCTCCAACCTCACCCTGCATCAACAAAAAAAAATTATGTTACAGCAAAGTTTATAACAAAGCTCTGAAATTAATGATCATCCCCATTTTTAAACACTGGTAATTTTAATAAGGTAACTAAGGTGTTTTTATAATGTAAGGTTGGTATGAAGACTGTTACTCAGAGTTACTTGCCTTGTCTCCGTCCTCTCCGGGTACTCCAGGTGTTCCAGCAGGGCCAGGCAGACCCACGGGACCCTGTACTCCATCACGACCGGCTGGGCCAATAGGTCCTTTCTCACCCTTAACAAGAGAAAAGAACAAAGAGGAGAATCAATAGTTGTATCTTATTCCAAAAGTTGAGTCAAATGCATCATTGGATAAAACTGTTCAGAATGCTCACAGGAACTCCCTTCTCTCCAGAGGGTCCAGGAGGCCCCTGAGGCCCTGGTCTGCCAGGAGGTCCAACAGGTCCAGCAGTACCAGCTTGGCCCCTCTCACCAGGAGAACCCTAGAAAGGTACAATATCATAAAGATAGTAATGATTACAGCAGGTATTCATGAAGTGAATACTTAATTCATAAGTTGGATGGACTGAGATATAGTAACTGAAACAATTATCATAACAACATCCAATACTGAAATATTTGAAATATTAAAACCTACAAAATGAAAATTGAGCAGAAACAAATACACACTATGTACTGACGTAAAACAAAGTAATTTAATGCTTTGTTGACAAACTGTAGTACTTTAGTGGGGTAGCTGAATTATTGTCTTTTTTTTTCATTCCTAAGTTGGAGTTCTGAAAATAAACTTTGCATATGGTTTGAAACGTACAGCAGGTCCAGGAGGTCCGGGAGGTCCTTCACTTCCCTTCAGTCCTCCACCTCCCTGAAAGAAAAGACAAGAACGGATTAATCAGCGATCTTTCACCTCACTCTGCTAGACACTTTTATCCAAAGGTCAAGTTACTCCTATCAAAGTGATCAATATATGTCTGATGATCTACGCAGTATTTCTCTGGGTCATACTCACAGGGGTTCCAGGCAGTCCTCTCTCTCCAGGGAAGCCTCTCAGTCCTGGGGGCCCGTCTTTACCAGGGCCTCCGGGGGGTCCAGGGTCTCCCTTGGTGCCTTCCTTCCCAGAGGGACCAGAAAGTCCCTGCTCTCCAGGTGGACCTGGGGGTCCGGGGTGACCACGCTCGCCCATGGGGCCAGTCTCTCCTGATGGACCCTGGGAGGATGGAGATAGAGAGGGCATGGAAAGGAAGAAGATGTTTAGGAGAGGAAAGAGGAAGTAAAGTGCAAAGAAATTGACAATGGATAGAGGAAGGAGAGAAAAGAAAAAAGAAAGAAAAGAGGGCAAGTTGTATTGTTATGAAAACTGATGTGACTTACTGTATCAGTAATGAGAACATTCTGCATCAAGATTCCGAAAACTCACCTGAGGTCCAACGACTCCAGGAGGTCCAGGTGGACCCATTTTACCTTGGAAACCCTTGAGGAGAGAAATTCAGTTAATAAAAAATCCATAAAATATTGAACCTCGTTCCTATTATTAAGATGCTTCATAAGGTGTTCATAATCCATGTCAGAATTGTCAGAAGAGCCCAACCCAGGTCTTTCCATAACCTTCATCACGAACTCATCTTTAAGACTAAAGTAAAAGTGGAATAAGATTGAAAGAATGAATCATTCTGATGTAAATAGCATTTTGCCTTCAATAATTTGTCCACTCAACAGAAAGCAGAGAATAAACATCTAGTCAACAGTACATGACACAACAATCCTCTGTAATATGTAAACAGCTATCTTTCCAGGTTGCCAGCTGGAGTACGAACATTGTAGAAATATAGGTTAAAAAAAATCCAGTGCATATTAGGAGGAGATAGATATGTAGATATGTCCCTGTGGATTAGATATCTAAAAAAACATGTACAGGTACATAACCGTGGTAATTAAGATTTAACAAACTATGACTGATGCCCCTTTGCATACAACCCACCTGCAAATGAACAAAAAACAGTGTAAAAATATTTTTTCCCACAATATAAAAATTAATCTGTAACAAACCAATCACTGACATAATTTCTGAGTGGCAGCATCTGTGAATAAAAACTAAAAAAATACTGAATGGTGTCTTGCTTGCTGATGGTGCAGTTATTAATTTCTGACATTCAGTCTGTTAGACCTTCATCAGGTATATTTTTTGGGTGACTGCATCCCATGACAAAACCATGACTGGTATCCATGTGAAAGTCTTCATCAGTTTAAAGAGGGGAACTATCTTCAAGAGTATTAAAAAATAAAACTTACAACTTCTCCTCTCTGCCCAGGGTGTCCAGGCAGTCCGTCCTTTCCTGGAGGTCCCTGTAAAGAAACATCAATCAACCATCATATATCAATTAAATCTCAACCTTAACAGAACAGGAAACAGGAATCATCAAACCCAAAACCCAAACCCAAAACCAACAATTCCTCTATGAACAGTGTTACAGTGATACCAGCTTAAATATATAAAGTATCTTTGATCAGTCGATATAAAACTGGTATCAAGACATTTTTCTTACAGGAGGTCCCTTTGGTCCGGGGAAACCACTGGCTCCCTGAGGTCCGGGCAATCCCTGGTGAGACAACAACATATGATATAATAAGAAGATAATCAGAATGCCAAATACAGACATTTAGTGTCACAGATTTGAATGTAAACTCTGACAAAGTGCCACGCAGCAGGACATGCTTTCCTGTGACAAAAATTAAGCACTCACCCTCTCTCCAGGAGGACCAGGAGGGCCATCACTTCCAGAAGATCCCTAAAAGGCAACAGAACAAAAACATAGTGAATTGAGAAAAAAATAGTTTTGGATCACAAACTATTATTCTTTCATATCATATGTTGAAATGGGCTTCAATTTTAAGCCAGACGAAGACCAGAAGGCAAAGACTAAAGACAGGTTAATGGAGATAAGCGTTTTGCCAGAAATATCAATATAGTGTGCTTTGTCTTTGTGTGTCAAATTCAAATTGTGAGATTATTATATTAAATTAAAAAAAAAATCTAAATATCTAGCTTTGAAGTTCTAGTGATATGAGTGATAATGATGTAGACAATGACAACAATGACAAAACATGATCATCAACAAAAATCAATATGGCATGTGTGAAGCACCTACGTACACAAACACAGTTTCTCAGTACCATCTGGATGAATTTAGTGTGTATACCAACCTTTGCTCCTGGTTTCCCAGTCGCGCCCCTTGGTCCTCTCTGCCCTCTGGGGCCCTGATGGACACAGTCAGTATCCAGAATTAGTCAAAAATTATGGATGTGTGATGCAATCTGTGGTTACCTTGATGTACGATGAGTTTCAACCTTCAGTGGTTTAACTTTGCACTTGAGGCTGAATCCAAATTTCCACCTTCTGGATTTACAGACTGAGCCCTCGCAGACTTCAGTTGTACGTACTGTGTCATGTTCACTGTCATCACGTAAAGTTTGCAAGGGCATAAGACTGCAAGCCGCTGACAGACAGGCCTTAAATTGGTTTCAGTCTTTGCGGTGGAAACGTTTGAGCTACAACTACAATGTGATCGCTGCTGTCTATTCCTCACGTAAGTTGATGAATGGCATCTCCTTACCTGTCCCTGCTTATCAGGCTAATGTATAGGCTTTTTTCTGAGTGAACAAAATGATATTCATACATTTCTATAGGCTTAAATCAAATACAGACATGGCTGTAAATAAGGACCAGACTGTGACTAAATAATTGGATATACTTATATTGGAAGATCTTCTACTGTTGCTTTCCAGCCATTTTTCTCAGCCTTTATTCGGCATTACACTGCACAGCTGTCATAGGGTAGGCTGCAATAATAAAATGCATTGTGATGACTTCTATCGCCTATTCTTCTACATATGTCTATATCATGATGTGGTTGAATACTGTTTATGGCCTACACAATTTAAATAAAGGTTTAATACACGATTGCTTTAAACATTCATAATAAGTTAGTTTTATTTGTTTCTTTGTCAGCAATTGGAAAACTTACAACCTATTGCAACAAATTATGGGTAAATAAATCAGTTAAGTGTGGTGAAATTTGCACCCCAAGTGGACTCTCTGCGGACATTTGGATTCAGCGTTACTGCAGTGATGCAAAGATGTACTACAGGACCCTGTGACATCACTGTAGGGTGTGGTCACAGGTGCAAAAAAGGACACTTCTGACCCCATCCAAGCATCACTGTTGAGATGAATCAAGCTTGAAACTTTCAGCCAGAGAGGGCTGTGAAACTGTTAGTTACTCTTTAATACCGTGAGCAAACAAACAACAAAAAAATGAAACAAACAAAAAACAGTTGAGTGTGGGGAAGATAAAAGACCATCCTGTGAGCAGAGAAGCTTTTACAAACTGACTGAAAGAACAAATGAATAAATGCAAAATGGTACCGTTGGTCCTCTTTGTCCTCTTGGCCCTGATTTGCCAGTGAGACCCTAAAATGATGAAAAAAAAAACAATTGCAGACTCAGACAGAATTTAACTGCATATTACTGATTATGTAACTTAATCTACAGGATCTATCAATCTAGCTCATCTGTGTAGAGATAATTAAACAGCCAATCTGATTTGATCACTAATCATTCATGGCCTGAAGAAGTTGAAAAGTCTGCTTTGAGAAGGGAAATCTTCCACAGAACATTCACTTACCCTTGTTCCCTTCTCGCCGTTTGAGCCAGGGAATCCTGGGAATCCAAGAGATCCCTAAAAAACAAATCAACATCTCAACATCAGCTGTGTATCTCACCATGCAGAAGCCTGATGGCCACTGGAGTGAAAGTGATCTTGGATGAGTAAATGAGTCAGTGAGGATAATATGTATGTGTTTCTTACCTTGGGTCCTTGTCTTCCAGGATATCCAGGAAGTCCAGGTACACCAAGTTTACCCTGATATCACATGATAACATAATTAGTCATCATTCTTTTATTTGACTGGGTCACAACATCTGGAACTGTTTAAATATTACCAATCTTTTAAACAAGAAATCTTATCACAACCCTGCTAATGACGATCTGTTCAAATTCAGAAATATATGCCACAATATGAGGACTAAATGAGAATTAGCTGATAATATGTTCAGGTGTGCTACAGTCATATTTCCATGCAATAAAAATTAACAGCATAGCTAAAATAAGAAGCAACTGACACAAAAATACAGCACAAAATGACAAACACTTGTGAAAATTACATGGCAATGTCTAATTCAAATATACTTATAATATAATTATATTTTTTCTTTCTTTTTTTGAAATAATTAATTTTTTGGACAGCAGCTCATATTACAAGACATACATCAGGACAGATGCAGTTTAATTAAAGCAAGTGTATAAATAAGAGCTATGAAATTTATGTCAGAGGGAGAAATGAAATAGCAGTCGAGGTTTGCTACAATAAAACGACATAAAAGGGTAATTAATTTTTCTCTTTATTTTTAATATGGCTTTAATTTGAAGAAATGTTATATCCTTAGTTTTCAAGTTTTAAGTTTTAGTCATTGTTTTTCTTTTAACAATATGTTATCTCTGGTGTTTATTTTATTCTATTGACTTGATTTTTTTGCAAACATTTATTTTATTTTATTTTATTTTATTCTAACTATATGTAGCACTTTGGGCTGCATGTAGCCTCTGAATTTTTTTTATCTTGTGTGCACAAAATCATAACTAAGCTGATATATAAACAGATACAGCTGAAGTTGAAAATACTGTTAATTCCATGTGTAAATGTCACGTTTCACTTAAGTGCACATACTTGTACAACCACAAGAGGGCTTCCACATAAAGCGGGAGATGATGCTCCTAAGAATCTATCTCATGTTACTATGAGCCAATTGTATAATGTGGTTGTACCTTCTCTCCAACTAGTCCAAGTGGTCCGATCTCACCAGGGGGTCCAACACGACCCTTTGGCCCCTCTGGACCATCTTCTCCTCTGGGGCCTGTTACTCCAATCTCGCCCTGTCAGCAGGACACAAAGCATAATCAGAATAAATCAAGCAATATGTATCTATAGATAAATAACAATATAATAAAATATGGTGAAGACATAAAATGACAATAAAAAAGTCAATCAATCCACCTCTTCCTTCATCCATTAATCATTCTATCAACAAACTGATCAGTTAACCCGCTGGTCCATTAATCTATCTTACCCTTTCTCCCTTGGGACCAAAATCGCCTTTAATTCCAGGGAAACCATCTTCTCCCTAAACACACAAGCAAACAAAAAGCACACAGTACATATTCCATTAAATACTAGATCAACCTTGTTATTGATTATAACTCAAAATCCTTTTAGACAAAAACCTAATATGTCCTGTTTTGATTTTACATTTTGCTTTTGTGTGTCAACAAAAAATGTGTATTAGATCGCTTTCACTATGCAATTGTGATTAAAGAGGGAGTATTTCTTGAGTTAGTGGAAGTATTAAACTGTAATTAATCACTTACCTTCTCTCCCTTGTGGCCCTTCAGTCCACGGATTCCTTGACCTCCCTGCAGTTAAAGCATTGCATGATTAACACACTGACAGGCTAAAGGATATTTAAGTCTTGTGTTGGTTCAATTTAGTCGCACACTGAAACTTTGAAAATACCGGTATTACCTCACCATCAACAAACCTGTTTGTTAAAGAATAACTAGAAAAATTCATTGTGCTGACCTTGAGACCACGAGGGCCAGGATAGCCAATAGCTCCCTGAGGACCGGTGGGACCCTGGAGAAGGAAGAAAGTTTACAACACCATTAATACCTTAAAGTATTTATGTTGGGTGTCATTTTTACATGGAAAACTACAAAAACAAAGACATGCTTAAAATAACTGCACCAACAAATGTATTGTAAACATGCATTTTGACAAAACTCTTTTAGATGTAATATGTTTTTTTTTCTGTTATGACTCGTATTCAATTTGTATATTGAGTTAGCTAGATGGAAGTGATGTTGTGTGATCCGGTAATGATTGACACCCACCTGGTTTCCTTTGGTGCCAGGGGGCCCCTCCTTTCCTGGGTGACCCTGAAAAGGGATGACAAAAAGCTCAAGTCTCAGGACGTACACCCATTGTTGGTAGACTCAACTTAATTCAGTTTTAGTGATATGAACAAAGAAAAAAAGGAAGAGACAAACGTACAGGAGGGCCATCAGCTCCAGGCATTCCTGGCAGACCTGGTTTCCCTGTAGGACCCTGGAGGAGAAGACAACGTGAGTGAGAGTCCAGAAGATGGTGGAACTAAACGTGAAACTGTTTGTCAATAAAACAGCATAGAAAGAATAACGTGCTAAAAAGTGTGTAGCTACACGGCTGACAAATATCCTTCACTGACACCAACACATGAATGATTGACATTAATGAACTATGGTGGGACAAAAGTTTTGCTTGTCATTATGAGCACTCAGTTCTGATTCTCCCTGACACATACAGATTACTTAACGGTTGCAGTCGCTTCCTTTCTAAGCTTAATGTGACGGAGAGAAGATGTGTAATTTCAATGTAATTTCAGAGTTACTTGAGCTGCCATTAACACAGGGACAGTGAGAATTGGTAAGTTTCCAGTCTTTATGTTAATGTAAGCTAATTGGCTGCAGCTTCATATTTGATGGACAGATATCAGTGTTATTAAAATTCTGATGTAACTGTCAGCAAGATAGCAAATAAGCATATTTCCCAAAGTGACTATTGCTTAGCAATTTTTTTCTGAATGCTTAAACACTAAGTGTTTCTTGAAGCACTATCTCTGAAACCATGAACAATTGTAGTAAATGCATTTACCAAGTATGCCAAACTGAATGCACACATACTCAGTTTGTAATTTTATGACACACTTTTTGCAAAACTGTAAACACAACTCACTGCTTTACTCTCAGTTTGCAAATTAACACACTTCAAGCCACACTGTTTTGCCAGTTGCCTGTCTTGACACATGTGCTGCCTTGCTCAGGACAACATTGCATGCCATGTGGATTATGTCCAGACCCATAAAGAAGGGATTATTTTGCCTATTTTTTGTTCTTTTTCTAATACAAATGTTTTTATTTTCTTCAACTGCGTTTAAGTTGTTTGAGGAGTTTTAGAGGATTTTGAGAAGAAACAACCTTTTCATTCATTTGTATTGATAGTGTGTTGTGTTCTGAAAATACATATCCATACTTCACCTGTGTTTATGTGTGTTTACTACATGTATGACAATGTTATTGCAAACTGCTGTGCCCTGCACACGGAAAAAGCAAAAGCCGCCAGTGTTTTTCATTTATACCATCAGAGCGCATTTGGTGCTTTGTGTGCTTATTAAAATGGTTTGTGCAAACTGCAAGAATTGTTTGCTGTTGCAGGAGATAATAATGTTGTGCTGGTTTAGTGAGCGGTTTTGTGGTTAGTGTGAAAAGTTGTGCAAAAATAGCATATAGTCTCAAAGACAGTGCCAATGCAATTAGAAAAAGAAACTGTTTAAGTCTACAAGAGAGACAGACATCAATGAAGAGTAGTCATCAAGCAACCTTTCATGTTATCCTTATCCATAATGGAGAGATATGATATGCAGTGCATGTTTTGTTTCATCTAATTCAATGTTTTGAGTCAAACTTTTCTGGAGAAAATGTAATACTATATTATGGACTATGAAATATGTGACTTTCTTTCTGTACCAGGTAGGAATAAATGTCACAATCAATAAAGCTATTATAGATTTCTAAAGAATTTGGGCCCTCTTCATCTCCAATTGCATAAAACTGCACATCTTTCTCACATATCCTTCTGGTTTTTACTTTAATAATATCCTATACTGCACTTTGTGTCACTGCAATATGTTTTTTTTTTCTAAATACATGAAATAACATCAAATTGCAGACGCAGGATGCTGTCCAAACTCTGTAATGGATCTCCAAAACACCTCAGAGGGCTAAAGAGCTATCTGTTCACCCTTCCTTTCCTTGTTTAGAGCTGTCCTTCATGAATGAAGAGGATTTAACTAGTAAAATTAATAAGTTCATCCTGGTCATTCTATCGTATAACTGTTGCTTATTGAATACTTAACTTCCTGTATGCGGTGGTATTTTCAGTACAGAGTAACTGTATTCGTTTTTATTTTCTTACTTTCTCTCCTGGAGGTCCGATGGCTCCCTGAGGTCCTGCCATTCCCTGCAAAAAAAAAAGAAAAGAAAAAAGGATGAATGTATGAATGAATGAATAAATTAATGAATTCTCCACAACTACGGTTTACTTCCATTTTGTATGCATATATACTTTGCTCTTTATCCCACAATTACTTGGTAAAAGAAGTTAACAACACAACTATGTGAACGTGGCCGGCTGTCTTCTATCTCACCTGAGTTCCTGGGGTTCCCTGCTGACCTGGAGGTCCTGGCTCTCCTTGGGGACCCTGAGAGACAGACACAGGGGAAGATAAAGTGATGACAAATGCAAGGCAAACAACAGGACAGAGTGAAGGATAGACGAGGAAAAGAGAATCAAATCTTAGAATTACTCATTACCGTTAGGGGTACTGATATTCATCAGCTAATGCAAAATTACAAGGTCACATGATAACATGGTAGATAACTCATAGTGACACTGACCAGGTTTCCCTTGGGACCATGGGGCCCGTCATTTCCTCGTACACCCTGAATAGAAAAAGGAGAAAAATCAGAATGGAAAAGAATCTTTTTTTTTTTTTGGATTATTATTGTAAATATAACCTAAAAAGAAAAACAATAGACCTGAACACAAGCTATATCATTCACAGAGCCTTCACTTTCTGTTTAACAGCCTCGTCCTGCAGTTAAAACAACCAAAGAGCTAAAAGTACAATGGCCAAGTGCAGGGAGAAGAAACCACTGAATTTGTCAAAAAGTAATCATATTAAGTATGTATGATTGTTAAAACAAACAAACAAAAAAATAGATAATACAGTCCTTTAATACTTTCACTATTTTGGGTTAATCTATCAGTTGATCTGCACTGTTATTGTTATGCATTAAATATAATATGTAATATCCGTAAAATATGTCATTTAGTCAGGGGCCGTGAGTCTCCTGAATGATAGCAAAGTGGCTCCTTAGGGAGAAAGGTCAGGAACCACATAGAAAACAATAAAACACAGTTGTACATGCTAATAACTAACTGGATGACATGGAGGCTTCTATCCAAAACACATTATTTTGATTGCAGTGAGAATTGAAACAATCCTTACTAGTGCCTTTCTCAATGCCACTCACAAAAAATCATAGATGTTGGTGATGATGCTAGTGTGTGTCTTTAGATTTGTGGGAATCAGCATGCACCTAAATCCTTAAACTGTGCTGCTTAAAGGGAAACCACAGATTCTAAATGTCTATTTACAGGTCTTGTGAAACAAACAAACAAACAAACAAAACATGTAAAAAGCTTTCTGTGGCTCTAGGGGGAGCTGTCACTCGAGGCAGCATTGGTTGTGGCTGAAGAAGTTTGAAAATAAACAAAATATGTTGGTGTGAAGTAAGGAAGATGTGAGGTTACCAGGCCTCTGTGACCTCCTTATCTCTGCTTGAGGCTATCAACTCGAGGCATAAATGTATAATAATAACTACATACTGGACCCCAAGATAGCCTTATCACTTTCAGTGTAAGTGCTCGCCTGGTGCATATGCCAAAAAAAAGTTTCTGGCTTCCAGGTTTACTTGCTGCACTGAATATATAGAGAAGTGTTTCTCCTGCTGGCCCGTACCCGCGAATTCCCGCTCAGCTCACAGACTTTGTGATGTGATGATGCCATGGAATTCTAATTTGCTTTTCTCAGCTCACGGACAGTTTAGCAAATATAAATCCTCCACTGATAAAAATAGTGATGGAGCAGCAGCTAGGAGTATGGCAGAAATCCAACGAGGTATTTATGAGAAGTTTCTGGAGTGGATACTCCAGGTAAAAAAGAAACTTTTTACTCAGAGGAAGGATTCAAGTGAAAAAAAAAGACTTGAAGAGAGTGCAACAGGAGGCGGAGGGAGATGCAGTAAGCTTACCTGTAGGCATATGCACACGTTGAGAGTGTTTGTGTAATTACTCTCACTGCCAGAGGAGGGAGACAAAAGTACTGCACTGAAGGTTTAAAGGAGTGCAAAACTAATCAGTGGGAGTACTTTTTTAAGGGCAGAGCCTAACCACTGTAGCCAAACAACTCTATTATATATAAATATATGAATGTCAAGTATGGACTTTGCTGCCTAAACCCTGGGTGATACTGGGTGTCTTGGTATTGTTTTGAGGTGACTGTGGGAACATCACACATTCATTTTTAGATTGCTGGATACCCCTGTCTTTATATCAGGTCACAGGGTACTATTTCAGAAGGTGCTGTGGGTGTTCAGTGGTCACAGACGAATAAAACAATGCAGCCGAAAAAACAGCAGCAACATTGTGGTTTGAAATTGTTCATACTCACAGGAGGTCCGGGGATTCCAGGAGGACCTTTGGGTCCAAGCAAACCGCGAGGTCCCTGAAGAGACACACACATGCGCAAGCGAAGATCAGTCAGTAATCAAAGTTGGGAATCACATATTTAAAAAGGCTTACAAATTGGATTCTAGAACAAATCATTACGTAGATGAATATTAATGGGAGGTCAAAGGTCAACAACAGCTACAGCAGCAACATCAGCATCAGGACAGACTGACAAATTAATATGCAGTGGAATATGTGACTATATTGAAATGATTGTTACTGTTTGTTGATAAAAAAAAAAACACTGCATTTTTAGCAAACTACACAGACTGATTCCAATAGCATTCATTTTTTTTCTCCAAAATTTTAATTATAATATTTTCATTTTATTTATACCTTAATTCATAATTGAAACATAATCAGTTATCTGCTGTGCCATACACATTATAACAAAGGGTTAAAATGGCTGGAGGAAAATTACTTGTATGTCAACTGCTTTTAAAAAGTATAACTGGCATCAACATAATAAAATAAATCTAAATTTGTACTTTCAAAGAATATGATTTAATCTACATTCCTCATACATTTTTAAAACTACTTGTTATACCACTTCCTTGGAGGCAGGTGTACGGCGAAATTTTTTAGTTTATGTCATTGATACCAGGACTCATCACTCACAAGACAAAAGGGTTTAGAAAATGATGTTTTTGTAATGGTGATATTGAGAATGTGATGCATTGAATTTGGTGTCCTGATGGTGATGCATTGTTGGTGGTTATGAAGACATTTTATTTCCTTGAGTGTGCACCCACAAACAATAATACTTCCTCTTGTTGTATATACTGTTGTAAAAGTGTCTCGATAATAAGTTTTGATGTGAAGAAAAAAGGAAAGTGACTTTTGTGGCTTTTCATTTGTTTGTCAGGAACCATTTTATTCTAGAGCATTAAGGCTAGATTGTTATTTATTTATTTTTAATCCTTTTTTGAGTAATTTTTTTCATTTATATCACACATTTCATGCATGACAGGTATAGACTCAAAGTGCTTAAAAAAGGCAAAGATCATATATGCCAAAAAAGGTATTACATTTATAAAAACATTTAAGATAAGATCAAAGCCTATAACACAAGAACTTATTATCATTATTATTACTTTGTTATAATAATAATAATAATAATAATGATGAAAAAGGGAATAATAATAATAATAATACTGATTCTAACATAAGTTTACCTGTTAATTACATCCTTTAAACCTCACTTAAAGCTGGAGAAAAAAGTTTTTTTTTTTACATTAAACATAATCAATAGACATGCAAAGAAAAAACAGTAATGCAGTATATAATTCAGATGTCAACATTATAAATAAGGCTTTGAAGCTTTGAAGTTTCAGTACAGCGCCATATTGGAATGCGTGGCCAACATATGATGTATATCGTCTCTGTAGTTAAAAAATAATTGTATACATGACAAAACAAGTAACTAGTCTTATTTTATAACCTTTGTAAAATTTTGAACATCTACTCTGTTATGATTTTTTTTGCTGGTTTATAGAATGAAGCTGACATAATTTTACATCCAGACATCCATTTTTTTTTGCAAGCTGTTAGTGTTCAGTCGGAGCTTGGTAATTGTTTTGTAGAAACCATTGCACCATACAGCTGTGATCCTGACAAGACCTGGCCACATCTTTTACCTCTCCATCACTAACTGACACATTATTAGAGTCAAGAACCCCAACTATGTCAGGTATTAATGCTATGGTAAGAAACAACAGGTGTGACAGTAGCGGTAGAAACGAGACATGCAAATAGATCTGATTGTGTTGTCATGGAAACACTCACTGGTTCACCTGGAAGACCCCTGGGTCCAACTTCTCCGTCATCTCCCTGGAAATACACACAGAAACAACATGCCAAGGATGTAAAGATGCTTATTATCAACAGTTATGGGGTAACATGCAATGACAGAAGTTTTGAGCAATGCCTGGAATCAATCAAAAATCTAAATCTAATTGTTTTCTCATATCTTCTTACCCTCTCTCCATCCTCTCCTTGAGGTCCCGGGGGTCCCATTACACCTGAATCACCCTGACGAGATGAAAGAATGAGGAGTGAGGAATCAGAAAATTCTTTAGCTCAGATATGTAGAAACATACATTCAAGTGTTCAAGGTCTTATATGTACTAAATAACAATCTTTTTTTTTCTACTACCACTATTACCACAACTACCAATAGTAATACTGTGTAAAGTGTATAGGGAGTTTTATTGTAATTTACTTTAGACTTACCCTGTGTCCTTTGTCACCAGGCAGACCAGGAAGACCATCAAAACCACGGTCACCCTGAGAAAAACACACACAGACAAGTAAGAAACAGTGGTGGAAAGTAACTAAGTAAATTTACTTAAGTACTATACTTTAGTACTTGTACTTTACTTGAGTATTTCCATTTTCTGCTGCTTTATACTTCTGCACCTTTACCAGCACCTTCATCACATTAATGCATTAATAATTCTAAATCAATAATATAATACATGTTATTCTGAAATGGACCATTTTGCATAATAAATACTTTCACTTATTTTAAACATATTTTGATGCTTATACATATGCACTTTTACTTGAGTAAAATTTTGAAAGCGGGAGTTATAACAGAGTATATTTACACGGTAGTATTGCTACTTTTACTGAGGTAAAAGATCTGAGTACTTTTTCCACCACTGTGTAAGATATTAGTACCAACACCAAGTATAGGTTGGCTTAATCATACTCCTGTGTATCCTACTGGTCGAGCCTACTGAGTTACACATGTATTATTTCCTAAATGTATTACTACAAACAAAATAGAATTACAAGCATCTAAAGATCCAGGTGGGGGACAAGCAACAAACACAGAGTTAAAATCACAAGAGTTTATTTTGATGACGTCTATATAGGACTGACACCAGAGAGATGTTACCTTAATTCCAGGCTCTCCTGGCATTCCCCTGGCACCATCAGCTCCAGCACGGCCCTATTCGGAAACAAACAGAGGATAAACATGTGAGACACAAATATAGCAGCCAAATACCCATGTGTTTTGTTTTTGACAGGATTTTAAATTTAAGCTGAACTACAGGAGAAATCCAGGTATGGAAAAAGGTGATTCCCTGTTCATATGTCATGATAACACACTTGTTTTTGGTTGAAACCAATGACTGTATATAAGGATAGACGGCATGACAGCTCCTAAAAAGTGAAGCAAAAACATCTCAATTCCCTCATTCCCTCCTAGTGGCTAAAAATTCAAAGTACAAATAAAATACATTTTTTTCCAAAGATACTTTCTCTCACTTTAGGCAGTTTTCATCACGCTGATGTATGTTTATGATGTATATTAAGTTAGTTATTTGATAAAAAAGACATTGTGACATCATGATTGACAGCCGTGTGTCACTGGTGTCCTTGCAATCACTGATGGGTCAGATGACGCCAACCATGAGACCTCAAAAACAGTGAGGATGTAACCTGAGTGGTGACCTGGGGGTCCTTCCCAAGAAAAGTTTGAATTTCAAAAACTTTCCTGCATTTTTATGCTTACTACATTGATTTTGGTTGAGTTTTTGGTTTATGATCCTGGTACTTCAGCAGAGTAGCAGAAGGAGGAAGGGGTGCCAGGCCATAGGCTGGGTACACTGATGCAGTGGAGGAGGGCAAGCCAGGTCGCCCCTCACCCCCGTGACCCCTCAATATTAGCTAGAGTGTCCCGTTGGACATATGCAAACGTAAAGTGGTGAGCATCGAGACAAGTTGTCCACTGTGAGCTGCATCCGATTCACGCGGGGCTGGAGGGTTTGAGACGGATGGACAGAAGAGGAGGCAACAACAGGCAGGAAGCAGTACGCTTGTAGATTCTTAGGGCTTATTCATGCTGTATAGTGCCAGAAACACGGGAAGACGGGAGGGTTGGCGATTATGGTGTATGGGTTGGAACTCAATACTTCGACTGTACTTCATGACTGCCACTGCGCAGACTCTGGTTCCAAATGAGGTCACCAACATAAGATGGAAGCATCCGTATGTGAGATATTTTGGTGTCATTTTTGTACAATGGAAGGAAGTGGAGACATGTCACCCATCTTAACATACAGTCTGTGGTTGAAACATCTACACCCTTCACTGTATGGAATTAAACCTGTAGCAGCCCCTGAGCTTCTTTAAGAAACAACAGTTATGTCCTGTGTACTTTGGGTTAAACAAACAATAAACAACTTAAAGACAAGCCAGACATTTTTCATACTTACTCTTCTTCCTGCTTTGCCTGGAGGTCCCATCATGCCCTGGGGTCCCCTGGGACCCTGTAAAATGTATTAGTTGTCTGTGATACAGTTTTTGTCATAGATCTGACCTGAGTATACTATAAGTTCAGCAACAACATACACCATACTGTAATGTAAAGAAAAGAGTTGAGTACATGGTTTGGCATACAAATTATTTAAATAATTTGATTTTCATTTGTGGTTAGAGTTCAGGCTTAGTGTTTTTACCTGAGGACCAGGATCTCCACTCTCTCCCTTCAGACCATTACTTCCTGGATTTCCCTGAAACAGACACAATTATCATCATAATCGTCATCATCACCAAAACTATTCATCCTTTCATGCCCCTTTATGATCAGAGAAAAGAAAAATTAAAACAGTTTAACAACAACAAATTCTGAACAGCTAAAGGTCCCAAAAAACAAACAGATTACATACTAATGGTCCAGGACGTCCAGTGAATCCCATTGGTCCAGGTGGTCCTTTCAGAGCCATCTAGAGAGAACAACATCTCAAAATCAGTGATGTTATTGATTAATGAAGAAAAGCAAAGTCTCTTTTCACTTCCATTATAAGTCTCCCTGGATGACAACATCAGCTAAATGCCTAAAATGAAAATGTAATTTAAGATGTCATGAGGGTTTTCTATACCATGTTGATATCATGTGCACTCTGTTTCCTGTTCTCACTTCAGTAAGGTAAGTGTCTCTTTTAACATCAATAGCAAATAAAGTTAATGCCTTCCAAATCATGTGTATAAACTTGTTATAATATGGACACAGTTCTTCAAAAACAACAATCTCTAGCACTGGCAAAGCTTCAAGATTCCATGTATATGACCCTTGAGGCTTACAAACTGCACAAAGGAAATGTGAAGTAAAAGTGATGACTGACCCTGGCCTGAGACAAGATGGCTGCTGCCTGGGCTTCCTGTGCAGAAACGACAGGACCCTTATCTCCTCCACTCTGACCAAAACGGAACTGCAAAAAAGAGAAATATATGAGTGGATCAGCAAGGAACCTTCAACTTACAGTCAAATATCCAGATATTTGAAGAAAATCCAGCATCAAGTACTTTGTATGTATATGTAGTGAGCATACAGAAGTATACAGGATACTGAACAGGGGCCTATGTTAAAAATGACCACTTGGAGCAATCATCACTCACATTTAATGGCCATTTATTCAGCATGCATTCCTAATCAAGGATCAAAAGTAAAACGTGACTCACAGGCAGCATGACTGAGGTTCCAGGAGGTCCAGGGACTCCATCAGCTCCAGGCAGACCAGGCTTACCAGGAGAGCCCTGCAGGATGGAGAGAGGGAAGGGTGAGCTGGCAGGTTCAAGTGAACTACGCTTCTTTTGCAAAGCTTATCTATAATGACCAGTAATGTCTCAGAATCATCTGTGCACAGATTCCGCACCCATGTTTCTACAAACCTGCACTTCTTCAGATAAAGTGAAACACTCACCCTCTCGCCAGGGTCACCGACAGAACCAGGAGGTCCAGAGGAGCCAGGAGGGCCAGTAGGACCCTGAAAGAGGTGGGGGAAGAGTGATTACTCATTAAGCTGTATCAGTGTCAGGTGCAGTTTCATTATAGTATTGCAAGGGAGTATCATGGACATAACATGCAAGAAATAATAGTAACTGTCACAACTTTAAAATAGAGAAATGTATTGGCTAAAATGCTACCTAATACAGTGCTGCAGGAATAAGTCCTAAATCCTAGAAATGAGTTAGCAGTTTTGCACTTCCGGTTACTCCAACTTGTAGTCAGTGGGGCTTAAATGGGTTTTTGGTTAGATGCCTAACTTAAGGTCTGTGGGGAATATAAACTGGAGAGATTTTCACATGTTGTTCCATGACATGAAATATGTCAGAAAATACCCTACTTATGAATTTTGAAGCTTTTGTGTGTCTTACAAAAGGTAGATGCTCATAAGCGGCTAAATGAGACTACAGTATGTCATCAAGCCAAACATAGGTTTGAAGCCTTGTTGTGGTGGTGATATTGAATTCATGTGGTTGTGGTGAAGTTGATTAGCTTTTTACTTGTGGCTATTGCATTTATGCTTCAAAATTCATAAAAGTGGTGTTCATTTTTGAACAAAACGTTTATGTTTTTAAGCTTATTTTATGCAAAAAACAAAAATCCAAAGGAAATATCCCATTGGCTTTTTGTCAAGGGAACAAAAACATGGCATTCTGCACCCCTCTAGGTATACTGGGAAAAAGCAAATTACATTATTACCCCCCAAAAATTATTATCTTAGAGAATAAAGGTACAAGCTTTAATACAATGTTTAGAGGTAAGTAAAATTTCATTTATCAAGAAGACAAGGGAAAAAACCATCATTTACTTACAGCAGGTCCCTCAGGTCCTGGAGGTCCTTCAATCAGCATACCCTGCAAGTCAAAATAAAGTTAAGAAACAAGAGGAACATACTAGTATGGACATTAAAAATACAAGCCATGACTCAATTAATCAGACTTGATTAGTCAATTTTCTTTGGCTGAAGGTTAAATCTTACTTCAGCATTTTTCGGCTGAAATGGATGAATGGAAACTTCGAGGACAAGAAGCTTAGCCTTGCCATTTAGTCTTTGAATAGGTATGATTGCTGCCATTTTAACTACAAACTCTCAGACTACAGGGGGTTTGCGAGTTCCACATTGGAAATTGACAGCTGGTCACAAACATTTATAAAAACTCAGTGGCACAAATATTGAAAAGTGTAGGTGATCAGAGGTAGATAAGAATTAGAAAAGCAAGACTGTGACTGGAAGGACTGCTGCAAATCACTGGAGCTTCTGGCAAAAATGACTGGGTGAAGATTTTCCTTTCTGTCATAGAACAAGCCAGTTTGAATACACCTGCTCAGGTAAAGCCGCTTAAAGACACTAAGTAACTCACAGGCTCCAAGACAGCAGGTTCTCCTTTCTCTCCTTTCTGGCCTCTGACAGCGGCCTGAGGAAAACACACATGTAGCCAACAACACAGCATAGTCAGTATAGAGGTACTCAAACACACCCATCAAAAACAGAAACAAGACAAACACACACATAGACTGCAGATTTGGCATTTAGACATCAGGTGCACATTAACATTAAGACACCCACATTAGTTTGCTACGTTACATTAAACACTATTATGTCAGTGTAGAAAATAGAATGATAAAAAAACTCTGTTTTGCTTTTGATAAAGGTTTAAGTCTTCATCCAAATATCGATGATTCAATGGCTCTTCATACTGTAGGTCCATTACTTGTAGATTTTTTTCTCATAGATACACAGAATCGTCAGGGATTAGCAGCTCTAAATGAAGCCTTACACTGAGATAAATGGCATTCCACGCAAAAGATGCAGCAATTAGTAACTGCTGCACTTCCAAATGCCTCTTTATGCAGTGTATATGATAGTTCATATTATCATATATGTTTATTAGGATCCCCAATAGCTTCTACCATGGTAACAGCTATTCTTCCTGGGGTCCTGAGTTTCTCATTAGACACCCTGTAGAATAAAAACAGTTTCAACCACTGATTTGAGGACTACGTCTTGGTCCTTAAAGTATTTGAAATGCATTCAAATACAAGTGTCTCTGCTTGATTGAGCTTGCCTGGCATGAAATTTAATTTATGAATAGACCTTAGTTGCATGGTGGCCATTTTGAATTTATGTACTTCACACTTTGGGTGAGAAAGTAAAACAGGTGTTAACACCTAATATTGTGAGGAAAACTATTGCACACAGTTCCCTTACTGCAGAAATATTCATTTAAAAACAATGTTTTGATGTTCTTACCTTCATCAGGTATACGGGCAGCATCACAACACTTTGATTCCACACTTACACCGTTTTCAAAAGGTTGGTCATGTCAAAGGCTGTTATTAGACAAATATGAACCTCAGTGGATGTATTCTGAAGCTGGGTTTCGACTTTAAACTATATTAACTATATTAAACTATATAGATGTTCAGTGGGGTAGTGATAGTTGATGAGGTGGGTCAATTACTAAGTAGTATTACTAGGTAAATATTGGATGGGTAGGTTACCAAGGAGGTAGTGGGTGTACTCTGGATGCTTTTCCCTAGTTTTTGACCTTTGAAGACCTTTGATTCATTTTGTATCTTTAATCCATATATTTTTTGACTGGTGACATATGTGCTTTGAGTCTGTTCAGCGTGACCAGCAGTCAAACCAATCTCTGTAGTCCCCTGATTGGATGACTGAGGCAGCTCCTATGTGTATGTAAGTTATATATGGAAGTGCTGTGATACTACCCATATACATAATGAAGGTGAGAAAGACAGAAACATTGTATTTAAATACATATTTCAGCAGTAAGCAAGACAGTGTGCTGGAGTTCTAGTCATTGTTTTCAAGATTCAATTCACCTGCCACACACTGAGGTGTGCAAGCCTTTTTTCAAAACAATTAATTCATGAAATGAAAACAAGGGTAGACTGCAGATATATTTTCAAAGTCAAGTCTAAATAGGTAACTGCAGTCAGCGTTCTAGCTGCCCCCCCTGAGATATCTTAACTGATTTAATAACTTTCATGTCTGTCCAGAGTCCGCACTTCTGTGATAAGGGTAATATGGCTACAGTCTCTATCTCAGTCATTTAGGTAAAGCTTTCAACAGCACCAGATGTGTTCAAATTAGCCCCCATGCGTAAGAAGGTCAATAGGTCCCAGACTTGTAAAACACAAAACACACAGAAATAAATGATGTCTATCCATAATGAAATTTGAGAGATGGCAAACTCAAACAAGTCATTTGAGAGGACATTGAATACAATTTGACAAAGACAAGGATTCAGAGTTGGTTGAAACTGATTTTGTTGTCTTTTTTTTGCCTCTACAGCAAAACGACTTACGCCTCCCTCATCTGTCACAGCAGACAGGGCGGGGCCCATGTTGGCTTCGACCTCTGCAGTCTCCAGTATTGGCTCATTGTAGTCCCTGTAGGAATAGTCGTATTCCTTCAGGCCCACGTCCCCAGTCACATACTCCTCAGTGAAGGCCTCCTCGCCCACACCGCCTGCCTTGGTGGCATCTACCTCCTCTCCCACCAACGTCGTCTCCACCTGGGGCTGGGTTGGGTTTATCAGAGCCGCAATGGACAGAGGGGCACGAGAGGATGGATCAAGCAAAGAGGAGAGGTTTGTATGATGGGGAAATGTTAGTAAAGAAAAGAGAAATGCAGAATGAAACAACAGGGGGATTGGAAGAGGGGGGCATATATAGAAAGAAGTGAGTCTTACCTTTTGCAAATAAACAGTGACAAAGGGACAGACAACAAAAACACATCTGGAAGACTGTGGGGACTATATCAGTCCTTCATGCTGTAACTTCAGTCTGATCTTTTCAGGTGATTTTTCAGGTTTATCCTATGACTTTAAATCTCCTGTTAATCATTTATTGTTGAGCTTAGAATAGTTTGTGTTTCCACCAAAGTATATCCTCATCAGCCTGTGTGCGATGACCTGTAACCAAATGATTTCTCCAAATTTGCAGGAATATATTATCTGACATTGCAAACGTTTGGTTTAAAAAGAAAGAGAGGCAGAACAAAACCACACAGAACTGATATGACTGATATAGCACTTTGTGAAAACAAACTGCTGCTGTGCTACACTATGCAAAGCAAAGACTATGTTATTTTCTATTATACTTACCATGGCTGTTTTAAAAAAACAATACGAATCCAGTGGAATTATGCTGTACTGTTATCTCAAATAAAAAAAGCAATATTGAAAAAGTGAATACACCTGAAGCAATATCACAGCAGGTTTTGAATAATGTGTAAATTTGTTCCTAAAATACACAATATAAAACTGAAACCAAAACATTTGCAAAAACATTCTTAGCATCAAAATTGCAAAACAAAGTCATCAAAGTCAGCTGGTAAATATATATCGGTAATAATGACAATATCGATTATTGCCAAATAAGTGAACTGTGAAACAGATCAGAGGAGTGAGAAAGTCATTCTCAAATTCTGATAGTTTAGGGCTGTAAAGTAAGCCACAGCAACTACTGTATTCTTTAGTTCGGTAAGATTTTTTCTTCTCAAACCAGAATGCATTATATTCATCTCCCTTTGTTGCTGTGGTTAAAACTGCACATCAAATATTCCTAGGCGGATCCCTTTTTGACAAGATTTTTGTTCTTATGTCAAGATCACAACCTGATCAACCAAGGATCTTGAGATGAGAACAGGAGTCTTGTTGTTAGGAGGGAAAAAGGGAGCCACGTAAAAATGTTTGATGATACAAGCAGATGAATGTGGTGCATTCTCTTTGAAAAAGATTTTCTCTTATGTCTTGTCATTTGGCATCGGTGCCAACAAAACATTGATGTTGGTTAGAGAGTTTAAAGAGAGACACAGGACTGTAACTACTTGGTTAAACAATGTGGTTAAACTACAAAGACTGGGCTCACCACCACACAGGTATTACACTATCGTCTTCCTTTGGTGATGATGATTTATTTATGTCACTGTATGCTAACTGGTAATGTCTGTTTTTTTTCATATTTACTAGGCAAAATAAGTAAATCTATCTAGAGATTTGATGTAAAATTTCTGTTCATCTGATTAATCAGTCTTCTTTGACTTTTTCATCTTCTTGTCACTGACCAGTGTGTAATTTTCTTTTTTACCTGTACAGGGACCTCTTCTTGTCCAATCACCTCACCCTCGGGCACCGTCTCCTCATAGTAATAATCAGTCTCTGTAGGGGTGTGGCCAGCCTCGGCATATTCAGTATCTACATCCTGATTGGTCAAGTTGACAGGAATTGGGGAGCAGGGAGGAAGTAAGCAGATTTTGATGAAAGAGCGTGGTTAGTTCAAAGTCTGCTTGTAAGTGATGATGAGTTAAAAGTAGAAAAAAAAATGGAACACATCATAAAATTGTGGTTGCCGAAGAAACTTTTACTGGCAACTCACATTTTTAAAGTTGCAGAGATCCATTTTTGAAAAGAAATTTCAGGTCCTCTCAGAAGCTCAATAACTATAAATCTTGCCATATGCAAGATTTAGGGAGTCATTGAGACTACTTTGCTGAGATTTCTTTCCATTGTATTGTTGAACACTTTTTTTTTTTTTTTAGCTTACAAAGCCAATATTCGTGAAAGGGTGAAGTCTGCTCTTATTGAAAGGTGGACTGAGAGCCCTATCCATCCCTCAAGATGAAAACATCATGACTTGATGCTTTGGGATGTTTAGTTTCACCCAAGACCAGGAAACAGAGAGACAACCCCAATCAACGGCCTCACTGAACATAATTCAGTTAATTCAATGTAACCCATTTTATGAATTTTCCAAAACCCACTAATAACCATGAACTTCAGAATGTCTCTCTACCTCGAAGCTTGTCGGCTTCATAGAAGACTATACATTGAATTTAATTTAACGTCTCTATATTCTGTGAGGCCGCTTTATTCATATTTGATACAAAATATGGCCAGAGACAGGTAGACAGGTATCAGAGAGAAAACACAGGTACTTCAAAAAACAGAGACAGAATGGCAGAGTGATATAGGAAGTTTGTTGTGTTGCTTGTGTATAGAATGTGATAGTATTGTGTTTTCTCAGGTTTAGTTTTTGTGCCATAGAAATCCATGCTCATTCATTTGACCGGTACGTTAATGGTTTCCCCCCGAAAAGAAAGATACGGAGAGCTGGAGTATATTCAGGTTCTGAGATCCAGGTTCAGCAGCTTGAGGTTAGGAGTATGAAGTGAAATGAAGAACAATGAAACTATACAATTAGCCATGCTTCAATGTGCACCGCTGTATCATATCATATGGAGAAGTTGGAGTGATCGTAAAGATCATATGATATATAAACAGAGGAGAAGGCACCCAGCTGGTATGAACCAACTTCCATTCTGAAGACCAGATTGTCCACCATCAAGGATTTACCTCAAAATCTGCAAGCCATCTACTGAAAGATCAAACATTTCAAACCAACAGTGGTAAAAAATTGAAACATTAAGTTTCACAAGGATGTTGTTGCAGACCCTGGATGGTGGAAAGAAATGGCAGACAGATGGGACAGATGGGACATACGACTCTGGACATTCTGACCCATCATGGGCCCTCTTGTTGTACCTGTTGATAACCGTTGGTAATTTTCTTCGCTGGGACTGCAGTTCCACTCAGCACAGTCTTGCCAAAGGGTGGGAATGGTTTGTGCTGGGATTTGACATTAATGTCCACCACCACCTTGGATTTTGTGGGTCTGGGCGGAGTGGGCTGGACAGGGGCAGGTGATGGAGCTACTTTCTTCGGGATGGAAACCTTTTCGACCACAGTCTTCACGACTTTGCTCACCGTTGGCTTGACCAGAGGGACTTTCGAGACGACAGTTTTAACTTTGGTGACCTCTTTGACTTCAGTCTTTACTTGAGTTTTTGCTGCTGGAGCTTTGGTGGCCACAGCCTTTGCTGGTTTTGTAGGCTCAGGTTTTGATGCTTTTGTGGGTTTAGGTGCCTTAGTAGCTTCTACTTTGGCAGCTGTTTTAGCTGCAGTGACCACAGTCTTTTCAATCTTTTCTACTTTAACAACTTTCTCAGTCTTTGCTTTTGTAGTGGTTTCAATTTTTGCCTGATTTGCAGCACCATTACTCACAACTTTCTTTTCTACCACAGTAATAACTTTGCCATTGCCATTAGCCTTAGCCTCCCCATTGACTTTATTCTCAGCTTTGCCACTGATTTTGACTTTAACCTCTTTAACTTCGACGGTAGTTTTGCTATTTTCATTGGCTTTCTTCTCTGCTGTAACTTTGCTGTTGCTGTTTCCATTAGTCTTAGACACAACGGTGGCCTTTCCATTTCCATTGGCTTTCTTTTCTGCTGAGGATTTTCCATTTCCATTACCATTTACTTTCTTCTCAGCTACAACCTTGCCATTGCCATTTCCATTCACCTTGGCCTGAACTGTAGGCTTGGCATCAGCTGTAGCTTTGCCATTGCCATTAGTTTTTGTTACAGCTGCTTTTCCATTGCCATTGCCGTTGGCTTTAGTGGCACCATTTACTTTCTTCTCAGCAGCTGCTTTACCATTGCCGTTCTTAGCTGGGGCAGCTGTGGGCTTAGGCTTAGTCGCTGCTGTTGGTTTGATCTTAGACAAGAGGATCTCTACTGCAGTGGGTTTTGCTTTGGATGCCTTGGCTGTGGCAGACTTGGGAGCTTTGGTGGGCATAGGCAACTTGACTACAAGTTTGGATGGTCCAGTCTTTGCCGGCTTAGCTGGAGCGGGTTTTGGTTTGACAGGGGTGGATTTAGTGGGGGCTGCTTTTCCATTGACCTTCTTCTCATATCCAAGATAATTGTTTGGTAGAGATGTTGTTTAGTATGTAAAAGTGCATATTGACAAAGAGAGTGGAGGAAGACAAGGATACATGGAAGGGTTGGGAGGGGGGTGAAAAGCACAAACAAGGGATGGACAGAAGGAGAGAAAAAGACAAGAGTGGATGTTTTGAGAAACAATGACATAAAGATGGCCAAGGCTTGGATGATTTACTGAGACTGTACAGGCATTACTGGATACAGCAAAGGATTAAAACAAGTTTTAAAACAGTAAGCAAAATTATAACTGAAAAAAATACCAGTAGTTTAATACAAAACTCCACATTTTGAGAAATTTCAAGTCTTTGACCCAAGTTATTTAGATGAGGAGTTTTTGCTGATCTCTCCAGTAATGCCATTCCCAATATTAAATGACAAAGCAGCATCTTTGCGCTAATATAGACTGGAGCCTGTGGTTTGGCAGAGGCACTGAGGGCTTGACTGGTCAGGTGAAGCTGGTGCTGAACACACACACACAAAACATACACAACACTGATGCACTAACCTGCTTTGCTCACTCTCTTTCTCTCTCTCCCACACACACAGACACAGTTTATGTTTGAGAAAGTTATTGCTGTTTAGCCATGCAAAAGAATGAGTGTGGATGCCAGGTGAGCATGCAAATGCATGTTAGTCACATAAAAACCACAAAGTGAAAACAACAGTACATAATTGATTCTTATTACTCATGCTGCTATCATGAAAATACATGCAAATTAACATGTAAACAAATAAAAATTTCACCCAGGAATATAGTGTGAAGGAATAACAGGCCATCACTGTGAATATAAACTCCTCGAATATGCGATACAGAACACAAACACAGAAATAAGGGAGACAGACTGTGGCATACATGTATGTCATGCATGCCATACAAAAGGTCAGATGTACAACCATGAATGCATATACCAAGACAAAAACATGTGCATTGATGTTCCCATGTTGAAATTGGTATGGAGACTGATGACCCAGAAGTGCATGCGGTGACATCCTTCACGGCAATTAAGAAATCATGCAATTAACAAGACAGTACAGACACATGCCCTGGTCAAACAGTTTGCAAATCTAGCTGTGTTTTTTTTCTGTGCTCAGCTGTGAAGCCCTATGGGTGGTGTTTATCACAACACAAAATGAGTGCCAGATAATTCAAACAACCACAGGAAAGCATTTCAATGTAATTATGTTGTTCTGTGCCTAGCAATTAAACACCCATCATGTGGCAAATCCCATCTATCTTACACACAACATAAATAAGACTATTTGACCAAGACAAAATCAAAGGAATACTTCACCCACAAAAATAAGCATTTTTATATCAATCAGTCATGCCATGATACCATGAATTTGTGATGAAAACTTCTGCTTTTCTTGCATGCCTCCACAGAAAAAGGATGTAAAATTTAAAACACATTTTTGATTGGGGACCACATTTAAAACCAGCAAAACTATATCAAAACATCTGTTAAAAAACACAATTTGCGCAGTATAATCCAATTCTCATTTATCCAGTTGTATTCTCAGTGAAAGTGAAACTAACTCCGTTAGCGCTTTTAGCACTTCCGGTTCTCTCGTCTAAAAGTCGATACGTTTTTTGAATGGGATTTTGGTAAAATGCCTCAAATAAGGTCTGTGGTTAACAAAAGCTTAAGCGAGTTTCAGGTTTTGTTCTACGACATAAAACACATCAGTAAATACCCTACTTGTGAATTTTGAAGCTTTTACGTGTCGTAAAAAAGGCAGTTGCTAACAAGTTGCTCAATACGACTACAAACCCTGTCGGGGACATTAAACGTCATCACCCCCGAACAGGCGAGAGTGCTGGCAGTCCGCCATTACAGCTTCTTATTTAGCTTAAACAGTCCGATTTCCCCATTATACAATGTTTTTAAAATAAAGCGGCCAAAATCAGTTGAAAGCTTAGTGGCGGTGACGTCAAGAGTCATGCGACCGTGGAGTAGCCATGTAGTCCGTTAAAGCCTAACGTTAGCTTTTTACTTCTGGCGATCGCATTTAAGCTTAAAAAATGCATGTGTTGGGGAAATACTGAGTTTACAAGTGAATGAAAAGGACTTGGATTATACTGCACAGCTTAAATGTGGCCCCCAGTCAATCAATAAATCAATATGTTCACCATTTTCTGTGGAGGCATGGGAGAAAAACAGAGTTTCCTTCAGGAATTCAAGGTAACATGACATGACTAATTGATTTAAAATGGTCATTTTGTGGCTTTAGTATTCCTTTAAGAAAAGGCTACTCTGGCACATTATTATTTGTTTCCTGTGTGCATGCTAAGTTTGTCATCAAAGACAAAACACCCAATAATTATGTAATCCATCGGTTTAATATGGTAATGTCAACAGATCCACAAATTAAAATCGGAGATGATATGAAGCAACCTCAAATCCATATTGTATGACATGTTAATAATGTCAACCTATTTGATTTTTCTCATAGCATGACTGACACAATTTTTTTATACAAAAAAAATCACCAGTGAACATTCTTGGGGGTGTCAGAGTTTGTTTGCTTTGTGACAAAACTTTCATCTTTTTCCTCGTAGAGTCCATTATGTGCGGAGAAAGCTTCACTCTGTTTGGTAGAAGGTATTTTGGTTCGATTTAGGGTGGAACAGCATGGGCTGTATAGAGAAGGTGTGCAGACTGGAGAAGGATGTGTGAGAAAAAGTGTGCATGTGTGTGTAACAACACAGCTGCACCTACACCACCCCAGTGCCCCCACTTGGCCACATCTGAACACACATACATATATGGCAACATGTAAATGACATGAAGACAAAAAAAATCATAAGGAGAAGTTAATCCTGTGTGAGGAAGACGCTGGAAAATGAGATGGATGTATGAGAGGACAATGTGGATTAAGGAGAAAGTAAAAAGTGAATTAAAAACAAAGGAGGTTTGGAGTGATGAGGGATGAGAGAGGCATATGGAATGCTACAGGTGAAAATGTAGATTTTCAAACAAATATGTCAGGTAAATATGTAATGAAAATGTAGTTGACTTTTAAATATTTAGCAAGCTAAACCTATATTATGAATTATACCTCTGCTTTAATACCTCTCTCTCTCATTCTCCTTCCCTTCCACAAACCCCGCTCGTGTTTTCCCTCTCTCGTGCTCCCTCTTTACCTGTTGACTGGGGGCCCCAGGTTGGGGAGAGGGGGACGCAGAGGAGGAGGGAATGCCTGTTGTGTCCTCATAATAATAGGGGTATTCATGGTCATCCTGCTCCTCATCAAAGTACTGAGAGAGATGGGGAAGGATTGAAAGATGGGAAGGACAGAGCAAGGGATGGGTTGGCAGAGGAGACACGAACGCAAGAGGAATGGAAGGTGAGGAATGCATGAAAAGGGGGAGAGTGGATTTCCAAGGAGAGGTGGAAAGGGTTTGCAGAGGGCGCAGAAGGATAAATAAAGGTAAAGAAGAAAAGGGGTGAATGTGGAGTGAAGCAGCAGGAGGGGAAAAAATAAAACATGGTGGTAGACAGCGAGAGACAGCAAAGGGGATAACATTAAAAATGCTAAGCTTTAAATTTTCCATTCATCAGAGGTAGTCTGTGCTGCTGATTCAAAGATGTTGATGAAATACGCAGACCACCTTGATGAATGAGAAAACAGCAAAAAATAAAGCAACAGGTTAAGCCAATGAATACAACCACACTGATTTATATTCATTCAGGAAGCAGTCATTTCAACAGCATCAACATGACAGGGTTTGGGACGCAAAGTGCTGGAGCTTTGTACAGTGACTGATACAGTTGTTGTATTGGCTGATTCAGCATGCAGGCTTGTAAAACAAAGATCGTGTACTTTGGATGGATGAATGCAGATGAAAATCATTTGCTGGTGTCAGGGAACTGTCAGCTCCCAAATATCAGTATGTTTTTGACAGAAAAAGAATGAGGCATAGCTTAAAATGTATGTGATGTGTACAACCAGTCTCAGTAAGCAAAGAGGCTCCACCTTAAGCCATCTTCATGCCAAATGCTTATATGTCTCTATTTAACCAGAAAACCAATCAGAATTTAACTTCATTTTCATGTTTTATATATTGAACAAGTTCTCTTTCTTTCAATCCATGGGGACAAAAATAGGGAAAGACACGTTGGCTTGTATCATCCTCTTTCCCCTACCTTTCTGTGTTCCATTGCAGAAAAAAAGAGGTACCAAATTCTGTGCTGTTACAATTCAAGCTTATGTTTCTCCAGTGCAAAGTGAATGAAGTGATGGAAATGTGCCCGTTTTTAGAGGCTGAGTTGTGGAAAGGTATGATATGATAATGCCTCTGCTTGTCTTTAGTTACCTCAGGGACACACAGACTGAGGAGGTGAGGAGGAAAGTGGATGGATACAAACTGTTGCTGATGACAGGGATGCGTGAGGAAGACAGAAAGGGAGAGCAGCACTTTGATGACATTTTCAGATGACCCAAACTGAACCTGAAGGCTCTTCTTTCATTTTCAGAGGACTGGTGCATTTAGTGTGGACTTCGTTTTTACTATCAGACCATTTTTTCATGTAGTGTAGCTGGATGAATTCTCTCAGTTCTATTCATACAAAAATGTGCTTCAGTCCATTTCCAATCTCCCTTGTAGGGTACATGTGACTATCACTGACTACATTTACATGCACACAATATTCTGGTTTTTACCCTTATTAAAACAACATTTCTGCAAAGCTGTTTACATGGTAAAAAAAAGTTAATATTCCACTAATATTCCCGTTCCACACAGCTATGCATATTACTGATAAGGTGCACTAACATGTTGTTGATAACGTCAAAAGGTGGAACGGCTGCCGCTGCTTGTGTCATTTTGCTTCGTTGCATCGAAATGGGATTTTTTCAAAGTCCACCGGTGGCAGGCTTTTTCGAGCATGCAAACACAGCCTCCCTCTTTCATTTCTTTCAACCACCTTCCTGAAAAAACTGGCACTGTGATATTTGCGCATGTCCAAAAACCTGTTGATATCCAAGTTCCTCATAATGTCTTAAAGTGGGCGTGTTTCTCTTTGTGGGAATTTCTTTAAGGCATGCATCTCTCTGTCAGCCTTTCGAAGTTTTGGGTAGCTGGTTTGTGTACAATGCATCCATGACAATACACAGAGCTGACTGTAAACAGGCAAGAGGCTGTGTGTTGCAATCTGCGGTACAAACCCCAGCTGAGACACATCATTCCAATACACTGTATAAATCTCCACAAAAGGTTCATAAAACCTGAATAATACCAGAGTATCTGACATGTTTAAATCAGAAAATGCTGCATTTGGAATAAGGCCTTATTCATATTATCCAGACTGTAAATGCTGTTTACATAACCTGTATCAAATTTAGAATAGGGGTGGAATATCAGTGTGCATGTAAAAGCAGTCATTTAGATAAGGAAAACCATTCTGCAATGATTTGGTCCCTGAATTTTTATTTTAGAACGCTGGTTGACCTTTTCTAAATTCTTAACATTTCTCCTTCATATCTTTCCTTGATTGTATGATATTTTCCATTCACTTTAAGAAAAAACATTGCCTTAGACTATTCTCATCCAGTGAATAGTTTCCCTTCTGCAAGAGAAATAACTTTTAAAAAGTGCCACAGAAAATGAAAACAAAGTCCACAGATTCTGTTTGGGTCTGCTTTACCGGAGCTACAGATGAGCCTACAGTTTTTTTTGAATGAGCTGTGTTAGCATAATGTTTAAAGTCTAAGGTTATCCGCCCTGTGACTGATGATGGTACTCAGTGATCTTGTATGGGATTTGTGCGAACAACTAGGCTCTCATCTTGCAGTAACCTCATTAAGAGGTGAAAGAGTGTGAATGAAAAAAGAAGACTAGTTATTGTAGCCTGTGGGAAGTCAAAAGAATTATTCACTAAGAAGGTGAATTGTTTGCTAATAGTTTCATATGTGGTGGAAAAGCAAATGTTGATTTTAAAAGTCTATGAACTCATGTTGTGGTGGTGTTACTCACATATGTGTTGGGGTCCTGAGCCTGGGTCTTGGGCAGTGGGGAGTCACAGTCAGGGCTGTAGTGTTCACAGAAGTCATAGGCAGCCTGGGGGTTGGAGGCGATCAGCAGTTGCTGGATATCTCCCTGTGGAAAAAAACATAGATCAACAAAAATTATAGGGTTCTATAATAACTTTTATAGTATGTTAAGTACTTATGTGTTTCCACTTTCAAATAAATTAATGGAAAGCCGTACCAGAGCATCAGCAAATATATATTGCCTGTTCAGACTTTGTAGTTACAGACTGCTACAGAAGAGGGTACTAACGGTCTCTTAACCAGAAAGCAGAGATCCAACAAATAATTGCATACTTTTCTCTTGCGGGCTATGCTTAAAGAAACACTGCTCACTTAAATGTGTTTTTGAGCCATAAACTAAATGATATGACTGTACTGTAAGGAAATACATTAATGTTTGGTGTTAATATTGACAATTCTTACCAAATTTATAAAAAATCTGCATTTCATGGGCTGAAAAAGGGCTCAACGGTCCATCTAATGTTGTTTTTGAACCTTGCAAGGCCACTGCTGACATAGAATCAACTGTCATGAAATTTAAAAATTTTAACGCCCCCTAAACAACTCCTGCCTCACACATCCACCCCTCCCCTCACGCCTCTGCCCCACCTCTCAGCCTCTTCCCCACTTTTTCAGCATTTTTCAGAATGATGCAGTGGGTGGAGTTACGCTCAGACATAGGGATAAAGTTACAGTTTAAAAAGGTCCTCACCTGGAAAACCTCCTCATCGAGCAGACGGGCTCCAAAGACTGTAATGCCATTGGTGTCAACCTCTGCGTTGTTGCCACGGGGCAAGGGGCGGGTCATCTTCTTCTTGCAGTCCAGCAGCAGTGTCACATTTTTCTTTGAAACAGAGATAGCGATGCGATGCCACCTAGAGATGAGGAAGAGGAACAGAAGACGAATAAATGTGTACTGTGACTACAAGCCATTTTAAAAACCCTCTTATCATATACGCTCCCACCAACACTCACACACACATAACACTCCCAACCCGTCACACCCCCATGACCCCATCATCTCAACCAGTCACAGACTGGTTGTTGCTGGTTACTGACTTGCCATCAGCCAGGTTGACGCCTTTGAACAGTGGGTAGTCCTCAGGGGCTGGCTTGCCATTCTGGTCCTCGTAGAGGAAAACAGGTGAGCGTCCCATTTCAATGCCCAGCTGCTGGATGCCCTGCTCACTGTAGATGGAGAGGAGGAAGGCCTGGAGACCAGCCTGGGCCTTAACCAGAGCCATGATGGAGAAGTTCTCTGGGAATCGACCTATTGAAGAGGGAAAGGAGGGATGGGAGGAGAGAGACAATTAGAAAGGGTAAGACCAAGAGTCATTTCAAGACTGGCTTGTGGGTATTCTAGGACAAGAAAAAGTAATGGAGAAGGGAGGCAAAGAAAAGCCGCGCTATAAGTTGACTGACGTGCACCAGAGGATTTATTTATGATGGAAAAGAAGGGAAGCTGGAGATAAAGTGAAGGTGAATAAAGAGAAAACTAATCAAATAAGTTTCAAGTAGGACAGCCAAGTTGTGGCTGGGGAAGCAAGACAAAAGAATAAAGAAGTAGTGCAGGATGAGAGATGGATAAAAGCTGTGAAAATGACACCAATGATGAGCTTAAAGTGATTAAAGTAAAAGATCTGTATCAGGATCAACTGATTACAGAATATCACAATATATAAAGCTGGCATAGATGATGAGGACACATAATAACAGTTGGGCACAGCTGGTGGAGGAAAGCTAAACCTCAGAAAATGAGTTGAAAATCAGCTTTGTCTTTTGAGGATTTCTTCACAACCACATAAGTGCTACTTTCTCTTTACGCTCCTCACTCCAGGGTGTCAGACAGTATTCTTAAGTTAATTTGTTATGGCTCTCACACAAAGCTTGACTCAGCTCCTGCACTGCAACACATAATTATACTTTATATCCGTGAGCAATCTAGCATGGGGCACCACTGCCTAACTTAACTCCTGAGAGCTCCATTTAAAATACAACCAAACAATGGCAACAATAACTAGCAACCTGCAACTCTAATTATAGGTTTCTGCACTTTGAAGTTCAGCATAGATATATTAAATATTAAGCACATCCCAGGTGTACTGTGGTGCTGGTATCACACAGGAATGTTAAGAAGTCTGAGAAAAAAACAATACATATATATAGATTTTTTATTTATATTCAAGAAGTTTTGTAGTTAGGAACAGGTTCTGTACCTAAATAAAACTCAAATACATATACTAAAATTTGAGACACTATCAGACCTATGACATTAACTTGAGCACAGCTTGAACCTGAGGAAAAAACAGTTATAACAATAAATAGATTTTTAAAAATGTCATTATAGTATACTAAGAAGTAACACGCATGGCCTACAATTTGTTCTCTTTTTTTCTTTAAAAGAGACTTACATACTTGTTTATGGCCATACCAATCTGAATACGCCTGATCTTGTGTATTGTACACCTTTTACTAACTGCATTGGCAATATTGTAGCTAATTATGGCAAAAAAAAGTTAAATTTGAAGATTAAAGAGGAAACAGTAAGAAATAACAAAGCCCAACTATTCAATCAAGTGCTTTGGTGTAAAACAATTTTGTAAACCAAAATAATTATGGCATTGTTTGAATTCAATATTAAAGACCCACTGCAATGAAAATCAAGTTTGTCTGGTGTTCTTAAAATGCTACTGATATATCAATAGCAATATTAGCAGTAAACACCATGGTTGAGCATTTTCACTGTTTCCATCAGCATAATGGCTACAATGAAATGAGGGTTATCAGAGGAGAAGCCATGCTACATATCAGTATTTTGCAAGCTAAGTGTCACTTTCCTTTCAACTTGTCAGAGCTAGCGATTGGGAACAAGGTTTTCTAACATTTGCTGTTTGATAATGTCAAGCCGAAGGCTCATGTTATCTATTACCATTTACAAGCAGGGGTTTGTGTGTTTGACGAGCAGAGTCAACAGTGAGCCGGCACGCTCAAGCCGCAGGCCAGGAACTGAGGCGCTGAGCTCAACAACCTGATCTCCAGTCCTGTTGAAGCCTACCTGAGAAAAGCTGCTTGGTGGGGGCGGAGATCTGGGCCTTCTTGGTGATGCGGTAAGCATGGTCGGGGCTGCTGGAGCGACGGGATGTGCAGAAGCCGGGGACTTTCTTCACGCCCTCAGGGAGAGAGGGAACCTGCAGAGCCCGCAACACATCCACTGGGTCTGAGGAAGAGAGGAAGGAAAGTGTCATTACATTTACTTTTTTTTTTTTTTTAACAAGCAACTCATTAGAAAAGTTGCCCTATTTGACACAGCAGCTCAATGCAATAAATAAACATGTGAAATGTCAAAGCTGAAACTTCCAGATTGTTACATCAGTAAATTAATATGGGTGTCACAATACATCAATGTGAATCAATATATCAATTCAATTATCAATGATCCATTATCATCAATGCAAAGTGAAAACACTGATATAGGTACATCATCATCTTTAAGATATACCTTTATTTTTGATTTTGTGACATGGCACATCTGTGTCACCAAGCAGACCTTCCTAAACATTCCAACAGTGCTAGCAGCTTAGTGCCAGGCAGACAATGGCAAGCAGCCAAAAACAAGACCATGTGGATATTTAATGACATCATCCCATATCAGTTGCAGGCCCTTAAATTTAATTGGATCGAAATCGTATTGAATCAGATTTTGTAATATCAACAAATATCGCATTGTCGTCCAAAGGATTGCCATAATATCATAGCGTGATGAAAGTTGTGATTTAGACCCCTATAAATTACACACACTCACTAATTTCTGTGCCTGTAATGCTTTCAAACCAGATACAATATCTAACTCTGAGTTCAGCTTTCTCTGGACAGAACACCCTACTCTCTGGTTTTCATTTTTCACTTTAAGTAGATGTAGAGGTGGGTGTACAGGTTATGTAGATAAGAACTGTTATTTCTGTTATTAATAATTACGCTACAACAGGCTTAAACATATTATGTCATTCTCTCCAACAGCTTTTCAGATGGCTGATCATCCTATAGGCTGTATAGAAATCATGTGAAGGAGACCTTTTAAAGCTCACACCTTTACTTGTGCAATGTTGCTAAATCCAAAATAGAGGACGGTTTTATCTTTCATTGTGATTCTTTGCAGCTGCAGAGACTTAACTTTGCCATGAGGATCAAAAAACTTAATCTTGCAAATAATCTTAAATGTTCTTGCAGCACTAATGCGATATAGGAGCAGGTACAGGGGGCGTCCACAATGGCTGCCACTGTACATTTAGGTATATTGTAAGAAAGGAAGCACTGTGTTTGAGCACACTGGCCACTGTCCAAGTCACGTATATGAACCACTGCAGGGCAGGTACAGTAAAGCTCAGTTTAAATCAGAGCGGAGACAGTGCCCTCTATTCTGCTCACATTTATCAAGCAACTGAAACAAGTGGCTGTTGACGTGATAGAGTCAAATGAATAGTTGTGTGAGGGTACACACGCAGTTTCGTATGACACACACACAAGAATTGCAGGTGTATATGCCGCACACACTAGACATAGAGTTTACATTCTAACATCACACAAACACATACACAGGAATGCACACACACAAACACTGTACCATCACCAGTCTCTCATCCTGTCTCCACTTTCACACACTGAGGTCAACCAGTCTGTTTCTCCACCCTCAGTCTGCACTGTGGTTTATCATGTCGGCTCTCTCACATTGCTCAAAGGCACTACGTCAGTTTGTGCGCTTCAGTCTGAAAAGCAAGGCTCTAAATTTGGGATTTCCTTTATGACCCCTTCAGACATAAGACATTTTGGATAAAAGCAACCACATTACTTATGTTAGAATTAATTTCCCTACATGAGCTACTAAAAAGCAGATGGAATCAAAAGCAGCAACACTACAAATACAGGAGGAAAATCAAAGACACAGTCAGAGCTCTCTCTCTCTCTCTCTCTCTCTCTCTCTCTCTCACTATATATATATACACATATATACATATATACATTAAATTATAAGTTTTACTGTTTTGGAGACAAACACTTTGAATTAACTGAAAAGCAAAAACATAATTTACAGTTAGTTTGACATTTATGCCAGCGCTTATTTCAACACAGTAGGCATTAAATCCTAGAAAAGGCGGATATCTAATTACTCACACGAGCTGACTTGCACCGTCTTGCTATAAATCGAGAATTTCTACGAGAATTGCTCAGTCTTGCTGTATACTGTACTGTGTACTGTATAGCTTTGTCAGCTACATGTTCAAGTGATGCTTAGTGAGCTAACTGGTTGTTCCAAAAATTAATTATTTCATGTGTTTCTGGTGAAATGTTCAATGTTTTGTTCACCAAGAAGATTCCTTTTATGTAACTTCTCCCAAGCTGAGCTGCTGTGTACCCTGCTGTCTAACTCATGATGGAATGACAAATATGCATGGCACAATTTCTGCCAAGGTTTCAAAACAGAAGGCATGCATACACGTTGGAAATATTTTGCAGCCTGAGAACCAAAATCATATGTAATTACGAAGTCTACCTTAGACAGTTACAATATCTCCACGGGGCCCTATGGTTTTGAAGCGAGGTACCTATAAAGTTAGAGTCTTCAACAACACCCAGTGTTCACATTTTCCTGAACTGTTATCCTCCCTCAGTCTTGGCTAGCGTCCTGTGCCTGAGGTGCACCAGAGAGCTAACTTTGCTGTTAACAGCCAATTAAAGTCAGTTACAGCCAGCCCTGCTGTGGCACTTCTCAAAATAAATTTATAGTGGCAGTGATGCATTGCTTGTGTAAAAACGACAGCTCTGATGAAAAGATAACAACCAAGCCCTCTTGCCATGCAGCCTTTGAAGTTGTTTTCATTTTTCATTCAACAGCTACATTAATAAACTGTAATTTACACACGCTTTCAGAGGCATCTTTTTTATGCAGAAGTCATGCACCCCTCAGCATGTTTAAAGTACAACAGAGCATATCACAGCATGGCACCAACTCTGACACAATAAGGGAGCCCATCACCACTGAGACCACTCTTGGTATCACCTAGTACCTAGTACCTAGTAAGGAGCTGTGTTGTGCATGCACATTAACATTAATCTAACAGCTCTTGTCAAACATATAAAGCCAAAACAGACATGCATGAATGTGACAACCTTGTACCACTGCATTATAAAGCCACCTTCATGTGAAGCCACTTATGATGCTTTATATTGGGTTCTAATGTGAAGTTTCCTTGTGTTTTGCCTAAAAATCACACTGATCCCATCAGTGGTAACTGTGTTTAGGTGACACCCAGTGTTTTAGAGTTAACAGTTAGTCAAACAGGCCCACAGATGGTAATATTTATTCAGACAGACCAAATGGTGCGTTAATATTGCTTCTGGGTGTCTAGACCACAGTCCATTAACGTCACTCTACACCAGAGGGAGAAAGGTGGAGAGGAGGGAGGGTAAGAGGAAGAAATTGAATAAGAAGGAAAAGGCTGTATAAGCAATATGTAAGGAGGAGGGAAAGGAGGAGTTCAGTTGAGTGGTATTGTGATGCTACATTAACCATCCAAAACATAAACTTCCTTAAAACCAGCTGCTTTAAGGGGGATATGAACAGAGATTAGTTAGTGAAAGTGGAAAATTGAGACAGGTGAAAACAGAAATGAAAACACATGGAGAGAAAGCAATGAACACTGAGATGGATGAAAGTGGAATATTCTGGTTCCTGATTTAAAATTCAATACTTTTTTCCAGACCTTAACGTCTTGAGATTTTTATAAGTATGTTAGTCCATGACATGTTATGTTATCTTCAATAATAAACAACAACAAAACAAAAAACAGGAAGATTCATACATAGACATGGTTTCATGCTTTTTAAGACTTTGTAGCTTTGAGCTGACTTTGAGCTGTGACAATTAATCGATCAGTTGTCAGCTATTAATCGCCAACTAATCTGATAATGCATTCATCAGTCTGAGTAATTTCTCAGGAAAGGAAAATTAAAATTCTCTGATTCCAGCTTCTTAAATGTAAATATTTTGTGGTTTCTTTACTCCTCTGTGACAGTATATTGAATATCTTTAGCTTGGGGATTTGAAGACTTCATCTTGGGCTTAGGGAAACACAAACATTTTTTGTGGACATTTTATAGACCAAACAACTAACTGATTAATCAAGAAAATAATCAACAGATTAATCAACAATGAAAATTGTTAGCTGCAGCCTTACTAGTTGACAGATTTTCAAACTTTTTAGACTTTCCAAGACCTGAGAGGGGACATTGATTTTTTTTCCACCATACTTTTCAAGGCTTTTGCACATCTGCACAGGAATGCTGGGAATGAGAAAGAGGTAGAGGTAGGAGAAAAGGGAGGGCAATGAGAGGGAGAGGAAAGGAGAAGTTCAGGCAAAGGTGGATTGTGTGTTTTGGGGGGGGGGTCAGGCAGTGACAGTAGACAGCATGGTTCTGTGATGGCAGGACACTGGATCAAATTGCAGCCCGAGCTACCCCCAGTACGCTCAGTACAATGTGGCGCTCTGTTCCCCGCTGCCTGCCCAGCTCACATCTGCAGCCGGGGCCCTTCCTGCCTGGAGGACCACAATCACGACAAAAACACACCCACAAAAATAACACCTGGGGCCACAGAGGTACACACTCACACAGCCTGGGCAGGGGAAACTGCACCAACACCTTGTGAGACGAAGGATGGCAAATATGAAACTAGACAAGGTAGAAAAACAGAAAGCCAGGGTGAACAACCTCTTAGTCTTTACTTTCTTTCTTCTCCCTCTGCCTGCTCCATCAGTCCTTCTTACCATAAACGCTCACAGATGGCCGCTGCCTTTTGATGTAAAGGCAGGACAATTACACTGCTGTCATTAAGACAGGAAACAGGGCTCCCTGTCACGTGAGAGCAGTTACAACCGGTGCTGTAGGTAAAGATTACAGTAGCCTGTACAGTTATCCCTACTGACAGCTGCACAGGGGGGCCAGAGAGAGACCCACCCCTCTCTCTCTCGCTATCTCAAACTCAGACTGAGCTCAGATTAAACAAACAAGGCAGTGCTGATCAAATATAAACCAAAATTCTGCCCTATATTGCCTATTCCTTGCAAACATTTCTTAAGAAACATATTTTAGTACACTGTGTGGCTGGAAGACAACATTTTTTGTTGTAAAATGCAGGTGGAAAAAACTGATCAAATGGTAAAACTAAGCTGTATAAAGCAAATACAAAGCAAGATTTTGTTACCGCATTGCCTGTTTCTCACCGAAATTGTTTTCAGAAACACATTTTAGCTTATCATTATCTAATTTGAGATTGTTTGTTACCCGCCAGCCCCCATATTGTTTCCTGTGTTGCACGTCCAGGTTTGCATTACGTCACCCACAAGCGGTAGCGTTTATTGGTCAATGCGATGCAGTGCATTCTGGTAGTTGTAGGTTCTCTACTTCTTGAGCAAAATCAAATGCTACAGCCCTTTTTCCTCTGCTTTCTCGGGTCAGGTAGCACTAATTTCAAAAGTATTTGCATCTTTCTACTGCATAGACAGTCCAGTTTTATGAAAATACAGTCTTTCCAGCAGTGAAATACTTCTTTAATTCAATATAATATTTTTCTCACATACTGAATCTTGTACAAATACCCCTGATCTTTCCTTTCAGAATCTTCGGTTACTATTATTATTTAAAAAAAAAAAAAAAAAATTAGGCCTATTTATTTTAACAGGTTAAAAGCTAAACTAAACTAAACTCTGGGTGTGCAGCCATATCTAAGTCCGAAATCTTGTCTGTATAAGTAAAAAAAAAAAAGTCTTTCCAGTGGTTAAAAGCAGCTATCAGTACAGTTACACTATATTGCTGATGCTCAATAAATACCACCACATCAGAAATTAAAAAACACAGGATTGACTTAACTGAACCTCAAATAAATTCTTACGTAATTTGATTCAAATCTGCCCAAGTGTTTAATCCTTTCATTGAGTCAGTATGTAAATAACTGAAACTGGTGTAAAATCATCTGAAATAATGATATGGTGTTTGGTGTATAGTGGAGCAATGTACCATGGGGTGAATATACAGGTGCCCCAGAGCTGAACAATCCTATTACTGTAATACTCTAACCCACTCTGCTCCACACATCCACAACTGACCAAACATGCAGACCACTAGCTTAATACAACCTGATAGAAAACATATGTGATACCCTGGTTGGTAGTCACACTGTGAAATAAGGTGGGCTGCAAAAACTGTGATAGTTTTCAGCAGTGTGCCTGTTACTGCAGTTCACCTCAGCTGCCACTAGATGGAGCTGAAACAGATTTAATTAACTTGGTGACAGGCAACACTATAAACAGAGTGTACAGTCTGTTGAAGGGCTGGAACCACATGATGCTGCGCGCGCGCGCGCACGCGCGCGCACACACACACACACACACACACACACACACACACACACACACACACACACAGAGGTGTTTACATGTAGATACACAATACAAATAGACATGCTCGCAGGAGTGAGGGATAAACAATGCTAATAATTACTGAACAAGTAACTGAAGCAGAGTCTGTACACTCTGTCAGCTAACAACAAAGTCAAGTAAACAACTTGACTCACAGAAAACACACACCTCCTCTGTCTGAGTTGAAGCACCTGAACACACAGTTTAGACCCTGTATACACCTGACACATCAGAATCAGAGCCACTGGTCGAGAGCGTTGTACTGAAAATGGATTCAGCTCGTTTGGTTTCTCATTAAGCCATCATGAAACACTGAACAGCTCCAAACGATTTAATAATAGCAATAAGGGAATGAGGGGGTAGTATATGATTATCATATCCCATCCATCCATTTTTTACTCATTCTTTGGGCTGATGGCAATACCAGCAGGCACTGAGTCAGAGGCAAGGTACACCATGGACAGCTCAGGCTGAAAAAATAAATCAAAATACAATCCTGGGTGATCTAAATATCATGCATATGCCTCTAAGTTGAAACCTGAGTAAATTCCATGCACAGCCACAGCCATAAAGTCAGCCCTCTGAGCCCTGGGTCATACTGTCATGCAGACTTGTGTGAGGTTCACTTCAGAGGAAAACCTTTATTTCCTTTCCGAGGCTTTCTGTCTTGGATGCTCTATGTAACAATTTCAGTGTGTGTATATGTGAGCATGCCCTTTCCTCTTTTGGTACAGCTGTGCCAAATACCAGGCACACACTCCAGCTGACACCTTGACCCCTCACCTCTCACCTTTACACAACAACCACATTGTTAGACAGAGCAAGAGGGATGTGTGATACTAACCACAGATTAACACACACGGACGCACAAATTCATCTGTACGCCAACTTCCTGTCTCAATATTTGAGTCTCCTTGCATTTCTAAGAATACACAAAGGTGATAGTTTTTTCAGAGGCCGGAGATGATGAAATAATGAACATAAGATCTCCAAAATGGCATCATACAAAAAGCTAAATATAAAACCAATTTCAAAATCAAAAAGCGTAAACAAAACTCCAGTTGTTTCTCAATCACTAGTGGTGTCCCCATCCATCTAGCTGACCATGACGGCTCAGCGTATAAGCTGCTGCAGGTTATAATTTTCAACATGATGCTCTGTAGTTACGATTTATTTATAATGCCTTGCGTAAACAGACAGAAAACCCAGTATGAGTAATCATGCAGTAAAACCGGGGGTTGTTAGACTTTACATTACTTATATGGTATAAAATGAGGTGTGTCAGTGTGGTGTTGATTATTATGTAGATGTCACGCCATGTGACTGTCTGGCCAGCTGCTCTGAAAGGAAAAAGGCAAACACAGAACTGTTCTTTGTGTTATATATATACTGTAGGTAAATCTGACTGAGGTGTGAGAGGAAAGGGAATTGGGAGTGTATTATATGACAGTGAGGTGATCCTGCCATCGCTAATGTTTTAATGAATTCCCCAGTAACACCAGAGGACTCAATAGTAAGATGAAAATGAGATCATCATAAAAGAACAAGAAGAGAATGATGTTAGAAGTGTACAATTCAAATCTGAAAGTTAAAGTCAGTCATATAATTCAATAATAATAATGGTAATGGGTAACACTTTATGATAACCATCATTAATAACCGGTAAATTAACAGTTAATTAAACTTTAGTTAGTAATTATGTGCAACTGATGATTGTAATACCTTATGGCCAATAAAATAATGTTTCTAGATACTTAACAAACCATTTGGTAATCATTTACAAATTATTTATATATAATATATAGATATATTTAACTGATATATACAAAATTTAAAATGTGTGCACTAATAAACTGTTGACAAAAATTATGGCATTACATCATTAATTATCATTCCATTATTTGTTAACAGTAAAGTAACTATTAACTAAAGTTTCATTAACTAATAATTTACCATTTATTAATGATGGTTATTATAAACTGTTACCACAGCTTGCAGGCAGCAGGGTTACTGATGAATTTATGGGCTGTTTTGGGGCTTTGCTCACAACATTATTATGCATTGAGGAGCAAAAAGATACAGAAATGCTGGCAAGTTAATCTAAGAGGGGAAAAAATGACTGAATAGAAACCTCTGTCGTCCCCACATCACAATGCAATCTGAAAAGCAGGTTGCAGATGTGTTTTCCACAAGATCAGAGAACTTGACTGACATTAAAAAGTCTAAAGTTTGCTGAAAGTCTGTAAGTTGTTTATACTGGTTTGGGGAAACTTTTGGAGAGGACACATAACTAAAGGAAAAGTGGAGCATTATTCATCTCAAGGTGAAGCTAAACATTAATGCACATACTATGGGCTGTAAACACCAAAGGGGGACCAAGAAGTTGGTTGGATAGTATGAATAACCAGACCAAATACAAACCTTTATCTAAGAACTTCTCTACAACAAGAGTATTCTTTTTGCTGCTAACAAGATCACAAAATATTGTTCCTTTTAACAATCTACACCTGCCTCTTTCAGCACTAATTTTAGAGCATCAGTACTAACGAATCCCACAGTCCATGTGATTTTATCCGTCACTATGGGGCACTGCCAACACTTACTGTGCTGCAGCTTTATGTGGTTTTTTTCATGCTCTCTGTTGCCAGCATATGGCCAAGTCCTCTACTGTCCCCTGTGTACCATTTTGTGGTCTGTGCCAGTCTGTGTGTGTTGCGCTGAGGCTGCCAACGTGTATCATGCTGAAGTCTCCTGTGGTTTCAGGGCTGCAGGCCACAGTCTTAGTTTGGACCTGAGGGTGGATACTGACACCACAAGGCCCTCATGGGACCACAGGGCCCTGACCAGGAGACAGTCAGTGGTTCCCTGTACTGTACTATCACATAGGACAGACAGTCAGCCAGGGCACAAATTAGAAACCGTCCTTGGGCCCATTGATGTGTCTGTGCTGAATGGTCAGTCTTCAGAGCTCAGCTCTGACAGCACTTAGTTTCCAAAACTTTGAAGTCCTAAAACACAGTCTCCACCTATAAGATAAAGCATGTGTGTGCTGATGCATATTAAACATAATCTATAAATAATATTCTAAAACATGTAATAAACACTTTGGTCATTTGAGGAATAGTTTAAAAAAACATTTTGCAGCATGTAAACCCTTGAATCTCCATATCACTACTGTGTTGGTTTACTCCCAACAAACTTAGATTTGGAACAGTGCACTGCACAGGCAACATCTTAAATAACAGTGACCAGCTGTGTCTGAATACCTACATTTGACTCAGAGTCTAGCCAGAGGTGACAAGTCAGACTTACAATAAATATATGTGTAACAACAGCAGGCCAGTGTCACAAATAATCATCATTGCTGTCTACAGTGAAACCTTTTCAGTGTGAAAATCCCCACATCAGAAATCTACGCTATATTCTGGGAACCTCTGTGGGTGCAATTTAGCTGGAAAAACAAGTGTGACAAGATGGTGCACAAAAAGCACTGCAGAGGGGTGTTACGTATCTGGATCTTACCAAAGCACTCTACACTAATTATGAACCCAATATAGTTCAATATATAGAGGGAGATGCAAAATCAAATGTCTAAAAACTTCACTATATTGTATAAATTTGAATAACACAGATACTTAATGCTAGAAATCCTGTTCTTCAGTTTTTGTTCCACCACTAATGCTGCCGACACTGATCCATTAGTGTCAACTGCATTTGGTAACTAATATGATTAACACATATCTGAAGATTAACTGAGTAAAGTCAGGTTGGTATTTACTTGCAGAAAGCAATGATTGCGTTGCTTTAGTTGCCAAATACAGATTTCCTTTTTTGTGTTTCCCTGCCTCCCTCCCAATGCAAGCTGGGATAGGCCAGTCATATGCTACTCATATAGAATGCTGCAGGATTGAATCCTTCAATCCTTTGTGGCAAAATCAATATATTTTTTTTTTTGATATATTTTTTGGGGCATTTTGCCTTTAATGGACAGGATAGCAAGTGTGAAAGGGGAAGAGGGAGAGGGGATGACATGCAGCAAAGGGCCACAGACTGGGGTCGAACCCGGGCCGCTGCGGCAACAGCCTTGTACATGGGGTGCCTGCTCTACCCACTAAGCCACTGACGCCCCAGAGTCAATAGGTTTTTGTATAGCTTTTGGTTAGATTCCTGAAATAAGATCTTTGTTTGATAGACTTCCACGTTTTGTTCAGTTATGTCAGTAAATACTCCACTCAAGTACTTAAAGCTTTTAGGTGTCTTAAAAATGGTGGTTTCTAATGAGTGGCTAAATGAGACTAAAAGTCTCACAAAGTTTCTCTGTGGTGATGTGGATGAAGTCATGCGATCCTGGTATAATTTGTTAACAGCCTAACGTTAGCTTTTTACTTCTGGTGATTGCATTTATGCTTTAAAAATCATAAAAGTGGTGTTCATTTATGAAGATTATCTTGCAGAACAAAACATATGAGTATCAAAAACGTTTGTTTGCCTTAGATCTTATTTTCTGCAATAATCCAAAAGCTAATAGGAAAACCCCACAGACATCTTAATGAGGGAACCAGCGGGACGCTAACTTCCATGTTGGCCTACAAAAAAACAAAACGTCATTTCTGCAGTAGTTCTATTATTGGAAAATGAAGGGTTACTGCAGTAGGCCATTTCAAAAAGTCCCAGATAAGTTATGAAATTCCACAGAGACAGGTAAGTTTTTTCCTGTGATCAACACCTTTATTTTTAATTTAAATTTTAAATCCATTCCGTCTTCTTATATATAATGGACTTAAAAGGAAACACTTTTAACAGGTTGAAAGCAGCATCCCTGCCTACAGCAATCAGACTGTACAATACAGAACCGAATGAAACAAAAGATAAATAGCAGAAGTTTCTGGGGTTCTTTTTTTCTACATTGTTGTTTTTATGACATTTAAAATGTAAGCATGGTTGTATGTAAGTGTATGATGAGTACGAGTATGAATGTATGGGTGCACATCTATACATTTGTCTATTTTTTATTATGTAAAATCAAATATAGATATTTCTATTTCAGTGAATGTAAATTCTGCATCTATTTAGTTGTTAACTGTGTGCGTGAATGTTTATAATCTCTAACTCAAACTTTCTGCTCATCCCAGTCTAAGGAAAACAACTATATTAAACCAACATTAAAAACTATTTTCAAAAGGATAAACTGTGCTAATGTCTGGAAAAGAGATGTACATTCACATTACATGCAAAAGCGCACAGCTGGTCTCCGCGCCCTCCTACACCGACTTCCTAGAAGCTGCAAAATAACAGTGACTAGGAATAGCATCCTATATAGATGGCCTGTCATTATAAAGTTGGCACACTCTCCTGCCGTCCTTGTACATCTTCTGCTCAAACAGAATGCCTTGGAGGAACGACGCCTAACTATCCACACACACTAACCACTAAATCATCACCTATGAAACCAAGAAAGAAGGAAGAGCTATCTTCTGCTCACTGTGTTCCCTAAAGTCTGCAGTGCTCATGTGGTTTTGTCTGAGAAAGGATTTTTACAAGTTCCCAGTTTGAGGGGATGTCATGGTTTGGGACTGAGGCCTCAGAAATGTTCATATGTATCTCAGCTTAACTTCTGTGTGTTCTAGTTTTACAACTCCAGTCTGGGTCTTATCTGTTCATGCATAAATGATGCAACTTTGCATCTGAGTGTGGTTGTGAGGGTCTCTAGCATACAATCAGTCTCCTGGCCAGAAAGACACCTGCGCCCCTAAACAGTCCTGGTGTGTGGCTCTGAAATTTTGCAGGCTTCAAAGCAGCTTCTCTGTAAGAGACAGAGTCACACAGAGAAGCGTAAAATACAGAAAGAAAATCCCACAGTAATGTCAATAACGTAAGTTCCCATTCAAACAAATCTATTTTATAATCATCAGTTATCTGTACCTGTGTTCAATTATTCAGCTGTTTCAAGTTTAATTGTCTGTAAAATGGTGGAAATTAAGACATGCTAACTAAAAAAACCAGGCCACTTTGATACGAGGGAACTCTCTGCCCTGTACATAGTGTCCCAGGCAGCCTGTTCTCCCAGGTTGTGTTCCACCACCAACGTAGCAATCTTACATTACACATGGTTAAGTTTAGGGTTGAGCTACAGTATGACTGTGGTTTGTCAATCTTGGCAAAAGAGGCAGGATTTAAATGGGACTTGAATGGGACTAAGCTCTGCCTGTGACGTTGAGCTCAGGGCAAAAGTCTCTTACCGAAAGCACCTGTGAATCGGTTTGACACTATCGTTTTTCTGCAACAACTAAATCTAATTTTGCAGAGGAAAGGTGAGTCACAAAGTCAATGGCCACTTCCTACCTACCAAATTACTTGATGACTACATCAAAAAGAAAAGCAAAATCTTATTGGTGGCAGTTCATAGCTCTTCATCCTAGTGTTATGATGATGATGGCTGCTGATAAATGTGTGCAACAGTTACATCTGATGGAGATAAGGCATCTGACTAGCCAGTACAACCCATTGCCCATCGTTACAACAAGGCATGGATAAAAAAGGAAGAAGGAAGGAGTGTGAATATGGATCATATGAGCCACAAGAGCCCATGGGAAAATGATGACAAAGCATTGGAAAAATCAAAGGGACAAGGTTAAAGCTGCCCCAGTGGGTCACATGTGACAAACAGAAGTCTGAAATACCACACACTTCCATACAGTCACAGGAATGAGCTGTCAAAAGCCTGCTCTGCCACCACATATAGTAGCTCCATTCAGCAGCAGAGAGGGGGAGAGAGAGAAAGCGAGTGAGAGAGCGGGGTTAAGTTATGTTTAGCCAAACTGAGACAGACTGCCCTTTGAGGAACCCTCTCTGCTTTGAAATGAGGTTGAGGAACATCCATGTCAAGAAAATACTGCCCTCTGATTTTCTCCTCCTTTGAACAAAACTCGGCTTTCATTCCTTTCTCGACACACTGCTCTCTGGGTCCCTCATCCATCCCTCTTTCTTTTTTCTAGTCCTCTTTCTCCCAGGGAAGACAGAATAAACATGAAAGATTGTGACCGCTTTCTTCTCTTAATCGGTTTTGCACTGCTTGGGTGGGGCGCTGTCATACTTTACACTAACATCTGCGCTGTTGCGCCACACTGCGCGCACAGGAACGCGCACACAGACGCACCGCGCACGCAGTGGTTGAGCGCCTAGCCAATTCTGCGCAGGATCTGTTGTGCGCGCAGGGACGCTACATGCACACGCACGCAAAAAAATGCGTCACCCTGACATTATCACAGGGTTCCATGATTAAAAAATTTTTTTCTACAAACAAACGAAAACCTCTGCGCGCACAGCGGCCCAATGAGCATCAATTAAGATGGGAAATACAACCTGCACGAGGTGTTGCACACAGGGGCACATTCACATAGATGTGGCATACATTTCCACACCCTGAACTGGGAAAAAACATCCATAGCTTACAGACACATATACACAAACAGAACTGTACAAGGCGCACATAGACACGGAGACACTGAACGCTTTCACTCCCAAACCCCTGTGACCGAGGTGCTCCACCGCATAATAACCTATTCATAAAAAGCAAAAATGTCTCAGTCTTCCGCCTCCAAAATACACACGGGAGACGACGGGAAGGTGCAATCGCCTCTTGCAATCTGAAATTGGAAACGGGGCCAAAGAATACACTGAAGGGGGGCAATTTATGGTACAAAACCCCCCTTGGTCCGTAAGCTGTCCCCTCCAGAAGAATAAAGAGCCATTGATCCGTCTGTCCGCAGAAACTTCTGAAGCAAATTTATTTCTCAAAAAGCTTTGTGTAAACTAAACATGCTTTCGTGTTTCTGATCAAAATCTGCGTGGTGTTTCTCAACCAGAGCAGTTCGCTTTTAATTAGTCTTAATAACGATTATCATATAACAAAAACTGGAAAAATATTTTCCAACCAGCCTAACGTCCCTTTCAAACGAAAATCATAAAATCATAATCTAAAAAAAGGTTAATTAAAACCTACAACACGTATTCAAACATCACAATTTTAAGTCATTGCTGCTGCAGTTAAAAACCATTAATGCATTAGTCTTTCATTTCATTTATTTCCATGGTGTGTCGTGTGCCATTCCGCATCAACAGTCTTCAATCAGATCTGAACTGATCTGGATTCAGGTGGATCAATGGATTCTCTGTGTCAAAAATAACTAAAGTCAACTAGCGGTCCGTCAGGGAACTGCAGCACATACATATCATTCCTTTTAGACGAACTAATATAAAACTGCGGAGTGAAGCGAAAGGACAAGAACGTAAAACATAAAAGTAAAATAACACTGATAATTTCCGACTGGGAAAATGTTCGCAATCAAACCCTAATGTCTAAACCATTCTTGTTAATATGAATGTACATCCCCCTGTTATTACTATTAAAACTAATGAAAACGGTGAGTGTTGTTCTACAAGGGGAAAAAAAAAACGCAAAATCAACTTTCCATGGGCTTATTGTCACATCCTACAAACTGGATGCAGAAATCCCTCCTCCAACCAGAGGCAGTGATGGATGAACTGGTGCACAGGCTGAACTGGTAAACACTCAGCCAACCTAACACAGTTCCTGCTGGCAGTCTGTATCCACTGCCCTATTTACGCACAGGCCAACGTCCAGTTACAATACAGAAAAAAATGATCGTGCAAATTTAATAAACTGGACGTTTAGTCGACAAACATGCCCAAAAGCTACTGAAGCAGCTCTGCACCGTCCTACCCCATGCCCCCTGCGGATGAAGGCAGCAGAGGTGCGTAAATTGAGCACGAGCTTGCCAAACCTGAACGGTATTCTTAGCAATGATATTAAGTTTATCGCAGTATAAATAGGAAAAGTCAAAATCAAGCTGTTCAGAATGAGGGGAAAAAACACCTGGGTGCCTGAAATATTTGAGCTCAGCGGCTATTCGCAAAACTTGAGATGACACCTGCTGCATGCACGCCGGGAGAGGTAGACAGCCAAGGAAGTGATGTCCGAATAAGCGACAAAAACTTTTACGTAAACACAATAATACATGTGTATGTTTTCCTGCAGAAAAAGAAAGTAATAGGCTTTTATAACGTCTCTACGCTTGGTTGGTCCTGGCCGTGCGTAACATCCATTATCGGACAAGGTATGTTAACGGTGGCGAGATTTCAGCTTCACCATAAGAAATCTTTTGCCAGTGTATAGTCGCAAATAAACGAAAAAGGGGCATCAACGTCATTGTTCTCCTCGATTGTTTCTATGGAAGGGTCTTTTAGAGACACAGCGCATAAAACGTTATTATTACTATCAGACGCTCAAATTTTCCTTTCATCACTTAATCGTGATGCTCAAGTAACTTCTGACAGTTACCAAATGGTTGGTAGCATGGTCCAGTCACATGCGGCCTTTAGCAATCAGAGAGAGCTGCAGAAATTAATTTAATGCAGAAATTAAGTCAAACTTCTAAATATGCAGCTATGGACCCCCAAACCCCCCAAAAGAATTACATATTTGGATCCGTTGTTGGGGCATCACATTTCTTGTGGAAAACTCTGAAGACGCACGTCAGGTGCGCAAGTGTGGATGATGTACGCATTTATTACGCACGGTAAATCAAGGTAGACAGCGAAAAATGAAGAGGTTTAAAACAATGGAAAACATTAAAGGTGGCCAGATAATCAGACCAAGTTTCGTTTAAAACGCACAATAAACACCATAACTATTAATAAGAGAAACCGTCTTACCTGCCCGAACCACGGTCGTTTGGCACACGGCTAGGGCCACCGTTACCAAGGCGAAGGATGAGAAGTCCATGCGCCATGGTCTCCGTTTCTTGCGGAAAGGACAATCTCCAGTATCCATAGTGTTGTAGTTTGCCGGCCCGGGTGAGCTGTAAATGTAGGATATGGTGGAAGTTATCCTCTCACAGAAAGCCAGCCGACGACAGGGACCCGACTGAACCTTCTACGAGGCAACAGACAAAAAGGCACGCCTCTGGAGACGTCTCTACCTCTCTCCCGGACTCTCCGTAATGAGTTACCTATGTCTGTCTATCGTAATGCACAAAACCTAAACACTAAAGGGGGTTTGGGGTAAATAAATATATTTTATTTTAACGTTTAACCCCTTAGTGCTAAAGCCCCATTGAGTCAGACTGGGTACGAGTACCCAAAGTGGAGAGAGCAGCAGAGAGAGACTTGGAATCACGCTCTCTCTCTCCCTTCTCTCTCTTTCCCTCTTTCCTTCTTTACTTACACACTTACTCCCACGAAGAGTGAGAGCGTGTGTGTATGTGTATGTGTGTGCGGAGAGAGAGAGAGAGAGAGAGAGGGTGGTAAAGTGGGAGAGAAAGGACATGCGTAATTGCGCCCTCGGCGTACGTAGATTTACGTGTATACGGATAAGCTCCAGAGAGTGTGAAGTGAACGTTTTTAATGAAAGGCCGACACAAATATTTCACCTCAAACTCAACACTTACGTCTGTCTTAAAAAACTGAGTTAGGGGTTTAATGTTGTTCACTGGAAGCACGACAGGCAGTGAAACCCTTTTTCTGTCTCTGGTTCTCTCTAAACAATCCCAAATCTCTGAGAAGGGCGGAATTGAAATTTTCTTTACCTTTTCTACTTCCTACTTGCTTGACTTTGGCATGAAATGGCTGGCTTTATAAACCATGAAGAACCGTTCAGGTAAATAAGACAACAGGGCCTCTCACTGCTCTCTGCCAGCACAGTAGAGTGAATGTTGGGTCAGCCAATCAGGCTTTTGTCCGCGCTACTCACCACGCCCCTTAGAACCAATCCTCGAGATCTCTTCTCCCTCTGATTGGTCAGCCCCACGTGGCCTTGTTTTGCAGCATCAGCTCAGGTGCGCATGGGGAGAGAAAAAGAGAGGGAGAGACAGAGAGAAAATCATGTGTAAATTTGTAGTGAACTTGTCCCTGCAAAGTCCGAGTCAACTTCTGTTAGTCATCTATCTTTCATTTTTTGTAGGTCCCAAATTTCTCATGACCAAAACGAAGTGAAATAATTTACAACGATCAGCCAAAACAAAATCTAGGGATGAAGCCAATAACATTGATCTTCTTGTTACAACACAATGTTCTGCTGGAAAACCTGGGGTTCTGGCAATCACCCACCAAACACTGAGACCAAGTAACCCCCCCTCATGGCAACAGCACTCTCCAGCAGGACAATGCACCCTGCCACTCATGCCATAGGAGTGGCTCAGGGAACGTGACAAAGAGCTCAAGGTATGAACCTGGGCTCTAAAACTCCCAGATCCCAAACTGATCCAGCATTTGAGGGACATTTCAGTGCCTAAGAGGTACCCCTGTTCCACAATAGGGCCTCCCTCAACTGGACTTGACTCTGACCTGTTGGACTTGATCCTGACCTGATGAGGCATAGACACAGGACCTCAGGGTGTCTGGCACCAGCACATCCCACAGATGCTTGATTGGAATGGAATCTGGAAGCCAGGTCGACACGTTGAGCATTTTGTCAGATTTCTCAAGCCAATCCTGAGCAGTCTTTGCAGTGTGACATGGTGCATTGTCCTGCTGGGGGTGCCCATGCCATCGGGGAGTGTTGTTGCCTTGAAGGGTGTACTTGGTTTGCATGAGTGTTTGGGGAGTTGGAGTGTGTCAGGCAGCATTTATGAATGCCAGGATCTAAGGTTTCCCAGCATAACATTGTAATGACTGACCGGGTCTCAAGCTGAAGTTGTCGAATACCGGAATGAGAATGTGTTGCAACACATTCACGTTGTCTGTCAGTGGTTTTATTGTTGTGGTTGATCAGTGTATATTGAAGGAGTGGTGTTCTGGAAGGAAAGAGTCAATACCAAGAAACACCAAAGATCTTCTGGTAGCTTATGGAGGAACAACACCTTACATTAGTTTTTCCAGTCCACTTAAAGTCCAGTAACCAAGCACCACTCAGGTTTAGATCAGACTGACCGTTTCATCAAATCATCCAGGAGTCATGCCAAGACCTGTGCCTTCACCTGCTGCCCAGCTGGCAATGCATCTCACCCCTACAACTTGCAGGTAATGGATCCCCATTGTCATTGTCAACAAGACCAAAACCAGTAATACGTTTGTCAGTCAGTCAGTAATTTCTGAATTTCCTCCACAGCTGAGCTCTGCTTCTTTTTTTGCAAATGTTAGTCAAACAGGAATAATTGGGGAAAACCACCACACATCCTTTATGGATAAAAAAGCAGACTTACAAGATGCAGAAATCAATTCCAACAACACAGTAAACTATTATCTCAAAAATGATAAGTGTCAACAAGAACTGAACATTATAAGCTTCACAAAGTTGATATTTACTGTAAGATTATTGCATTACACAGCATGAACAGTTTATTGTGATAGTCTGCCACCCTACTGTATGTATAAAGCATATGTGGTTTTGTCATATCCCTAAGAGAACACATAAATGTCCAAAACAATATGAACACCAAATGTTTCGCTAAGTAAAGTTTCAGGACACTTATTCAGTTTGCTACTGGGACGATATGAAACCACTGGGTCATAAACTTTAAACTTTAGTTTCTCAAAGAGACATTCCTTTTATAATTTCAAAGCACTTTTATATCCCCACCTGTCATAAACAGTCAGAAGCATCTCCTATATTTCAAAGCTTTTCCCCATGCCCAGCCGTCTGCCTTGTAAATGTTTCTATAGTCACAAAGCCCATGGTTAGTCACTTTCTTTGAATGCAGACTCCATGTGCAGAGAGTAGTAATTAACCGTAATTATCCCTTGATGCTCTATAGCACTCACTCCTTCTCACTACCCCTCCACTCCCACCCCCAGTTTCTGTCTGATGCTCTGAGGGGAGTGTGTTTGCAATGTGTTTGCATTCTGTGGTATTTCCATAACTCTCATCACTATCATTCTCTCAAAGGGCTTAGTAGAAATAGAACAAACTGTTACAACAGAAAAGAGTCCTTATAAAAAACTGAATATTCTGATGACAGGCACGTTACAGACAGACTTTTAAGCAGAAAGCAACTAACTCAGAAGTCTATGTCAATACTGCAATGTTGCAATTTTCTTTTGTAGTTCTGCTAATTTCTAACAATTTTCTATTTAAAATAAAATAGAAAATAGATCTCTAAGGATTTAGAAATAATGCAAATGTGTTACCTAACTGGGTATCCCCAAGTTACCCAAGATGACCTACTATAAGACTTAGAAAGAGTTAGATTACGATCATTATTCATAACATTAAAAATAAGACTTCAAAGGGAGAAATCAAGTTTTATAAATGTAAACTGTGATTTAAAAACTGAAACAAATAAGATGCAAACATTTTAATATATAACATTTGATGATTGTCATATAAAGTGACAAGAATCCATAGGGATAGAATCAGACCTGTAGATGATATTCTGGAAGCTTCATCAGAAGTTTAAAAAGATGCATTTTTTTTTTCATTTGCCTATTTCAACTGTTTAATCGTGTTTTTGATGAATGAAGTCATCGGTTAAAAGCCAAATCTATTCTAAGGTTTCCCTAAAATTGGATGTCTATTCTAAGGAGCTGTTAACAACAGAGTTTCATTAGTCAGACTTTTAGTTTTAGTGTCTGCATGCTGTTTTCAAAGCTTTTCTATCTTGACAAGAGAGAGATTTTGAGTGAAACCCTAAAATTTGTTGATTTGCAATTTGTTGATGTAAAGAAGTACAATATCTTGCTTATTGGCATTTGGCAGCTTTATCTTTTACACTGGTTTAATTATAGAACTGTGTATACCACATGTATGGATTCTCTCCAGGTTTCTGCCAGTGCCAGGTACTTTTCTTGTGGGATTTTTTTTTTGGACCCATGGGCTCATAAGATGCCCGACTCCACCACCTCTGTTCCTAGAATACATGTCTACCGGATGCTAAATTTTAGACCAAAAAAAACAGACACGCTTAAAGTATGATGGTCATGTTTTTATCTCTGCAAGTGGTATTGTGCTGTCCATGAGTTTGCATGCAAGGCCGCCAAAAAAGGAAAACGGTACTGCCGTCTCAAACTATAGGGTGAGCTTTGATGTACTTAGAATGAGAAGGAGCGGCCGTCGTGTGATCACTCTCTGAAACCATCAACTAAGCTGCTGCATCTAGCAATTACCCATCAGGAATCATGAGGAACATAAGGCTAGGGTGGTTTTTATACCTACATATTACTATACAAGAGCCAGAGGGAAAATATAGAATTTCATGTTTTCTGATGTCGAAGAAAACCACAGCTTTCTTTGCAAAAAAAAACCCAAATACAAATGAGGATAGAGGTCGAAAGAGTAGCAGCAAAGCTGAAAAAAAAAAAAATAATCAGAAAGCAGGGAGTAATGAACCAAATATTCGAGCATTTAATTCAATAAAATGAGCATAACCATATAAACCCAGAATTTGTCATTTACTTGAATGCCTGGTTCAAGTTATTTTCCTCCTTTTGCACACACTGAGCAGTTATTTTCACTATTCGTACTAAATCAGAAAGTTCAGGAAATGCTCCCTCACTGTGGCAGCCCTGGGTTTTTATTTTGGCTTCCTGTGCACAGTGGATCGAGTGTTTTTGGAGACTGTCTGGTTCTGGCCTCCTTATGCTCTGAAAGTAGATGCCACATGTCGTAAAAAGAGACACCCCAAGAGACATCTGTGGTATGTGTTTGTGTTAGACTTTGCATGTATGTGCATGTGCAATATCTATTTATCATATCTGTCATGATCATTTTCTTTTATGTAAAGCACTTTGTGTGGCATTTTATGCATTGACCGTGCAATAGAAATTATGTTTATTATCATCCTTAGAGTTGGTCACAGTTTCTCTTAAAAAGATCAAAGAGCGGGTGTGGAGAATCTTTCTTTTTTTTCCCTTCTATTTGTGCTTAAAGAATTTCATGTGTGTGATTTTCAATAGAAAGCTTTAATGTCCAATTTTCATTTAACCAACCATAACACTGAAACGGCAGTTCCTAAGTGCTTCTACCCTTTAAGTGTCATTTAATGTGAAGCAGCTGTGTCTGACATATCACTTTTGATTTAGAAATATTGACCGTAATCACCTCAAATGGGATACCAATTCTGGAATCACTCTATAGATTTTTACAAAGAAAATAATGCAACGAAAGGGGTCAGGCTGTTATGCTATCATTCAATGACTGCATATGTAAAGAAAATATGAAAGTTCTTACTCATGTAAGTGCAGGTATTTTAATTTTGTTTTAATATTTCCACATAACTTCAGTGTAATATTTATGATCAAATACTCCTCTTTCTCCTGACATCCAAACTAAGGCTGTATGTGTCCAGATCTTAAAGCAGGTTCATGACAGGTGCTTCAGCAGGTGCCTACTTGTTCTCAGTCTGATCCTGTGGCCTGCTTCCATTTGCTTTGACGTGTTGTGCGCACCTGTAGCTGACATGACACGATGAAGATTCAGTCTAGACATTTGGAGTTTGGACAGCAAACTGGAGGAAACATAAAAACACAGACAGCAGTAGTAGTGTTCAAAAGAGGTATAGTTGTGTTGAGCCAACTACTAAATACAAGAAATACACTTTTGTTTTTGCACTGCAGGTCTGAATATTGAAAAAGTTTTGGTCATTGACAAAGTACCAGTAAAGTCTTGAACTGTGGAGGAAGAAAAAGTGTCTGTTGCACACTTTAAACACAGATTATCAAAGCACCGGGTTGCATAGCGTAAAATTGCCAAGTAGTGTTGTGTGAACTACAGGGCAACAGTGAGACCTGCTTCCACAGACATTTGGCCACCTAAAGACGGCCTGAGCGGCATCAAATGCTGTCTAGTCTCGGCCCATTCACCAGAATTAAATGTTGGAATTGTATGTTTCGGCAAACCACATATATGTTACGCTTATACATTTCATATGTATCATATCAATGTTTCTAAAATGATGTGGTTCAGATTACATGTGCATAAACTGAGTTTCTCATTAGGAGGAGGAAGGGCTTATGGATTATTTGTCGTCTAGGCAAGACAGCTGCAAGCTGTAAACCACTGTTCGAGACCAACAAAGAACACCCATTGTTTTTTTTTTTTTTGTTTTTTTTTTGAGACATTGCTACATTTCCAGTGGCGATTGTGGCTCCAAAACAGTATTTAAGCCAAAATATGATCTTTTCCAAACCAGAACCAAGTGTTTTTTTTTTTTTTTTGCCTAAACATAACCACAGCATTGTTGGAATGCAAAGAAACATCAAGTTTCAGTGTATCTGCTACATATTAATGTACAAATGTTACATATCTATGGTTTGCAGAAATGTAGGCCTACAATGGCAACATTTATTCTGGCATTTATTTCTGTATATCAACTCTGTGCTGGATGGTTTCACAGAGGGAAGTCTAACAGTACACATACAGTATATTTACAAGTAGACTTTTGATTTGTTACATCCATTTAGAGATGCCAGTGATTAACCATTAATATTTCTGACCAGTTATGCATGTCTGTCTGTAGGTTAACTTTACTATTCTTAAGTTTACTGCACCAAGCACCACCTGGATCTAGTGGGAGCGATAGTGCTAGTAATGCCGTCGTGTCCTAACAGCATTGTTGTGGAAACATGGTGGCCACCCTCTGGCCTCCCCCCAGGTCACTCTGATGAGTACGACGGTGAGTTGTGAGCCAAATATACCCTTTAGCATTGTTATCACTGTTAGCTCTGTTAGCACCATTCTACTTTTGAGGCTCAAAACTAAGCTGCTTACTTATCAGGCCAACCTTGGGGGAGACTGGAGGGTGGCCACCATATTTCTACAGCAACGCCATCCAATGCTAGCAACCGTCCACTCGATTCGGGTAGTGTGCAGTGCAGAGCAACCAAGGCAGGCTAATCAGTGAAAACCTGAGGAAGGGCAGTGGGCAATATGTTTCCGCGTGTTAGCATGGCTAGCTGGCTATCTGTCAGCAAAGCCAGCAAAAAAAAATAAAATAAAAGGCAAACATTTACATCACAAATCATTAAAATTTCACCACCTCTAAATAGACAGCGCTTTGAAATGCAGTGCTAACTGCTCACTGAGTCAAAGCGGCTATGACATCTCATTATTATTTTGCTGTTACTGGATGTAAAATAGAAGAATTTGGCATTAAAATCCTGTCTATTGCAGTTTTAGTATCCACCCTGAGTGCCCCCACCCTTAACCAAATGCAGCATAAAGCAACCCTGCCTCAGCACCAGTATAATCCACAGAATGTGCTGAGCATACGCATTATAGAGGAACCACAAATTCCAGGAATTACATGTATGCCCCCACCAGCGGCATGACTTCATCATCCTCAAACGGAATTATGGCACATCCCAGTGACCACTTTACCAAGAGGTGAGGTTGCTAAAATGTTACGGCAGGGTAAAATATCCTGACATCAAAAGGCAGGTGCTTCCACTTGTCTAGTCCAGAAGAAAATGTGTGTAACAGGTCAATGTGAACCCTTCAATTACACCATTAAGATTCAGTGTCAGCCATATTTGAATTAATAAAGGCTTACAATTTTCTGGGCTGTAATTTAAGGGTTGTAAGAACCAAGAAACCACAAGGTTTCCCTGCAGTGAAGCTCCATCAGACATGGCCACCCACCAAACCGATTTCTCACACTCCATCCAGTCAGACGACACTGGAATCTCAACTGGCTGTAATGTCAAAGGGTGACTAGTACCCAGCTGATAGAGCTGCCTGGTGTGGCAACATCTGGATCAATGCAAGCAAGGCAGACTTCAAGGATGGATGAGGCAGAGACCAGGGCGTCTGCAGAAGGATAGCAAGAGATGGCATTAGCTTCTTGGAGACGGACTCAGCAAGTGCCTGTGGGCAGCTCTTTCTGTGCGCTATTTCCAAAAGGAGAACCTTGTAATTACAATAAAGCGGCCATATTATATTGCTGACTTCCTTGAAAAGTCTGTATTTTACTGGGCAGGGCCCGCAAATGCACACACACCCTGCTAGCCACAACACACCCGAAATAGATCAGAGCAGGGGCTTGCCTGGGAGGAAACGGAGAAAGGGAGTGGACTGATACTCTTGGTGCTAACAGTGGGGTCAAAGAGTATATCCATATGTGATGAATACATACTCGGCTTGGCGAAGCTGCTGGAGGTGTGTGGAGCCAGGTAAAAAAGGGAATTTAGAAAGAGAATGGGTCAGTGATTTTGAATCTGGCCACTGAACACACCCAGCTAACCACATACCTCGAAATAGGCAGGCGAGGAGGAGGAGGAGGGAGGACAAGGGGTGACTAAGGGGCAGAGCAAGGGAGGGGGAAGGAACAGCAAGGGCACACCTAAGTGGGTGTGTTTTTCTGTGTGGGGTGAGCTCTGAAGTTTGCGTGCCAACTGATGTATAACAGTGTGTGTTTGTGAGAGGGAGACGGAGTTTATATATGAGCGCACAGTATATTTTGACAAAGTGTACAAGTCTTTTGGTATTTGAACAAAGTAAAAAGAACACACATTGTGTGTGTTCCTTCTCTGTCATTGTCAGCATTTTGCCTGAGTATGTGTTTCATTAGTGGCTTTCAACACTTAGCAATTCTTTTTTGGGAGTCTGAAGGCAGCTACCTTACCCTTTGACGTTAAATATAGCAAGAGGTGAACTCCAAGATTTGCTCAATTTAGCACAATTACTCACTGTTAGAAGGTAATTTGCCCAGATGGCACATAATGGCCGCACTAATAAAAGGCAGTTAGAAGGACTGGTGATATAGCATGAGCCAAAAAGAGGAAAATATGCAATACTGAGCCACAAAGTCAAATTAATTCATCATATGTATGAGGAGCAAGTTCATATATGGTGCATTAATTTATCCGAAACATAAATTCACCACACTAGAGGCCTCATTGTGCCACACAGAGACAGAAGCAGAAAAGATCCATATTCAACCAACAGTGAAATACCTGGAGTTGTAAGAAGTGTGCCCACAAGTACTGGCAATTCATTTTTTTCCTCATCATACCAATGAATATTGCCTAAGCCTGAAATAACCACATCTAGATCGGCATCTAAATACCAAAATCCTGAAATGAAACAGCCAGAGATGGAGGAGACAGATAGGACTCTAATGAAGGTTTTAGGAGACTGCTGCCTGGGAGGGGACGTTAGGGCCATGGAAAGGTACAGGCAGGAAAAATCACAGGAATGAATCGAGACAGAGAGGGGATGGGGGGGGGGGGGGGGGGGTTTGGTGGGCAGAGAGCTGGTGGTGGGGGGCACACAGGCATGCAGAGGGTGAGAGGGAATGAATGAGGGCCATTGATAAAGAAGGAGTGAGAGGATGGAGGTGAGGGGAGGGAGAAAGAGAGAGGGAGCAAAAGTGAGGGAGGAGGGATCAAACAGTATTTGCACATGGAGACTCCTGAAAAAAAGGAAAAGGGAAAAGGGAGGGAAAAGGTGGATGGATGAACGGATTGGATGGATAGAAGGATCACTAACTGACCTACTGACTAAAACACAGGGTGGGACCTTGGCATCTTTGACACAGCAACATATTTGTATCCTCGAAGTTGCAGGTTTTTCCACAAATGAAGTCACCTGAACAGCTGTCACTGCAGTACACAGAAGGCTACAGTAAAGTTTCCCTCAAAATTAGGTGGCACTGAAGCTCCCATGAAATGAAAATTACTTTACAGTGTTGTTAGCTTGTTTCCATGTTATATTGTTCAAATACATATGTAATTGCAACTTTGTGCCTTTTTACCTTATATATCGAAAATGCTCTGAAGACAAATCTGGAACCTGGTGGCCTGATATCACACAGAGTTGTCAGCTTGTTACACTTTGTTTCCATCTTCAGTCTGAAATTGCCTCAATTTTAACTGATTTCTGTATTGGAGAGGGTATTCGATTTTCCCTTACCAATCACTAGACACCAAAGTATTTGCCTGAATCTACTGTCAGGGTTTTTAAGAACCTGCGCCAACCTAGCCCCTTGTGATAGCCAATCCGCTCCGCTGACCTGCAAACATATGTGTTAATCAATCACCAAAACTTGAACCACAAACAGGAGCTGAAAGTTTGAGGTGATGATGACCATCACTGTGTTTTCGGTTTAAAAAAGTACAAACAAGAGGAGACAGCAAGTACTCACCTGTCTTTCAAGTCGTTATGTCTTAAGTAAGGGTGGCAGTTGGTGACTCTAAATTGGCCTTAGATGTGAATGTGTCAGCCCTGTGAGTCTGGCGGCCTGTCCAGGGTGTACCCCCCCCTTTCACCCAATGACAGCTTGGATAGGCTCCAGTTGTCATGGAAAATGAATGAATGATGTCTTAAGCTGCCTATTTTGAACACACAGCTGATATCTGTGATTTGTTTACAAGAGTGTACAGCTGATAGGTACAATCTTTTTTTTTTACATGATGTGACAGAAGTGTATATTTAATGGAGTCAGTGTGGACAGAGACATGTCTGCTTGCTTGCTGTTAGGACGCGCTGTTGGGCGTACATATTCCCAAAGAGAAACATTTTTACTTCAAGAGATTTCCCTGGTCAAACACCAGATAACAGAAACCCTGAGCACAGTAGCGCTGATGATAAAGCTGCTTGCTGTTTGAGAGAGAGAGAGAGAGAGAGAGAGAGAGAGAGGGGAAGAGAAGCAGAATGTTGCACAATGTTTATGTAAGTCAGTAAGAACTTACTTAGAACACTGCTTTGTCGATTAATGACCTACCCGCTTGAAACCCGCAATATTTTCAAACAAGCTTACCTGAACTGCTTGATCCGTGGGTCGACCCGACCCATGAATCAGTAGTAGCCTTACGTAAATACTGGTTTTGCGGGGCTTTAAGAGTTAAGTGAAGTAACAATGATTGGTGATATTGAGAAGACATGCCCTCTATATAGCAGCATCTAACTTGTCCATATCTGTCACCATTGCTCTTATAATTTCTTCTTGGCTCCGGCACACAGCTTGACAATGCTTAGCAACAGGGTTAGTCCTGCCCTTGGTGCTGATTAGATCCCTTGCTTTCTCAACAGAGAAACCACTATTACATGCCATGGTGCCAGACGAATCAGAGTTGACTTGTGGAGTGGGTAGATTCAAAGGATCAATGTTGGGGTGATTGAGATAATTCTTCAGAGGCATGGACTTTGTGGTCAGTTGCTAGCACTGCCTGACTCTACTAAGAATGGCTCAAAGATATAACACAATGCTTGATGTAAAAAAAAAAAAAAAAAAAAGTAGGGATCTTTGTCCCCCTACACCTGCGCTATTGTATGGGGATAGCAGGAGCAATGAGAATCCTCAACAGCTCAAGCCAGTTTCCAGGTTCCAGTCTTTTTTTTAATCCAAATTTCTTTGGACAGTTTTAAGTCCTGCCTTGTTTAAAACTTAATAAACACCAAACTAGGGAACCCATTTAATGGGATCTTTAAATGAAACGGTTGGAACCTAACACCTTTCCCTAACATAAAGCAAGCAAGCAAACTCTGGCAGATGGAGTGCAAAAAATTGTCCAGATATGAGCGACAACAACATTCATGGAGCCTATCAAGTCTAAGCAACAGCTAGTTGTTGCTCTGACAAAAGATTGAAGGTGGAGCAAGTGCAAAAATTTAGCAAAAATAGAGCCAGGGCAGGAACGGAGCAGGTCAAGACATCTTCATTGGGAAAAACTGAAACACTCTGATGTTTGGTCAGTTGTATTGCATCCAGTTAGGAAGGGATGTGTTCACTGTGGAAAGTTCATGGATTCTCTGTGCACAAATCATAAAAGTGCCAGGTGTTTTTTTTTCAGACAAGGACAAGCCCACCCATCACCTATTGGAGGCTGCTTTTAACAATTCCGATGCACGATTATGTAACTTTTATTAGACAAAAATATCGTATGAGGATGTATCAAAGTGCACCACCGTGCTAAAACTCAGAGCAATAAAACTGCTCTGTGTGGCACTTTGTTGAGTGAATTACCACATATTTGCCCTGTGTCAGCATACATTGGGGTAAAGAGAAGGAAAAAATCTTGACACCATGCCATCACAGGGTCAGTCCATTGGACTGACAGTTTGACTCTTCAGTTCACCTGATCTGCTCATCTTTGGACTGCGGAAGAAAAACAGAGCTCAGTCAAACACAGAAAGTACAAGAAAACTGCACACAAAGGAAAAAGCACTAAGCACACTGCCCTCATCTTGAATACTTCCAGTGTTCCAGTTTTATTTCTGTAGCCCATCCTATGTGAAAATCATGAAGAAACAATAGCTCAAATGGAGCATAATGAACCTGACTAGAAAACAACTTGTTGAGGTTTAACTCTTCCCCATTACAGGCTGTGGGTGGCTGTAAAAATAACTTGTATTGTTTGGGTTAAGAAAGAGCTCTTCACTGACTCTGCCAGGTCAGGGGAGCATTTTTAGAAAGAGAACATTCTGACTAAGAACAAGTCTGTCTTGTGGGTTCATTGTAAGGGATGAAAGAAGAGAAGCACAAAGTATGTGAAGCATTAAAAGCATTTAGTTGGTGTAACGGTGAAGGGACAGAGGGCAGTGAAGCCCGGCTGTAAGTCAGACTAGTCAGCTGGACGCTGTGAGGTTGAGGTGAAGGTCAGATGGGTCATTTTGCCGTTGGAGTGACACCTTGCTACACCTGGCCCAGCTGACCATTACAAAGAACTGTGGAGGAGCCAGGGCAGCAGCCAGGAGCTTTTTCACACCAGCTGCTCAACTGAGCTCTTCCAGGCTGAGATGACCGGAGGTATTAGGATTGCATTTGTCTGTCAGTCGCAGGGAATTGGTTGCACTGCAGCAGCACAAAAAAGGTAGAGTATTAATAATCTGAAAATGAGATATCCACCATTAGGAAAAATTGTCAACTTCACATAAAAAATGAGGGGATGAAAAGAAATTCAGTTTCACACATGTCAAGGAATTGACTGTTAGGTCTGGCTTTGCTTTTTTAGCAAGTTTTTTGAGTTAACAAAGTTAACAATAACCAGAGTATAATGCATCAGGGTGGATGCTTGGAAGCTCCAGTAGTGAGCAGTGTGTGCCATCCGGGTAATAGCAGTGTAAATGTAAGAAATGTCAGATTATAAGGGCTGCCCTGATGTTAATAGTACATTACCTGATGCATGTATGAATTAAGTGCTCTGCCAAGTAACAAATTGCTCCATTTAAAATAATTAGTATCATAGACTATAAAAAAAATGGATGTATCCATATACGTATCTGTGGAGGTATCTGTAGGATGGGCAAAAAGTACAGGTTGGATAGAAATTAAAACATGTAAAACCTAAACATGCTTATGATATAACTCAGCCAATTTTAACATGGACTTTTTAATACACATTTGGATAGACATACAACAGTTGAACAACAGTTTGCCTCTCCAAACTTGTAAGTCAAATTTCTTTATCATGTAACACCTCAAATAGAAGTCAGCTCAAGTGGAAAAAAATTCTTTAAGTGAAAAATAGACATTTTTTTTTGCTTTAACTTATCATTGCAATAAATGTTGATCATGTGATGTAATGCCTAGACAAGAATGACAACATCAACCTGTAGTTTCTTGCCTATTAGCCTCACTTTCGCTATGTAATTCTGTTCACCACTGGGTATGACCTCCAGTGAAAATGAAGGCTCAATTTACAGCACAAAGGAAGTGCACCAACCATTGCATTACCAAAACAGGAAGAAGATTGTGCTTTTGTTTTCATCCGTAGCTACTGGTAGCTATCCCCAGTTACCAAAGAGTATCAATGTAAGGTCTTTGCAGTTACTATCTCTAGTAGTGGAGATGATGGACTGTAGATAAACCAAAGTAACTGTGGAAATTGTGGTAGTTGCCACACAAATACGGAACGCTATGCGGTTGTATTGCAACAGAGTGCCAACAATAATGCCACTTGGAAATGCTTTATTTGTTTAAAGAGTGTGTACCTTCTTTCTTCATGCCTTGTTTCTATAGATTAAGCACTGATTTTAGCTGAGCTATTTCTTTAACAGACCCCCATGTTGGCAACAGGCCCCCAGGAAGTGCGCCAGGCTTTGAAGCCAAGTTTCTTAGTGGCTAAAAGGTGGAATAACATCCAACACGTAATGCCATGTGGCCAGAAAAGTCGTTTTCCCATATATTTACATGGCGAAAGACACGTCTAAAAATCCATGGATAAACTTTTTTTTATAGTCACAACCACTGTGAAATGTCTCGTTTCACTGTCAGAATTTAAAGTATTTGGTCTGATAGCAAGTCTAGAAGAGCTCCATGACTGAATCATTTTATCCCCACTCAAGTTAGTGGAGCACTAAACTGGAAATAGCTGGCTTGGTTGTCCTGTCTGTCCTGGTGTTATCAGCTCACCAAGGCAAGTGGTGATGGCAAAAAAGTCAACTTAGCTCATATGTAAAGGCATACTCTCTACACTGACTTATCCTGGACAGAAGCCCTAAAAGCTGCCTCCACAGATCAGGTGAGGATCAGCTCCACTCTCTCAGAGCCCACTGACAGAGGGACTCCTCACCCGGCCGAGGTCAATAAGGAATGCACCAGGGGAGAGGGAGGGAATGTACCACAGGGGTGTTGAGGAAGGGGGTGGGGTGGCAGTGGAGGAAACACAGAGGGGGGAAACAGAGGGGTCTTTTGTGAGACAGGAAACTGCTGAGACCAGGGCCTTCTCTCTGGGTACAGTAGTGGAGCAGAGAGGACCCTGGGATATGAGAAAGATGTGACTGAGGGGATGAAGCCGCTGTCAACTGAGGAGAGAAGAGAACTCTGAGCGAAGGACAGGAGGAAGAAGAAGACACCTAGGAGGTGGTAGAAAGAGAGCTGAGTGACAGAACAAGATGAAGGTTGGGGGATATGAAGGAATACGTTATAGAAGTGAAAAGGGTTAGTAGTGTTGGTAAAGTTGGTGAAGTCTGTTGTTATTGTTGGATTAACTCAGAAAATGTGTTAACTTATCCTGGGCTATTTGTAGGAAAAAAACGCACAGTACAAAAGTAAATTGAAGACTGAATTTGACAAATGCTATCGAGGTTTTGAGCTGACAATGAGATATGAGTGTTCAAAAACTCTGGGTGGAGCTCCTTAGACTAGGCAGGTCGTCTCAAGTCTTTAATCTGTCTAACTGAGTAATGGTAGCCTACCATCCCGTTCTCATTCCCAGGTCATCAGATACTGATACTTTGTCACACCCCTCAGTGTGTGATAGCTACACTGATGTCACCCTTTGGTGTCTGTCTGAGACACAGCAGGCTTTGAACAAATTACAATATAAACCCATTCACATCAATATTTGATGCTTAGATCCACCGGTGAAATATATAGAGTGAGAAACAGAGACTTTCACCCAGGAGAACACTGTTCAAGTCCTGTGTGACACCAAAAGTAAGTGCTATTTTAACGTAATGTTAGATATGTCCATCCATCATCCACTAAAGTTACTCTTGTGACATATTTATGTTACATTTCATACTTATTTTAACACAAAACATGATTTTTTTTCCCTAAACAATCAAGTAGATAAGTTGCCTAGTTACCCGCAGCCTTTTGACAGGGTCATCAACGTTGAGTTTCACCCAAGAGACAGCTTTGCGTCTCATATATATATATATAGAGGGAGAGCCTCGGTACTTGACAACCTGGGATGAGAACGTGTTTACAGGTTTAAGACATGTAACTGGAACGTTGCCAGTTTAAAGGGATAATTTTGATTTTTTTTGAAGTGAGGTTGTATGAGGTGCTTATCCAGTCAGTGTGTTACCTACAGTAGATGGTGGGATGCATGCCCCCAGTTTGGAGAAGCAGGCGGGAGCACTGCCACGAAAGCTAAGCTTTGTACTGCTGTTGAAGGGGGCAGCAGCAGGAAGTATTTTAGCTGCCTTAAAAAGGCCCACCTAAAAAAAAAAAAAAAAAAAAAAAAAAAATCAAAATTAGTTGCTGATCTAACACTGCCCCAGCCAGTTAGTTTGTGTTACTGTGTGACTTGACCCTTGTTTTAAAGGGTTAGTTCAGATTTACCAAGGTCACACGTTAACACAAACTAACCAACTGTGGCAGCAGGCTCCCATGTTCTGCAAGGTAAAGTTAGTGTTTTTGTCAAAGGAGTCTGGTGTCTTTGAAGACAGCAAAGACATATATAACAATTTCAGATCCCTGTCAGAAAGGGCTGTCTGATGGCAAGGCAAAGCAGTGAAAATATTCTAAATATAGAGTACACTTAAACCAATACTGATTTTTTATTTGGGGACTTTTTAGGTTGCTTAAACCCCCGTCCATCCCCCGTACAAGGCTTAGCTTCTGTGTTGGTACACCTGCCTCCTTCTCCAAACTGGGGGTGTACCAACCACCATCTACTGTAGGTAATTCACTGACAATGGGTAAATCACTTACACAACTCCACTTCAAAGATCCAAACCATCGCTTTAATCTGTTGATTTACAGGGGCAGGATAACTATGGGTGGAGAAAGTGCAATATCATTGCCTGCCATTACAAACACATCTGAGGTGTCTTTGAGCAAGGTCGGCTTGCAACTGCTCCAGTTGTGATCAGCAAATCTGACTGCTGTTGAGCAGCATCCATGTGTGAGTGTGTCTCAGTGTGTGTGAACAAGGAATTCCTAAAACTTCCCTGATTAAATTAGGGTAAATATTTTAAAACATTATTGAGAAATATCAAAAAGTATGAAACAAATAATTTGCAAACAAAATACAACAGTGTAAGCCATATTGTATACATTCAGGAAGAATGGAGGAGATAAGAGGGGGGTGATTCAAAAGAGATGAAAGTGGAAGACGTGAGGAAGAGGATGAGAACAGAATCAGGAAGCTGATTCAGCACAAAAGATCAAAAACAGAAAAACTAATTATTGATTTCCAAAACAAGAGGCTGAACATCTAGGCCTGCAGTATCTGTACACAGACACAGCAGCCAGTTAATTAGGTCAGGGAAAACCATTCAACAAAAACAATCTGAGCTGTTATGGCCATGAGCTCATTCCAGTCTGTCTGTCTGTCCTCTGAAGTGCCATCAAAGAGCTTTTCATCTAAGTTCAGTCCCATCCGGGCCATTACTGTACGAACAAAACACATACATGCCAAGGCGGCAGGATAAATAATTGTGATGCTACAGAAAGAAAATAAAACCCTCCCTCTTCCTTTATTTTTGTCTTTCCATCTATACCTCTTCCTCTCCATCTAACGTATTTCCCTCGCTGACACATGTCGGCCCTCTCACGTTCACTCCTGGCATACAGACAAGAGCTCGTTAATCCTCCCACACACACACTGCCCAGTCTCTCTTGTCATAACAGTGAAATTAAGAGGCGGTGCTTTGCAATCCCTCCAGTTAAAACATATCACCCCCTCTACAGTGTATGTACACTGTTCAAAAAGATGTTATTAATGGAGTTCCTGCATGTTTTACATGATTAATTCAATACCTGTTGCTGCACAGACTTGTTCTTAATCAAATCTGAATAACTGAGAGGTGTTGAAGCTGTTAAATGCTGCTTTCCCCTTTGCCACGTCACTTTATAATTGAAGATCAATTCATAGTCAGTATCATGGCAGAATGACAGTGGGTCTAACAGTTCAAGAAAATGTGCAGCATGTGCACCGTTACTGGGAAAACAAATCGCTGTATATACTTTTGAATGAAGACTTTTTGAATCTTTTTACTTGGGCAGTGTCAGTTCAACAGGCTCTACTTTAAAGTGGAGATGAAACACTGAACAATAGGACTGTGGTTCATTTGATTTTGCCTGAAGCAAGATATGGCATTGCAGTCAAATTTGATATCCATTCAGATTTGCTAGAAAACTAGATGGTAGGGCTCTCCAGTAGGGCGCAGTTGTCTTACCTAGTTGGTGACTTCATTGGAATGGATTGTCTCTGTTGCTCGCTTGTATGCCGGTAGTAGTTGTTGAGGTGGGCTTTGTTTACTTGGCACTATAAAACATGTTTAGTCCTTTGATGACTGTTTTGTTCTCTGACAACATGTTTTTTAGTATGTGTGAGATATTTTGAGTAGAGTAGTGCACAGAAGTACAGGAAGCAAATTTGCATTTCATAGAATGGCGGAGGCATGATCCACCTTACTCTGCCTATTACTGGCTTACCCTGACATTCTTACTCTAACCCTTTCCAATCGCACACCTCTTTCCTAAACCTAATCAATCCAACCAATGAGGACAACAAGCACTAGCCAATCAGAGAGGGATTAGGGTGGGTCATGACTTTGCCATCCTAAGCACAAAAATGTGCATACAGGAAGTCGCTTTTTAGCAGTAGCGCCCATAGATTTATAATAATAACTACTTATATGCTATTCATTCCAATGGAGTTACACACGCAAAGTTTCTAGCTTCTGGGTTTACTTCAGTGGTATGTGGCCCACTGAAAATGTGCAGTGGTGCTTCTCCTGTTGGCCTTGCCCGCGAGTTCCCGCCTGGCTTATAGACTTCACATTGTGATGATGTCACAGATTTTTATATCACTTTTTTTGGCTCATGGAAAGTTTTACAAACATAAAACCTCAGTGGATCAAAAAAAAAATCATATTAGAAAGAGTCATAATTGACCTTGTTTGCAGTTCGAGGTCTTCTGTCAACAGTTTTACACATACCTCTTTTATAATGGTGGCCTGTGGGGAAAACACTAATGTGGCCACATTATATATTTTTTGCTACAACACTGCGAGTGGCTACTGGGAAAAACTGGCTGCAAGGCTGAGCTGCATTCCTGGGGGCCTGGTAGCACCCTACAGCTGAGACACACGTTGCATCACTGGTGCAGGTCAACCTTACTTGCTGTTTTGGCAGAGGAGTGGAGTCTGGGATTACTTATATGGATAGACGAGGAGTAAACAGAGTAAAACTTTTAGCTTATCACCTAAGGCGAAGCTAAAATCATCAACCAGCGTAACATTATTGATTCTGTTGATTCCAAAATTCTACCAAAGAACCAGCAAGATCTTGGCAGAGTCTCCAAGTCAAGGATAAGTTTATTCTGTACACAGAGAAGAGGATTGGCACACGAATGCAAGAACATAAATGACACCACTAGCGATCTAAGCCGACACGCACAGGAAAACAGGGACATGTCCAAGTGGCACGTAACCTTGAAAAATCCTCTGATAGTGAGTCATGCCCTCTGTTTATTTTACCGATGCTTTGTGATGTTGAAGGTGCCTACATCTGACTCGGCTTTTAGGTGGGCATGATGTTCTTCATGATATAAGGTGGTGTGTGCACCTCATAGCTAGGTTAGGCTAATGTTAGATGTGTTAGCTGCAACATGATTTGTTAATATGACGTTGTAACAACTTGCATTATTGTTGTGGTCGGACAACTTGATGGAGACAATATTTTTGTGTGGTTTGTCAGTTAAGCAGCACCCTTCCACTGAATATAACAGTAGTCATACACTACCCAATGCACTGTCTTTAAAGTGCAGGCATCCTTTCAATTTGGCTGCTGTGGTCCGACTCAATAGGAACAGTCTTACTACTGTATTTGGTTGTACTGGCTCAAAAAGCACTGTAATTGGGTTTTTGGCTTTATCCGTATTTTGTTGTATGACATCAAAACTCTCAAACTCCATTGTAGCAACACTTAACTAGTCTGAAGTACAGTGTTGTGCACAGCATTCCTAGTAATCAACCATTCCTGTGATGTCAGCATCTAGCTTGTTGAAAAATAGCTGCGCCTTGCTGGCAAAAAATTAAATAGCCTATTATACTACTACTATACAGTTTTCTTGCAACTCTAGGGGAATATCAAGTTTAATTGCAGTGCCATATCTTGCGTCAGGTGAAAATCAAGCAAACCATAGTCATACTATTCACTGTTTCACTTCCACTTTGACTCCCCCAAACTTGTATGACTAAAATTTGCCCTCACGGTACATGGTGTTCCTAAATGTGTCAGCGTAATGTTGTGGGGATTCGTCTCTGATGTTTGGGGTGCATCCAAGTGTACATGCAAAGTATTAGTGTGTACTATTATGATACAAAGAGGAAGTGAGTACAATCAGCTACTTCATCTAAAAGACAAATAGATAATGTGCTCATGACACCATGTTTGAATCTGGCTCATGATTTAGGCTTTACATTAAGTGTGAAATGCAGAATTCATGCAAAAAAAACCAGAAGTACATTTGAGCTGTTTTTCAGTTTTGTATTAAGTTTGAAATCCCCAGTTGCAATGGCACCATCCCGGTGTCTTTCTGAACATTTATTTCAGCATCTCTTCTGCCATGTTCCTGTGATTAGAAAGCAAGAACAACTGCCCTCAAATGTAGAATTATATACATTATGTGGGACCTAGTTTCAGTTTCACCCAGATTTAGCTCGGTTCAGGAGGCGCTCTCTAAGTGTACCTTGGCTCAGATTTGGTCTGTGTATACTGTACCCAAAACCTAGCATATCATTACAGCTGAAAGAACATGGGGACAGTGGCTGACCAGTAATTTGGCTTCCCTAAATGTTGTCACTAGTCATTCCAAAGTTCCTTCACATACCCACAGTCTGGACCTTACAGAGGCAACAAGCTGTACAATATAGCAGGCAGTTTGCCTGCATATGCCATAAAAAGCCATAGAGACATGGCTGTATTCAAAGTGGATACAAATTTGGCCAAAATCCCAGCTTTCCATATTGACTGTCACGCAACAGACATGTTGAAATGTTGTCTTTAATTTATGGCAATGAACACTAAAGGCTGGCAACAATAGATCATGTAAATTAGAAAGTTAAATGTTTGTTTTTAACTTAAATTGTCTAAGTGCAGTTCAAAAAATTAAAGCACCTTAATTTTTGAATCTATCTTTTCTTCAGATACAAAGTCCAGCAAAATGCATGACTCCAAGTACTCATTACTATTCCATAAGTTAAAAAAAGGGATTTCTAAAAAAAAATCATCATATTTTCTAAGCAAACATCAAATAATGTGCAATGAAACCCTGCAATTTTTAAGTTGAGGGCTTGGGACTGATCTATGATAGTTCTATTTTGCACGGTCAAGCACAATCATGCAAAGTTGAAGTTCAGAGGGGAGATTTTAGTATTAATTTCTATCTACCTATAGGAAAAGAAATAACAGTAAGTGAGCAGCACACACATCTGACATCTTGCTCTGCTGTTTGGTATTTGCCCTGTCTAGAGAGTGCACAAGCTCAATAAAGCTCTGTCTTCCTCAGGTGTGTTATTCTGTGTGCATGAACACGATGTGTGGGGTATTTCTACCACGCAGAATCCACCAAAGAGCTGCTGGCAAGTGACTTCAAACATGGCTTGTTTATTTGGCACACAGCAATAACATTCACCTGGTGAAAATTGACGTTTGTGAAGCAGAAATTAAGAGGAATTTGACCCTCGGTATAAAGGTGTCTTTCTGCAGCGCTTACCCTCACACGCTGGAGGGGAGGGAGCGGGGTGAGAAACACGAGGGAGGGAGAGTAAGAGCCAGAAGGAGACTGGGGATAGAGGAGGGCAGGAAAGACATGGAGGAAAAGATCAAAAGGTTAACCGACAGGATGGAGGGAGTCAGAATGAGAAAGAGGAGGATAGAAAGCAGAGGGGAAGAGGGAAATACAAGATGGTGAGACAAAATTGTGATGAGGAGGGAAATGTGAGGCAGGAAAAGAAAGATGTAGAGGTGGAAAGACAGGGAATGGAGAGGGGACAGCAAGCTGGCAAGATGCTAAAGGGCCTGAGAAAGGTTAAGAAGCATGATGGAATATGGTTCAAAGAGGGCACTCATACAAACCACTAGGTGTCTAAAATTATAAACTATAATTAACTGGTTTTATTTTAAATCGTGACTGTAATGCCATGCCATTAAATAAAAGGAAAAATGGTATCTTTCAGCTGGTGGAAATATTATTTTGGAATCCAACACTTAACACATTGTGAACTATTTTTCTGTATCAAAATGGCCAACTTACTGTCTGGTTATGTGCTTTTCTCTAAATATGATGCTGCTGACATGGCTTCAGTGTGCTTCATGGCTCTGAACAGAACACTCATTGTACCTGCTCCCTCTGCTGGCAGCTGCTGGTGCTACAGGAGCAGCTTCCACTGTGGCACACTTGGCTCAAACATCTGCAACATGGAAAGTGATGCTTAGCCTCCATCTCATTTGTGTTACTCTACTTATTCAATTCAGGGTAACCAAACTCATGGTTTATAGCATATTAATCATCACTCTGCCCTAGAGTAATGGAGAGTTTAGCTAAATATATCTTATTAGTGAACAATTCTAGAAATAAACAGTAATAAAAGAGGCCAAAGGTCTCTGAGGGATCTATAACGAGACCAATCACACATCAAGCAAAGAGGAAAACATGGTAATACTGTAAATGCTACTATGTCTACATGGATTTCCATCATCCAACCCTGGTTTGTACCAAAACTAGATTGAAGATTGAAATCATACAAGGGTTTTTTAAGGGGTGAAATGTTAAGGTGAACTGACAGTGAATCGCCACTTAGCCTTTCTAAACATAATCACTTTTGTGGCTTGAAACAGTTCAAGAAAAGCTATTGTACAATAAAAGCCACTCCGACCCCATTGGTGTACATTTCTTATTATGTTTAGTAAAACATGTATTAACACAGTAAGAATCTGCCTAATTCCATGTAACTACTGGATGCAACTGCTGGTAAATCCTTCAAATATCCTGGGTTAGCAGAACTTTAAAAACTGGTCTAAAAGGTTTTAAAGGTGACCTAAAATTAACTTCAATGTACAGAACATACTGTTCTTTTGATTACTTAGTTTTGTGCATCATCTCAAGCCTTGCACAATGAGCTAAGCTGTTCAAGAACTTTACAGTGTATCTCCTGTGGGCTGGGACAAAGAAGACCTACTCAGATTGTGCCCTGGATGGACTGTCAAAAATGAGGGAGGAGACAGAGTAAAGGAGGTGGGAGGAGCGATGGAGAAATAGAGTAAGAGAACTAACTACATTGCCACACAGATTCAAATTCATACCCACATTCCTGTCTTTCTTGTATCTAAATATATAGCAGAGGGAAAGAGAGGCACCAGTGCAGGGTGAAATTTACCTATAAAAATGTTCTGATCTCAGTTCTGCTGCTTCCTTATTGGCCAAGGTGCGTCACGCAGGCGGGGAGATAACGCAGGACAATTTCACCACCCAGCAGCTCCAATCTTGGGTGGAGGTAGAGCAACAGGAGACCACAGTTGAAGAAACTTGAACAGGGACAAGAGGTCAGTACTCCCTCTAGAGGTTGGAAGGCGGGAGTGCGATGCAAATGGTCACCCGGGGCCCTGCGGTCCTGCTGGACTGAGGAGCTCACCATCATCTCTCCAGGACACAGTGGGAGCCGAGTTTGGTTGTTCCATATCATGGACAGTGAGTGGGTGTTTTATGTGGAGCCTAAATAAAATGAATGCACTGTGACAGTCAACCCACACCGTGTTTTAAGCATGTAACTACTGTAATTAAAAATATTTTTTCTTGCAATATCTGAAATTATCTGAAGCAACTTTAATTGTTTAGTTTAGCAGAGTTTTAAATGTTCTTTTTTTTTTTAAATAAATGAAAAACACGTCAAGTACAGTATTAAAACCTTTACTCGGACATGATACAACAAACAGAAACAAGGTTCAGAATTAATGACTGAAAAAATTATTCATATTTTTTTTTTTCTTCTTTCATTCCCCGAAGCACACAATAGTCAATCAGCTCCATGTGTACGATGGAGTAGGATACAAACAGGACAAAGAACAGACACAAGAGAAAGAGAGAAAAATTAAAAATAAGAGTGACAGATTCCATTCTGATTTTACAGTTCTTGTATTTGTTTAATACTTTGTAATAAACAAAAGATGAATAGCATAGTCAGAGAAGAGGGAGACAGGAAACAAGACAAAGAAAACAGTGTGTGAATTTCTGTATAGTGAAGAGTAAACAATTAAGGAAGATTCTAGATCTACCGGAAAATAGGTTTTCTGTTTTTATTCTCGATCGACATACTAACACCTGATCCGAGTTCTTTAAATCCCTGTCCTTCTTTTCTTTCCTCTTTCTCTCTCCCTTCACAATTCCTCCAACCGTAAACACCAACAACAACATCCTTAAAGAGAGCAATTGTATTCAGTTGATCCCTCCCATCAAGTTCATTCAGTGTAACCAGGTCCTGCTCAGAGGTGTCTCCTGCAAACCAGGTGTGTGGATACTATCGGCCTTTGCACTGTGTCTACAATTAGAGCCACCATTTCTCCCTCATAACCTAAAACAGATTCTGAAGGCTTTGTTCTTTATTGCTGGTAGGATCCAGCTACAGCAACATATGACTCAGTAAACACACAACAGGTTGCAGTGGACCTGGTTGCAGAAAACAACCAAACAAATGCAACTGAAAAAGAGCAGGTCTGTTAACTCATTCCTTATTCGCATTTCACTCGTATATGCATTTCACTGTGTCTTGGAAACCAAAGCAGACATGTTAAGGGTCAGGGGGACCCTATAAAAAAGCACCAATGCACAGCTTGAGCACCAAGAGGGGGCCACACACTGGTCTACTTCTCTCTCCAGTGACCAGTCCTCCCCTCTCCACACGAGCTGTCATTCCATTCCTATTAGGGCCCCTCTTTAGTATGCACTACACAGGCCAAGGTTGGAGCACACTCTTTAGTGTGCTGCACAATAATCACAACATACATGACAAACAAGCGCTGGGGACTGAGTGGCCCTGCATTTAAAAACGGCCACATCCGCAAACAACTTGGCAGTGATAAATAAACCAGTGAGGGTGGTGGTTTCAAGGCTGCATAGCACACACTGCCTCATTGATCCTAATGGGATGGGCCTTGGCTCCAGGGGGGCCTGTGTCAATAGGTAAAAACACCGCCCTGATATCTAATCTATACACGATGATCAATTCTTCAGTCACAGCCTGCGATCCATTTCAAAAAAATGTCTTTATTTTCAAAAAGCGAGTCATTTTCAAAATGTAACAAAGGTGGCGACAACAATACTGCTACACAGTCAAAAGGTCACAGCATGCGTCTGCCTTGAGTGCACACGGTTGCAACGACAAACATTTGTGGGCGGTGCGGTGCGATCCGGCGGTCTCCCATGGCGACCGTGGATCGCTGCTGCTCTGCCGTCAAGTAAAGTAAGCAAAGAGGGACACACTGCGCTGAACCCCTTCCTTACAGCTCTCCAATGCTTGTCCCACGAAAAGCTTCACATCCTTTTCAAACAGTCCAAGAATCATAGGTTTATTTTACAAGTCTACTCCAACGCAAAGCCCAGTCATTTTCAGCCCACGTGGGTGAGTGAATAAGCATTTGTTAAGTTTAAAGTAAAGCAGTGGAGATGGGGGCAAGTGGAGAAAGCGAGGAGGCTGGGTTGTGTTGATAAAGCATCAGATCAACACGCCAGTGAATCACCCCTCCAGCTTGGCCCCTTTTCCTCTGTGCATCCTTTGATTATTTTGCTCAACAAACCAATTTAACAGTGCTCAGCACATCACCGCCAAAGCTATAGTATCTGCCAGTCAAAAGGCGTAGCTGCAGACAGATTCATTACACATGTGCATAAAAGCATACACGTGTCCACACATACCCTAAAACAAATGCTAAAAAACTGAAATACCCAACCACCAGCTCCTGCCAACTGATCAACAAAGCATAAAGTGGCTTAGCACACAGAACCTGCGCTGACTGTATAGCTTTTTTTGTTTTTAATGTGTTTACTGTATCTATTTATCATCCACTAAATGACCTAAGCTCATAGCAAAATGTTAAAAAACAAAATGGCAAAACTTAAACGCATTGCTGTTACATGGAGGATGGGAATTCTAAATAATTTCACTGCCAATTAATATTACCTCCTGTAACAGACTAAGCTAAGATGTGCAAATGCCAGAAATGTAATGCACATGTTGCATGACAACTGTTTGCCAGAATATGAATATACGCGTTGTATATTTTGCCTTTTGGATGACTCATCAACCAAGATTGGCATTTGCTCAGATGACTCATGCTGTTTAATGTGGATCAAAGCAGTGAACGCTCCAGCACTTGACTGTGTAATTGTATAATCATTCCCATCCCCCGCTACCTATAAGCATGATGCAGTAGCAGCAGGCTTGACCATTCAACAGAGGAAGCTCCAAAAATACAATCCTGCAGAGATAGTTGCTAAGATGTCGACCTAACGGAGATGCGCACACACCCAAATCTCAAAGTCTGGTGACCACAAAATCCCAGATCGCTAGTTTAAGCTCATCTGAACCAACTCAAGATGCTAAAGCACTGGGAATATACTGCATTATATACAGTACAAGCATGCGGGCAGATGTTGGTTCTTGCCACCAACTTGCTTTTCCTTGCAACACCAACATGAGGCAGCATTGGTGCACGCAGGACTGACTTTTCTCTGCATGTAGGAAATGAATGGACATCTGGAGACTACTTTATTGAGTTGGCCATACGTACGCATGGATGGAGGAAAAACTAACACAAAACCAAACTCTATGGTTAGACCAACTTACTGACATGTTAAACAAAACCACCTGTCATACAGGTCATCTAACTGTCAGCCTCCAAGTCCACATCACATGGGGAGGAGACCATGGATCCTCTCTGAGAAGTATTTGGACTATCCACAGGGCAGGAAGCTCATTGCTCATTCTGGTCAAAGTAGCTGGTGGACCCTAAAATTCACTAGCTGCTTTCATTGCTTCTACCAGCCTAACTGCTTTCTAAAATACAAAAGACACTAGCTGTGTGTAAGTACAAAGACTTATCAGCCACAGCCAAAATGTACAAGCACTTAGCTGGTGTTCATTTTCCATAGTTGGGAGTCTACAATAAAGTTAGGGGCCATTCAGTAAGAAAAAGGAAAACAAAAATCAAAGAGGGAATCCCACATCTTATGCAGACCTGTTCAATGAGTGGAGAATGATTTGTCTGTGTACTTGCATACTGTGTTTGCATTGATGTACATGTGCAAGTCTTAAACTGAAAGACCATATTAGTTATTTAGCACCTGGTAGAGGACAGCTGTACCTCTTCCCTGTAGAATGATACTGCAAAATGTACGTTTCTAATTGCTATTAAATGTGGTGACTAATTAGAAGGCTAAATAGACCTCAGAACGTCAACACTCCTTTTAAATACTAACAAAAATGGTAATAAATCTTTGTGTACCCCAGTACTGCTCACCTTTGAGCATGTGTAGACGGTTTAATTCATAGTTTACTATATATCTCCTGATCATGTGGTAGCTGCATTTGACTTTTCACTGCAACGCTCAGGTTCAGTCGCCTACAATTTTCAATCACAGTAAATGTCAAGTGCCAATCAGTCAATGAAATCCGGCCAATCAGTTACTGAGAACAACAGGAGACACTGGCAGAAAATGGTGCAAAAGCAGCAGTGAGGTGTGGTTTGGCCCTGGGCTCAATAACAATTTCATGGTGATGTCCTTACACCAAAGGCGAGTCTAATGTTGATTCGACAGCAAAAAATAGAGCTTTATAATTTGTTTGGAGCCACATATTTCACATTCACATGAATGTGAACATGCCTTTGTTTCTGCATGACTCCTGTGTTTTTTCTTTTGTATTATTTACATCCACTGTACAAAATTCGCAAGCATTGAGCCAATACACACGAAATAAAGTTTCCAAAGCTGCAGGTAGTAGGTGTAGGATTTCCATAATATGACACTAATTTCATTATTGCATTACAGTAACACGACACAAGTAATTCAAACACTGGTGCATTGTTAGCCAATCTATATTCACAGCCAGTGATCCATCCACGAGTGGTGGGCTAGAAAGGTTTGGCCGATAAGCCAAATTTGATGACCAGGTGAAATGAAATGTTGCATTATTGCCACTGTCACTTCGCTCAGCTCAGCTTCGCGTCTTATATCTCTGCTGCTGCTTCTTTTTGTGTTGCACAAAAATTCAGATTTCCGCAGCTCATTTTACAGAGAGGACAGTGTGGCATCTCAAATACAAAGCAATGCCTCACACAATTCAGACAGCGACTGGCAAATTATACACAGAATTATTCAAAGAGTACAGAAACTATTTTTTCTCTTCCATGGCCAATGGACAGTTAATTCAAAGATTTCAAGAGTAACCCGTCAAGAATAATGACTTTCAGCTGGACTGGGTATTAGGACAGTCTGACATAATTGCCACCAGCCATTATTTTTAACCATCCTACTGGTGGTTAGTGTTAAGTCCAAAACCTGGTTAGCATCTGTACAGGAAGGAGCCAATTATTTGTAAAGTTCCATAACAAATCACTACATCTGATCTGACAAAGATGCAATAACAAGAAAACCCTACACATAGTACCTTCAAGGTCATCTTAGGTGTCTGAGAATAGATGGTCATTTCTAGGAAACAGGAACATTTACACAGTTACAACTCACAAAAGTGCATAAATGACCACCAGCAAAGGGAGGATTTGGGGGAATGGGAGATAAAAGACAAACAACTATGATTTTGTCTTGCAGGAAGCTGTACTTCCTACGAGCCTTAAGCTGTTTAAAATGCCAACTAACTGCCAAAATAGAGAAAAAGGATGAAATCAAAACTAGGAAAAAAAAAAAAATTCAAGTCATTCTTCTTGTCTTACAAAGCCTGCTGTGCGCATCAGGGTGGGAGGGACAAAGTCTGTCTATTCAACAAAGTGCTCCCACTCCCCTTTTCCTGGATTTCAATGCCTTGGAAAAAGCTCTCATTTCATGAGTACAGTACTTCAAAATAGAAACTCAAACAAGTTTCAGCATGAATATTAAAAAAAAAAAAAAAAAGCATAAAATATTTAAATGTTTATGAGATCAGATGAACTCACTGGGAGGGTGTGCCTGCCTGTTCATTATAGGACACCTCCTGACCAATACGAAGTGAATTAGTTTTATGGTTCAAAGTTGATTGAAATGCTCCGCACCTGATTTTAAGCTAAAACCATGCATGAATAACTAACCGGCTAGTGATGGATATAATATACAGAGGTGCAGCTAGCAGTGTAACTAAGTAACCCAAGTAAAAACAGGGGAAGTATACCAGTTACGCGGAAGCAAAAACCCACTGTGAGATGAAGATATGAAAACTGAAGGCTAACTTAAAATTAAGACATTTACTGAATATGTGTGATAAAAAGGGGATATATTCTTTGAGTTGTAACCCCTATGGTGGAAAACTGAGAATGGGAAAAGATGGTGAAAATCTATGTGTGTTAGCATACTCTTCATTCAGAGCCATATTATCTGTGTATTAGTTGTGTTGTTTGTCAATTATTGTATTTAAGTTAAGATCTGCATGTGTGAAGATAATTAGCCAGTGATAGGGAATATTTGAGGTTGTTTTTTTTTTTTTTTTTGTGTGTGTACAAGTGTGAAAGCCGGTACATTAAAACCAGCAGGTGCTGCAGTTAAGTGAGGCCCAATGAGAGGAGCCAGCGACCCAACTTGGGGTGACGTGTTGGTATTCCTGGTGTGCATCGAATCCTGACTGGACCGAACCTGGCTCCTCTAGGTGAGCTGGTGAGGCGCCTCCAGCATCTCCATCAGGAAGGTGTCGATGGGCGTGTCACCAATCAGTTTAAAGAAGAACAGGTGCTCCAGGCACTTTAGACCAATGGAGCGCAGTGCTGGGAGCCGGAGGAGGAGCTTTGCAAACCTGGATGATGTAGGGAAGGGTAAGATAGAGAGTAAAGTGAGATATTAGCATAGATCCATCAATCATGTAAACTGAAAACAAGAATTCAGAAGATGTGTGGAGTGTCATTTTATGAAGATTTCTTTTGATAAGACAAAAGAAACAAGTCTTAGCAGCAGTGCCACCCATCACGACCAACAACTTTACCTCTTACTTTTTAAGGGATACTTTGCTGATTTTCAACCAGCTTTGTATCATAACAATGTGGACAGTATGTGTAAATTAAATATGTTAAACTTGTTTCCATCTTGTCAGTGCCCAGATCTCCAATTATCGCTGGCTCTAGAGTTGCTCAAACTACAGACTTACTTCTGCATTAGGACACAAAGAGTATAGAATCAGATCAGAAGAACCACCGCTCACACTCTCTCTCTCTCTCAAACTCAGATCAAACAGTAAAATTAGGCAGTACTGATCAAATATAAACCAGTTTCTTTTACTGCCTGCCTACTTCTCAACTAAAATTTCTTCAAAAACATATGTTAGTACACTGTTTACACTGTTTTGAACACGAAGTGGGCATCATACTGTTTTCTTTCAAATAAAAACAGGCTATTTGTCCAATGCAGCGCAGTGCATCCTGGTAGTTGCAGGTTTTCTACCTCTTGGGCAAAACTGAATGCCACAGCCCTTTTTCTCTGACCATGTAGCACAATTCTTAAGAAATCTTTCCAGTAATGAAAGACTTCTTTGGGTATGTCTATGCATGCAGCCTACCTGCCCTGCTGATCGGGGTATTTCTGTTTGCAATAAGACTCCAGCGATGCGTACACCCTCTCTCTCAGGAGCTCCACCTCACTGGGGTTAGACAAACCCTTGGCATCTTCAGGTGAAAACAGAGAACATATATTAAACATAGGAATAAAAACACATATTACACATAACCCATTTCAGACATGGATTTGTCCAGTTTTGTCTGGGGTCTTTTATGGTATGCTCCTCATGGTATTCAACCTTTCACCCCTCTGTATACCTGGGTTGAAGAGGATGATGGCTCGAAGGCAGCCCAGCTCTGTCTTGTCCATTTGCATGTCTCTCATCTTGCTTACAAGCTCTGTCAAAACCCTGCAGAAAAGAGAGGAGAAGAAAGTTGCAGGGGGAAATCCCAGTTGAAAGCAATGCCAGATTAGGGAAGAGTGAGGAGGCAAGGGAAAGGATGGGAGAACAGGAAGATAAGGAAAAGAGAGCGAGACAGCAATTAAACAAGAGGAAGAAAAGGAGGGAATAAGAGAGTAAGTACAATAGAGAGGGACCAGACTCCGTAATCACATTGTTATTTAAGGTTACTTCTCAATGTACAGAAACAGGTTTAGGTCTAACAACTCAGGGCATGGCTGAACTGCTGGTTCTGCAGGGAAACAACCCGAAAACAAACAAACAAACAAAGGGTGGCAAACTGCTGCCACCAAACGGTGGAAAGTTCTGGCTGTTGCTGATTCTTTTTTCTTATTATTTCAAGGGTTGCTTGTCTTTGTTGCACTTATGGTTACATGTGCTAGCAAATGTGTGTAAGTCGCTGTGAAAGAGTCAAATGATGAAATCTTCTACAGCTGGAGAGTAAAAACTTTATAATTTCCTATTAACTTTCAGAAGTTCACTTTTTCCACACAGTTTATCTTCCAATTTTTTATCTTGCCCTCAACCGATGACTCCAAGAAAGAAGGAGCATATGGCAGTCAGGGTTCAGTGGCTGAACACAATTTTTATTTTACAAGAATGTTCTCATTTACAAAAGGGAATAAAGACACCAATATCATTGTTTTTTTTTGGTTACAGTTAATATCTTGATTGATATAAGGATTCAAAACTGGCTCATGTAAGGGTGGGCCACAGAGTTGGGTTCATTTTAAAACCATTGTTTTATCCACACGCATCTCTGACAAGTCGTTTACTTGAGATGTCAAGTGCGAGAATGAAGAAAGGGCCAGGGCGAGGGAGTGATCAGGAATCTGAGTGCTGTATTTTCTACTTTAAAAGCCATCCATTTATTCTTTAAAAATGCTTCACAAATCTTTAGGACTGCAACTAGTGGTTATTTTCATAATCAATTAATCTGCCCATTTTTTGGATTGATTATTTTGTCAATAAAAGGTCAGAAAATAGTGAAACATGCCCTGTATAACTTCCCAGAACCCAAGGTGACGTCTTGGTATGTTTTTATCCAATTAACAGTCCAAAAATCCAAAGCCATTCAGTTTATTATTATGTATGACAAAGAAAAGCATCATATTCTCACATCTAAGAAGCATGAAAGTAGGCAATGCCTTTTTTTTTTTTTTTGCCTTTTTTGCCCATTCAGTTACTAAAAGGATTATTCAATGATCAAAATAGTTGCAAATTAATTTTCTGTCGATCAATTCCTGTCAAAGCAGCTCTACAAATCTTGAAACCTAAGCAAACAAGACAGCTGTCCAGTTATTTGAGAGCAACCCCTGCAAACAGTAGTAACAAAACTTAACCTGGCAGAAACAGAATAAATTCCAACTTACCAACATATCAAAAAAAATTTCATCAAAGGAGTTACCAAGCTTCATCAGATGTGTAGCGCAATAATTTGTAGTCCTGGACCCTATGTTCCCATGTTTTTCTGTTGAAGTGACGCGTGGGAACAATAATTTTTAAAATTGGTCCAACATTAAGAGAGTGCTGCAGCCGGCAGTGGGTAACAAGGCTACAATGTAACCATTCAGGACGGGTGTGCCAGTCAACTTAAGTCCACTAAATGTGCCTGGGGTTGCCACTGACAGATTCAGATTGTTATTAGGAGTGTCTGACAACATTACGGAAAAGGCCCTACAGAGAAATTAAACGTTTTTTGCATACTTTTCGCTTGCTCCGCTCTGTTCTGTGTTAAAGTCAGTCTTGTGGGATCTACAAGATTTGAGACTTGTCCTATAGCCAGACTTGGACACAAAATAGACTGGAACATGCGAAAGGTACAGATAAGTGTTTCATTTCTCTGACACTCATAATAACAATCCTGAGCCTGTCAGTGGCAAAAACAAGCACTTCTAGTGAACGTAAATTAAAAGGGTGCACCTGCCCTGGGTTGTTACATTGTCCCCTTTACAGCACTTTTGTTACATACTGTTCCAATTTGAAAAATAGTTGTTTCCAGGAGTCACCAATACACAAAAACATCTGAAAATAGGATCCAAGTAAAAAAACAAACAAACAAACAAAAAAAAGGTTTCCCCTCACAGAGGCTTGGTGTGTGCCATCTATGGAGTAGGGGAAAGAAGTGATGACCACTAGAGAAAGTTTATTTGCAACTCCATCATCCATCATCAGAAACTGACATCTTAACAGACACCACTGAAGCCTACAATAAAGTGCTTTGCCAAGATTTTTTTTTTACACACCCAGACTGTACGTCATTAATGTTATAAAATAGGCACTTCCTACCACAAAGGGAGTATCATTAAAAAGGTCTCACAATACCTCCAAAAAACTCAACGATAAATTAGGGCATCAAAACACAAATTGGCCTGACTGAGTAAAACAGCGTCCTGCACTGGAACAATATAGTATGGTTATCCCACTACTAATGCCCTGTGAAAGCTAGCTTTGCAAAGCCAGCCCACACATTTTGATTTGCTCATTATGGTCTGGCAAGGCTCTACAAGCACTTGGTTTGGGAGGAAGAGGCACTGTCAACGGGCAAAAGATGAAAAGTATTCTGCAGGCAATTCGACGAGGCTTTTAGCAGTCAAAGCCACAAACCAAATATAGTGCTGAATACGAATTCAAAATACAGTACTGCTCTTTGTCATCATCATTTAAACCATATATCCCTATAGTTCCCAGAGTGATCAGGTCAAACAATTCTCAGGAGATATTGTTCAGAATATCTTGTAGCGAAAACTGGCTGCCTTCTGCAAAGCTGCGGAAAAGCCTAGAAGCATCAACCTTCTAGTTTTGGTTCTGTGTTTGTTTCAAGAGGAGGGGTTTAAGAAAAGTGTTTGTGTAGTGGCGTAATTACCTGTCAAATATGGCCCCAACCTCGGCATTGTGCACCCTGTGTATTCAACCACAATGTGTTATTACAATGTCATTACACAGTTACATTGTTATTGCAGAATTCTGTCTGTTTTCTCTCTGTTTTTAGTCGGTTCTTACACATGATTTCACATGGTGAAAATCTGTGGTGGTAGAACCTTTCCGTTACATTTAAAACTGCTGTAAAGCAGTTTGTATGATGATTGTTCTCGACTCATTGATTTATCTTGCACCTGCACCCAAACACTTAAAGTGATAAATGTGATCCTCTGATAAACATTTGATCAGTTTTATGACATTGTAAACTGTAGTCTTCCATAAAGCACCATTCATAGTGACATATATTAAAATAAGCACAAAGGAGGTTATTATAAATCTTTTGAGCCAAATGCATAACAGCAGGAAAACATTAGTAACATAAAACTGCTCGTGAGTGAAAAACTATAAAAGCTGTAGTTGATAACTTCTGTAAAAATAACTTTTTGTCATATTAGTGTAACAATATCCACTCAGTATTATGTGAGACAGATAGTCTGTGAAAACAATCATTTGCCTCCTCCTTTTTATATTGCTTGTAATGGCATTTGCAAGAATCCACTGCATGTGAATGAAAACAACCAATCAGAGCTGAGAAGTGTTGAATGCAGCTGTCAATCATGCCAATCAGTGCTCATGAACTGCGGTCAAACTAGGCAGCGATGGACAAACATCAATCAAAATCCTGTTTTTGTGTTTCTCACCGGAATTGTTTTCAGAAAAACATTTAAGTGCACTGTTTAGCTGTAAAATGAGAAAGTTTGTGACCCAGCTGCCATGTTGGAAACAGTTGAGCTGAAACAAACACTGTCTACTGGCTGGATTTAAACTAGACTAAAATATGTTTTTGAAAACATTTGAGGAGAGAAATAGGCAGTGCAGCAACAGAGTCTTGATTCATATTTGATCAGCAATAAAACCTGACTGACGGCTGCGTTACAGACTCCTCGGCTCTGACTGGTTGTTTTCCATCAGCCACCGTGGACTCTAGTAAATGCCATTGAAGGCATAAGGTGTAAGAGAAGTGATATTTTTCACAGACTATCTGTCTCATTAACTACTGTGTGGCTATAGTGACAGTTTCAGTAAATTTGACGAAATTACATATTTTTTAAAGTTACCAAGTATAGCTTTAATCCTCAACCTTTAACAAGTGCTCCACACTATTGCCTAGTTCACACTACACGACTTTAGCCCAGACTTTCTGCTTGCCAACAGTTTATGGAGTTCCCTGACAAAAGCCCCTGATCAGCGGCAAATTAGTGCTGGTTTAGTGCTTGCAAATTTGAGCTTGCGCGCTACATGTGTACTGTTCAAAAGTGTGACCTGTGATTCTTATTGATGCCTAGCAGATGCTCCCCTGATACCTAGCGGGCTAAATATCTGGACCTGTTAGGGACTTTGTCTGCAAGCTACAGCCAATGAAAGCATAAGACATGGGCTGAAGACACAGACAAGTGTTGCCAGTGTGTGTGTGTGTGTGCTTGAGAGGGAGAGAAATAGAGGGGAAGAGAAGGTGGAGGGTGGTCTATTGTACGCAAGGTTTCTGTAAGTTATTAGCCTTATCCCTTAATCTAAATGCTGCTTTGTCACTTTTTTGACTTGACATTTTATAGTAACCCTACCTGACACTGGGTTGTGGTTCAACTGGCATATCGCATGACATTCTTGTCTGGGATTCCCTTCTAGTGAAAGACCTTGTAGTGTGTGACCCCTTGTCACCAGTCAGTCATGTAGTGTAAAAATAAACACTTCGACACTCCCAATTACAAGTCAGCAAGTTTTTTTTTTGTTTTTTTAAGATTATGATCTCTGCGATTTTGTCTTTAATGGCAAGACAGCTGTAGGTACATTGGAAAGGTGGGAGCAGGAGGGGAGATGACAGCAAAGGGCTGCCAGTCAGAATCAAACTTAGACCTGAGCTAGAAGTTGCCCTGCAAGTCAGCAAGTTGTGCAGTGTTAAAAGTAAAACAATCGGGTGACTTTGAAAGTCATGTAGTGTGAATTTGGCTTAAACTGTCAAACATCATGGAAAGTAACTTAAAGTCCAACTGATTTTGACTGATTAGATTACATTTTGTGCCTGCTACATTATACATATATTTATGTCCTATAAATCACTCATCCTGTGCTTTATTTTGAGGGGAGAAATTTATATCTAGTTTTTGGTTTCATGATGGCGCCTCCTAGTTTTGTAATATTGCAGCTGTTCCGGGACCTGTCTATGTTTATTGCGACCTTATCTAATACAGCCAATCAAGTCTTGCATCAAGCAGTGACAATGGCTTTCTATCACAGGCAGAGCAGAGTCACACTGAGCCAGACAGCAGCCTGCTACACAACACAAGAGCCACAGACTTAAAGCAACAACCAACATTTGCTCTCCTGCTGGTATGTCCTTCTTATTGAACCTACAAATACACACATTTCCTACACCTTAGCGTGGTGAATAAAAACATGCTGACATAATCTTGAACTACAAAAAGGGATGACGAAATGTGATTTCAGTTGGACTTTAAGCAAGTTTCACTTAAATGTGGCTAGTGTGTTAAAAAAAAAGAGACGCTCGAAGTGCACAATACACCATTTAAGAAAACAATTCACAATGCACAAAACAAATCAACATAACAGAAATCAACAGCAACATTTCAGAAAACACAACAAATCATGAAAGGAAGGTGCCTTCTATCTTCGTCATTCTTGTAGTTAATTAGATGGCTAAAATGTCACTATGTGTATGTATGTTGACAAAATGGCACGGTGTGCGTGACTTTTTTCTGTGTGCATCTGTTACAGGTTGTCATACGTCCTTTGCTCCTGGATTTGGGGGTATTTGGGTTGAGGAAGATGCATAGAATGACAGAGGTAGTGGGTACCCAACCTTTTAAATTTGTAAAATGTTGAGTTTTCTGAAATTTTGTGTTTTGTCTTGTTAATTTGTGGTCTCTGCAAAAGCTGTTGTGTTGTTAAAGGTTGCTGCACTTCAGGGCCTACTTACATTCTGATATTTTATTATTTACACCCTCTTTGACAAAATATGGTTCAGTAGCTTCAAACAGATGCTAAAGCGAAGCTGAAACAAAGGCTGCTGCTAGAAGAGAGCAGTGCTATGAGAAAATTATTAAGTACCAGAGGAAAATCATTGAGCCGTTTGCCATAAGCCCAGTTAGTTTGCTGTAAACCTGACCGGATTTCTAGGAAAAATTGACCCTTTATAACAATGTAATTACTGTGTAATTAACAGTGAATTGACACATTGTGATGTAGTTGGTGTTTTAAATAAAAGTAATCAAGTTGTGGATTTCATTTTTAATCAGTGCAGGTGACAATGTAATGAACAGAAAACTGGTCTCAATCAAAGCACTGGAAATTGATTAAATCCTGCCAATACCTACACCTGGATAATGCAATAACATCCCATTATAACATGAACAACCATTTATTACAGCATATGTAGTGTCACATTTTCATTAAACAACATATAATAAAACAACTATTACCTACCAACAATAACAAAACATGTTACGATTTGAGCTATTTCAATACTGGTTTCTAGTGACATGAAAAATTCCAATTTCAAAAACTTCAATAATTTCAATTTTGAAGTAACAACTGATGGTTGATGCGACAATGCAGATAGCTGGAGAGGCCATGGCTGTAATCATATTTGTGTCTTGCTTTGCTGTGATAATAGAATAATTGCTTCAGGATCTAAAACTAATACGTTTGTTTCACATATTAAAGTGCATGACTCTGGACTGACAGAGTACCTGTGGCCACCAACCATACAAATGCCTACAGAAAACACATAAGGGTCAGAACATTAAACTAATTTTAGTCAACTTATTTTACAATGTTGTGACCTTTGATTAGATATAAAGACTGGCAGTGATTGCGTCATGTCTGTGGATTACAGATGATTATCAGAATCTTGTGCTTTGAATCTAATGGTCATAAAATAAAAGTTTATGTGAGGATTAGTGCTGGCCGGTCTGGTCCGGTGTATGAGCTTAAACCGGTTTGATTTTATGCTAACCGGTAAAACTGGCATTTGTCATTATGCCATGTTCTGGCACATTAAAAAGTAGCCTTCATCAGCAACTTGTATTGCATTGGTAATAAGCAGTTTGACAATGTGATTAACTTAATATGCTTGTTTATACACAAACTAACAGAGCCACGAGTGTCTGACGACTATGTGCAATTTATCTGTCAAGCTGAGGCCGGCAACATGAAGGAGGTCGAATTTCAGAAGAGGTGGCAGAGGGAAGAGAGGAGCACATCGTATTTGTTTACTAGAAATTTCATGTTGCGTTTTTTTCCGTCAACGAGTGAGACATGACACAGTTAGACTCTCAAGAAAACTAAAACTGCATCAATGTGGCGACATTTCAGATTTGAAGCTGAAAAAAGAGGTGTCCTTGCTGGCTGAGAGCAAGCGAGGTGCTGTTGTAAGCTGAACTTTTGACGAACACTCGGTTTTTATTCAATTTTGTCTCTCATTTTAAAAGCACCGCAATGGATGATGAGCAGCTGATTCTCAGATATTTGGTGGTGCAACTCTATGGTTGGACACTCGTTCACTGTTGGGACATGTATTTATGTTCCACTTGGGAGCGGCTGCTCAGTCAAGTGCGACACTGGTAAAATTTGGTATACTGGTCTGGACCAGTGTTTGGCTTAATATCAAACTAGTTTGAAAATTGTTATGCTAACCCAATCCTAGTGAAGATTATAATTATTTTATAATAGTCATTTTTTAAGATGAACTCACAAAGCAATTATTCATTTGTCAACAGAAAAGAAAATATAATACCAAAATGTATACCTATGGCCTCTTCAACATTCTGCACAATAATGGGATGTAATCTTATTTATGCATTTTTAAGTATTTTAAGGGATTATTATATATTCACATTAAGAGTGTACTTTGCCAGCCATTATCACATTAACAAATGCTGCAATAGGTGCTATGCCACTGACTGTGTGTATATTTGTGTGCACGCATGCATGTCTATGGGTAAGCATTAGTCACCAGCCTCCCCGTCATGCGCTGTCACCCTACAGGCAGCACTAAAGAAGCAAAGTCTCTCAGCCACAGCCAACACAGAACACAGCAGCTGCAGCCAGCCAAAGATGAGGACACAGTATCCTAAGCTCTTCATCTAGCTCTTATGTCTGATGTGGCTTTATCAGATGGATTCAGTTCATAAGGAGACTGTGGCCTTTTACCTGGCTTCTCAGGGTGAATCTATTTATGGCTAAAAGTAGGTGAAGCAGCAGATCCACTCTAAGTGAAGTAGGAAAGCCTTTGAAAAAGCACTTAAATCTCATTATGCTAAAATTCTCCAGTAAAACACAATATTGTTTATGGTGGCATGTCCTCTCCAGTTGTGTCAAATAGCCAAAAATCTGAATGCTGGAGAAATCACTGATATGGAATGTTTTTCAGAGCGATACTGTTCGTGCAGATATGCATCTGTGTATTACCTGTCAAAGATGGCTCCAACACCTGCACTGTGAGCACTGTTCCTGTGAACATGCAGGCCAGTGGCCAATAAAATCCCGTCCTTCACCGAGATGGAGCGATGGGAGAACGATGCAATCAGGAGTTCATTCCAGCCTGTTAAAGAGTTAGTGTCTCAATATTTCTATTGAATTCACATGTCTAAATATTCTAATGTTGTGCTGTTTTTTTTAATTTCTTAATACCTAATACGACTGAATGTTCCTGGTCCTAATGAAGCAAACTGAAGAGCTCTCATCACATTATTTTGTAAAAACTGATCTTTTCTTAGATCTACCAGCTGAGCCTTACACTTAACTACATGTGACTAATTTTGTTGATCAAACCCTCAAAATCATTTTTCACTTTCAACGCCCATACGAGACAAAGGAAAACTAATACCCAAACACTTAGTTTTCTACTAAAAAGGGACAAAGGTCTCCACCAGATTTCCTGACAATATAACAATAACAACATTCAGGGGGTTAAACCTGCACACTTCAATTTCCAACTTAAAAGCCTTGAAAAAATGAACAAACACAAAAACAAATTTATTTAAGTTTATGTTTTCTTGGCAAAGTATCAAAGAATTTGTTTGAAACTACACTTGTTGGCAGTGTAAAAGATTAGATTTGCAGTGTTTGTGATAGTGTGTAATGTTCTTTGAACCAACATTTACATACAAGAATATGATAGAATATGATAGAGCAGCACAAACCCTGAAAAATCTGATTATGTACAAAAAATTCAAGTAAATACTTTCTTATTTAGCACTGGCATTTTACTTCGCCTTTATTTTTGTGCTGTGCGAATGCAACCTAAAAACTTTCTTGCACTTACAAAAACGAACACAGAAAATACCCAGAGTTTAGGGCTGTGACAGTACGGAGTATGAAGTCACCACACTGTAGCATTGAAAGTCCCACCCACAGAACTTGCTGGTTACACGCCATGAGTAATAGCCTATCAACACTGAAAGCTGCCGTGTCATGATGGCAAAAACAATAACTAGAGCTGCTCTGTGAGCAGACTCAAAACTGTGCATCAAACATAAAGGCCCTGACACACCAAGCTGACGGCTGTCAGTGAGCATCTGTCGCCCTAGTCGGTGCGGTGTGTCCCACACTGTTGCCCTTCGTCAGGCGCTGCTGGTGTTTTGTTTTTTTTTTGGGCCCATTCCGTATGTTGAATTGGTGTCTGCAACAACGGGCCCATCACTCTGATTGGCATTTTAGTTCAGCACACAAGAAGAGAAATGGGGATGAAGAAAGTAAACAAACAACAAGTCGAGAGAGATACCAGAGCAAACTTGCTCCATAAGGTAAGATTATTTTTCTTTGTCTTCTTTTTAACTAATGTCAACGTGGTCTTCCGGTTTCCCCTTTTAAACGATGAATACAGACTACCTTCATCTGCTGGTGTGGAGATTGACTGCCTCTCACGCAGAACATTCGATCTAGTTGGCCGTCGGCTGTACTCTTTGTGGTGTGTTCATGTGCAACATTTTGGCTGAGTCCTGGTGATGTGAGGTGACGCAGCAGGAGGCTGCTAGTTCTCTGACGTTGGTTTAGTGTGTCTGGGCATTAAGACAACAGATGTTACTTAAGTTGTAATAAACATCACAATCCTCTACGCTGATGTTGCAGAAACAGACCAGTGGTTCTGCAACTGATGTTCTGCCAATAGTAATGTAGTTCCTGGATGAATCTTCTGTTGTATGAGTATGAGAACTGCAAAACAGGAAGAGGGAGCGCGACTATGCCTGGACGCTGACAACTAAGACCAGATTATCATTGTTTATAAAAATAATCAATCAATATACATTCAACCCACATTGGAATGTCCATGACTCAGCTGTCCCGTCACTTTGAGTAGAGAATCCAGTCTACAGTGTATTTCACACATAAACCGGAGAATTATGCAGTAAAATTCATGATGTACATGCATATAATGTTCTGTGTGTAGAGCACCAAGCGCCAGCAGGGACAATGCAAAGTTCAATAAAAAATTAAAACTTTTAGATAGTTTTTAACCACCAAACTGCAGTGATATGTTGCTTTTTCACTTTACTTGCTTTTTTTGGTATAAATAAATCCATACCGTCACAGCCCTATATGGAGACAAGACAGAGGTCAGAACTAAGAACAGAAGGAAACGCTCACCGATTTGTTGAACTTTTTCAAGCAAGACTTACCTGCACGTAGCAGGATGACCTGGTCGTCCAGGGCTAGCTCAGAGAAGTGAGGGATCCTCTTAGCCCACTCCACCAAGGTGAAGAGCTGCTTATCTGCTGCCTGACAGATGTTGGTGACAGGATCGTTGGGCTGAAGAAAGCAGATTTAGAGGATTATTTAGAATTATTTCATCAATCAACCTGTGTGTGATAAACCTGCAGTCTTTGAACAAATGCAAGGATCATTATATACTTTATACACAGCTTATGGCTTATTTCCACCATCCAGACTACTCACAGAGCTGCCACCTGAAGTTCCATCTGCATGAAGCTCTGTCTTCTGCTCTACAGCCATCTCCGCTTCCAATATTTTCTCCACTGGCATCTCCTCATTCACCGCACTAGTCGACTCCACCTCGCCCTCTCGTTCCTTGTTCCTCTGCCGTTCCTCTTGGACAGCTGCAGGATGGGGGATTGGGGTGGACCGAGAGGAGCACAGAGGAAAACAATGAAGGACAAGAAGGGAGAAGAAGGGACAAAGAGTAGAAAGAGCAAAAAGGAGAAAATGTGGGTGGGAGGGATGGGTGAGAGGAGGTCAAAATGAAAGAACAGAGATGCAGGAAAGGTGCAAGAGCAAAGGAAATCAAATGGAGATGCAAAAGGTTTGGGCAGGTAGGTTTTTCAGAGAGCATAAGACATAATTAAAGACAACAAAAACCACACAGCAAAAGAAAGAATGAAAGGTAGACGATGAGGACATGACAGAAGGATTAGTAGGAAGGATGTGCCACCAGACAACAAAATGGATAAAATGTGAGCAGTACAATCGGGATTAACACAAATGTGTTGACAATTAGGAGAAATGAGGAAGAAAGATTAGTGTAGCAAGAGATTGGCACACAAACAGAAGCAAAAAGAACAGGGGAAAATTAAAAATGAAAATGAATAATGGGTGAAAAAAAAGAAAAAAAGCACATAACAGTAGAAAAGAAAAAAGACAGTTGTACAATTCATAATAAATTCAAAGTCTCTCATGCTGTCTTTCATACTTCTTGCTGCCACTACCACTGCAGCAATGGACCATTAAGACATACAGAACAGAAATCATTATTATCAACTATTTATTTTAAAGCAACATTCAGGCAATAATTATGAAATGTGATATTGATAATCTGAAAGGATTTTTTTTCTTAAAAGAAATCCAAGGTTTTGCTAAATCCCTTACTCAGATGAGGGAAACTCTGTCTTGGAAAATATGACTTCAGGTTACTGCTGAATGACAACAGCTATCAGGTTTATTTAAGTGCAATTAATTTCAATAAATCCCCCCATTTTAAGGTTCTTCGGAAACTCTCCTATAACAGTGTTTCAGACACTTTAAATGAGCTTTGTGGGATTTTTATACACAGTAACTGAAATCTTTTGCAGTCACAGGCCAGCGAAAGTCTACCACCCACATACATCAGTAGACAGAGCCTGAGGTTATGTAACTGGTTTGGTGAGTCAAGAACATCTCACTGTTAGGCCCTACACACTTGGTTGCTTTGGTTGTATGTTTAGGATCAGAGGTCTACTCTCTTCACCAAATACAAATGTAAACACCAGAAAACACCCAAGCTGATAGCTCTGTCATACAACAAAGAATGTCAGTGTCCAAATATGTAAAAATGTCACTGTATTAACCAACTGACATTTTCCAATGACGTTGTAAATTAATTAATCTTTTTTTTTTTTTTTAAAGTTTTGGTCATTTGTTGAATAGCAGCAAACAGAATTTGTGCAGGAGCAGCAACTGTAAGTGATTCATTTATGATTCGAATACCCAATATTTGTGGGTCGTGCTGTGTAAAATGTATCCATGGTTTCAACAAAGCCTTTGTCAAGGGAAAAACAAGCCTTTTGTCTTATTTTGATGTTGACCTAATTATTGATCATTGACCTGTCTGTCTAGATATTTAACAAGTTGATTAAATTTTGAATCCTAGTTTATTTAGTGCACTTAATGTCAGCAAACACTTTTGAAAACTCTTGATTTTAATCTACTCGATATCATCAATCTGCATTGTGCGGTGTCTGTATTTGATACAGAAAAATAAAAGGCATGCCAGAGGCCATGGGTGGTTAGATGTGAGCTCCTGACAGAAAACTGCCACTCTGAAAGTCAAGACTGACTTCAAAATCTTGATGGGAAATGTAATTAACATCTACCCTTCCTCTATAAGCACTACTCCTAAATAGGAAAATGAATGTCCCTGAACAGAGATGCTCTGTGGCTGACTGTAGCAGCTGTGACCTTACTGGGCAGCAACCAGGTGGGAATAAACACGTAGTTTTACAGTAAAGTAGGATGATGATTAAAAGCAGTGTGCATACTCAGCAAACTTTCCCTTGATCTATCAAGTTTAAAACAAGTAATGGGAAAGTGATTCAAGGCTGGCACTGGTCCACCCCCGAGCACTGGCGACACACTATGGAAAAACATCTTTAACTAGCTCCCTGTCATAGATATGCAATGTAATATCTCTCTGCTTCTCGTTCACTCGTACAGACACAGGCACACACCCCTCCCTCCCTCTTCTCCTTACATCTGTCGTTCATCTTGGCCACTACAGAAGGAGGGAGGGGGGGGAGAGAGAGAACGAGAGGAAACAAAAAGAGGAAGAGAGGGGGAAAGGGGGTTAGTGTTTACAAGGCTTACCCACCCCCATCTCCCTCTCTACCACTCTGTACTCATTCTCTCTATCCCCTATTTTACAAATATTACTGACGCTCTCTTAGTTAAAATGCACAGGAAAAATATTAACACTGATATTATCATTTATGACTATTCATGGATTAGGTATAATCTCATTGATGGGTTGAGGCAGATTACATAGAAAGTATCTGCCACAGAAAGCGGCTGCCTTGAATGTTTCTTTCATCTGCATTAACTTAAGCGGGGCATACACTGGAGGATTTGTGCCTGAAATGTTGTTTAATTTTAACTCCTACTGTACGAGTAAATCATCTAAGATGTAGAGCCAAAGCTCAAGATGTATGTGCACACAATGTACGGTCAAATCGTCGGGCCAGAACCTGAGTGCTTATACTGTGCTTGTATAATTTACGATGAAATGGCCCAGTGGACCGCTGTAGAGTGTTCTGGCTAGGGATGTTCTGATCAAGCTTTTTTGCCCCGATCACTATTTGAGCCATTCAATATTAAGTATCCGCTAATACCAAGTCCCGATCCGATATTTATACTGTCCTTGATAACATAGCTGCACCATTTCAGCACCGTTCTTAAAATCAATGCAAGATATGTATAAGCTTGACAACTGAATAGCTCTTCAATGAATTATGAAAAAAATCCCCAGCATCCAAGCTGTTCCTTAAAAAAAAATTCTTTACAAAATAGAATAGTATAAAATAACAAGACCTCTCTTTTGGCCTTGTTGCTGTCTTGAGGGAATGTCTTTATCCCTTTAAGAGAGTACACTCCAGTGTTTTGTTACGTGTTTGTTTTAGTTGTCTGTACAACTTTTGCTTGGATTACATTATCTTAATTGCCCATTTGCTCGCAGGGCTTTTATAAAATATGCCGTGGCATCCTGAGTGTTTGCGGTTAAACACCATGCACCACAGATGACAAACAAGGAAAACACAAGATTGGCTCTCACACTGAGCTGAAATGAAACGAGTGCACATAAATGAGCTAAATAATATAAAACAACCACTTTCATCATTCAGGATGTGTGGTGTTACGCATTGGTGGGGCTCAGCCCCTGCTCTTACACACACAAAGTGGAGAGACTGACAGACAGCAGAGAGTAGGAGAGTTGACAATGGTTGCACTCAGGGATTTGCTGTGCACAAAATCTTCAAGTTTAAAACACCTTTGTTCAGATCGGGACATCCCTAGTTCTTGCTATTTACAATTGTAAATGAAGATTCATTTAAAAGCTCCAAGGCAGGTAGATGTTTGTTTGCTAGCAGAGGTTTGTAACGTTATACCAATACAGTTCACAAAAGCGCTGCAAATAAGGATTATTTTCATAATCAATTAATCTACCAGATATTTTGAAGATTAATCAGTCAATAAAATTAATTAATCAATTTATTGTTTTGTCAATATAATGTAAAAAAATAATATATAAAAAATGCTTATCACTATTTCCTGAGCTCAACGTGCTTCTTCTTTCCAACCAACAAGCCAAAACCCAAAGACTATCATACATTTTCTACATCATACATCATTTACTATCACAAATGACAAAGAAAAGCAACATTTTTTCACATTTGGGAAGCTAGAACCCACAAATGTTTATCATTTTTGCTTGAGAAGTGAAGCTTAACCAATTACGACTAATCAATTATGAAAATAGTTGGGGATTAATTTTCTTGGAAATGGATGGAGATTTTCTTTCCATCGACTAAGTGATTTATGGACTAATCGTTGCAGTTCTAGTTATTCACAATAATGTATGACTGCCAACAATCCTCTTGTTCATGTCAGTTGTAAAACATCAAAGAAGCACGTATGCTGTTGCCACAGCTCGACCAACCTTGCCTAGATATTTTGCATCCATGTGAAGTGTCGTGTCGCCATGGCACTTTGCCCAGGGCCAGTGAGAAAAAAAAGGCACTGATCTTGGGGAATCAACTCGTTGCTCTGCTTCAAGTGTGCAAGAGTCTAATGATGGCCAACCAAAATGAATAACTGATCCCAATGTCCCATGGTGGGTCAGATGTAGTTGATCTGGCCATGATAGGTCCTTGCTTCCTCCTGTACACACGACAAACAACCTCTGACAAAGCTGAAATTCGGCCGTACTCTAAAATGAGTCACACAGCTCAAAAATTGGGTCAGAGACAGGCTGACATTGTACTGCGTATGCCGAGCTTAATAAAAACAGTGACCAAAAATCTCTGCAATTTCTTGAACAAGAACGGAGTTAAGACTAAAGCATCGTGATATGCTAGGGGATTCAGCCCTCAGACAATTTTCCAATATGAGCCAGCACAATGTGCAGTACGGTAAACTCTTATCTACACTACTCACCTCAAAGAGATTTAGCAGCAGATAATCTCAGACTGATTGGCCTAAAATGGATTTAACACAATTTTCTTGTTAAGATGCTGGAATGATGTTACATAGAGATCAGTTGTAGTTTGTGAGTGTACCTGTTTACTTTTAAATACAAAGCACTTTGAGTATTACATGAATAAAAAAGGAGCTACATCACTTCATCAACACTATCCCTGTCACTAATATAATTATGACAAACTATGAAATTATTGGGTGGTAAACTCAGGCAATTTCATGATTCTGACAAGAGTTTTAAAGTTTGACGTTTAATTTTAAACACACTGGAATGTAGTGAAAAGTGTTGCAGTTTAATAGCTGCTAATGAAACACACAAGTGGAATTTGTGCTTTTGGACTGCTAGAAATCATTGGATGTATTTACTGGTCACTGATGGCACCCTGAAGACAGACACCAGGTAAACATGACATGGTTTCATGAGTCTTTCAATTGACATGGATTGCCAAAACACGACACTTCACAGTGCCTACAAAAAGCAGAATCACTGCGGGGAAATTTAAGAGTTTTGACATCGATAGTCAGCAAAAAGAATAGAAATTTCATCGTAAAAACATGAAAAAACTGCAAAGGGGGCAGTGGATACCTTTTGGGTTCTACAGAGTTCAATGGATTACACGATATGAAGGATACTGTACATTAGTTTTGTCACCCAGTTTGGGGAAAAAGAGGATTGCTGCTTCTCTACACATTTGGAGGAGCCTTTGGAAAAGGAGACCCATAATGTGTCCAGCACTGAAATGGTCAGTTTGAATGAGTCAGACCTTGAGCTGGGAAACAGTTGGTGTGTTTGTAGGAATTTGTCAGCCCAAAGAGAAGTTGGCAAAACTACCCCTAACCCCTAACCCTAAATATGAGTACTGGGCTATTTATTAGTAGTGTCAATGACACTTGCCAAACATGAACCTGATGGAGAAAACAAATCTGTTCTAGCTCCAGAGACACAGAAATTAGCCAATAAGTCAACATCATCACTGACGAGTTTTATAAGAGTAGAACCACAACACATTTGGGTTTTTTTCCTCAACTACTGTTGGATGAACCAGAGTTAGAGTGGACAACTCATGACTTTCTGCTGAGCTAAATCGAAGGCTTATCTGTCTATCCCTAACAAATACACCACGGCAAAATTTAGGAAATCTTGTTGACGGCTTTCTGTCAGCTATATAATTATTCTCAAATAACTTATCAACTAAACCGCCTTTAAAAACCAAAATGAAATCATCATTTAATTTTGTTTTTCAGTTTAAATGCATGGTTTGTGCATTTAAACCTAAAATTGTGTGCGTGGAAAGGTGAAATGGCCTCAGCAAAAAGGGCTGAGAACCAGCCCAGTGTGCTGAAGTGCTCCTGCTTGCTCACCTTCTCTTTTCATGCCCATGGCCAGGCACTTCTGGTAGCGGCAGTACTGGCAGCGGTTCCTCTGTCTCTTATCCACCATACAGTCTTTATTGTCCCGACAGGTGTAGGTCAAGTCTTTGCGCACTGTGCGCTTGAAGAAGCCTTTACAGCCTTCACAGCTGTAGACACCGTAGTGCTTACCTGGAGGGCGTGGAAAGGAGGGAGGAAAAGAGCCGTAGAAGTAAAACAACAGGGATGAAATCTGTTTTAATTTAAGTATCTCAGGGACTCTAAATTATTTGTACTTTATGGCCCAAACTCAAAGGTATCGCAAAGAAAACTTGTGTTAGATTTAAGCTGGCTAGTCACCAGAGGATCTGTCTCCGCAGATGGAACAAAGGCGTTTCTGGGAAAGCATTGGCCCTGGGCTGTGGGACGACAGCTGCTTCAAGCCCAACGGAGGTTTCACGTCATCTGAGCTGCTCACTGCATGGAGCCCTGACATGGACACTGTTGAGTTGATCTGAAAGAATAATAGAGGAGAAGGTGAACATAATGACAACAAGGAGTTTTTTAGAGGATTTTCCTGACTATCCTTCTACTGCTGTGAGAAAGTGAAAGACTTTGTTTATATTGTCACAAAGACCAAACAACAAAGCATCACAGTCAGAGTCAAGTATGTACCCTTTGTTTTTACTATTTTTTTTTTTTTCTCTCCAGATCCTCGAGCTAGACCCTGCCTCACCTCTTATATTACTCTTTGAGATGAGGTAAGGTCTTAAAAACAAAACTCCTGATATCTGACACGTAAACATCAAGGTAAAGAGAAAAAGTGGAGTGGGGGCAAAACCATAGTAACAAAGATCTGTAGCAAAGTATCAATGGTGCCATGTCAAAGACAGACATAAAATGACAGCCATTCTGTCAACAATTCTGTGATGAATACCAAAATATTTGATATTTCATTGTAATATAGCAGGCCTTGGATTAATAGTCGCTTTGGTTGTAGCAAGCAACAATCAAGATAATCTTAAACTGTAAACACACTGGCGTTACAGCAAATCGTATGATATAAAACAACTGCATGGGCAGAAATGTATGTTCAAATAATATTCCTGAAGTATAAGTCCTTCCTTACCTGTGGGCTGCTGATGGGGCCGTAGCCCACCGATGGCGTGCCAGGTAGGCATGGCGAGCCCAGTGAAGAGCTGATAACAGAAAAGGGGGAGCCGATGCTACTGATGGGGCTGTTGACTCCAGTGGTGGTGATGGGAGGCAGGGAGGTCATGGAAGCTGCAGCTGAGGGAACCAGTGGAGGTGAGCGCTGTCCTGATGGAGGGGAAGACACAGACGAGCTATCTGGGCTGCGGGAATCTGATAAGAGACAGCAAGTGGGAGAACACACAAATAGCTTATGTAATCATTTATAAAAAATGATGTGGTGCAAAAAAGGCTAAGCTTTTTTTTAATAAAGGTAATACATGTGTGATACAATGATCATTTTTAGTAATTCTCATACTCAATTCAAATATGGTAGGTCAATTATCAATCAAATACAAGCTGTAAAAATATTAATAATGAACTGGCACAGACTAAAACTGATATAAAACCAATAGTTGCAAAAATATTAATCTACCTGTAGTTAACTTCTACCAAGAAGCCTTGCCTTTTGCCACTGTATGTTTTATTTTTGTTTATAAGGAACTGTTGTGTCTTAGGCCTTTACCATTGAGTTTCAATGGTAGAGTGAGTTCAATCAAATATTGCAGGTTTGCACTATTTTTAATGCATTCTACACTTTACACTGAACAACTATGGCAAAGATTTGGTTGAGTAGTTATTCAGTATTTCAGGATTTATCATCAGTTTTCACACAGTACCTGAAATTAGGATTACCAGAGAGGGTGCATTTACTCTATCTAATCTGACTGCCGTGCAATCATGAGGAAGAAATTAATTTCAGTTTCTAGAAGCCTTTCTTTGGATCTGTGATCTTTATCTGGTGGAACTTTGATGTGATTTTATGATACCAAATGGTTTATTTATTTATTTTTGTTTATGCTGTGGTTTGTATTGTCTTGGCTTTTCTCTGCAGCTGCCTGTGTGCTGCATTTTCACTGCTTCAGGCTGTGTACTTGGTTGTTGTCTGATCTAATCTTTTTTTCTTGCATCAAAAACACTCTGGAAAGAAATCAACCAATCATACGCTCACACAAATTACCCACTGTGGTCCATGGAGGACTGTGCTTGCAATATCATGTGAACACTTATCAACTGAACAAACACAAGGAATCATGCTTTTAAATGCTGATGATGTGTCTTTTCTCCTCAGTTTTAATTTTAGGTATGTTTTCCTTACAAGACTCAAGAGTCAATGTCTGACACTGGTGCAACACATATTTCATCAAGTGCTCTGAATAGGCACTTGTAAGGAATAATGACTTAATAATGAGATGAGTGAAGAGTCCTCTGTGGCCAAGCCAAACATGTTGAGTTCGTCATTAACACTGGCATGGTTTTCCATTACTTTGCTGGTGAGGAAAGAGAAGTTTAAAGCCTGCTGGTGCAATGCTGATACACTGCCCTTATGTTACTGTATGGGGTTTTTCAAGACAGTCACAATGAGAGACAGCAATATTAAAGCTGGGGTAGAGAGTTTTATTTTGGTGTCACTGGGCAAAAATCCCATAATAAACTTTAACAATATTGTAATTCCAGTGGACTGAGGTCTTAAAAAATTTAGCCCATGACTTGAGACTCTGGTCAATCACAAGTCATTTGAGAGAGAGGGCGCTCCTATTGGCTATTCTACAAATGCAGATGCGTGTCTATGTCCCTTTGGTGAAAGCCTGATTCAATGGCAGAGAATCCTGCAGAGAAAGCTGCTATCCCAGCATTGGCAACAACTGTCTACACTGCAAAGGAACCCAAAAACGGAGGACTGACTTATCAAAAATAAAGTCTAAAAGAGAGACAGACATTTAACGTAAGAAAATGCATGTCAATATTGATGAAGCCTTTCAGAAATGGAGAAAAGATCATCCTGATACTTTAGCTTTCTGCTAACCAGAGCCAAAAGCTCACAGCTGTGGCTTCAAATTCACCAGCAGCTCTGAAGACAGACCCCCAGCCAACCACCACGGCAACCTGAATCTAGCTAGTGCAAACCCCAGCTCCAGCGGACCATAATGCTCCAACTCCCCGCCATATCAGCAACCATTCCATTGTTGACATTACACGGGTTAGACCCAGCACTGCCGCTGGCCGTTTTTAAGCCGATAGACCTGCCGACCTTCAGTTGGTCTCCAGAGCTGCTGCCTGTTCTCTTCCCAGCAAAGCAGTTCACAGCAGGTGGGATCAAGGCGGAAGGACCATAGGGTGGCTAGCTATTTAATTCTTAACAGGTGAGGAGGGGGCGAATGGATGTGCTGTGTGCAACTCTACAATGAAATAAGATTAAATAAATCAATGTATGGGAAACACTGGGTTACTGTATGAAGCGCTTGCATATGCCCATGATCGTCTGGTGGGGCGGGCTTAGGACAGAGAGGGGAGAGCTACAGGAGGAGGGTGTAGTTTCAAATTCTGACTTTCTTTTATTGCCTTTTTTTGCCATCTTAGAACCTTCCTCAGCTCTAGGATGGCATTTCAAATAAACAAATGATATTAAAACATACTTTGCTTTAGAGAAATAGCAGGATGGTAGTTTGGACAACTGACCCTAACTGACTTAATTCAAATAAGCTCTGCAAGACAGAGGGGTCTAAACAGGTCAACTGTGCCAGCTGTAAGGCATGTGTTTTTAAAAGCTAGGATATTTTATCATGTATATAAGGGTTGAGTAAGCCTTTGTCTGCAACAACCCTATCCTCCATATGCCTGAATTTACACCAGTCATGATAGCAAATGTGTAAGTATAATTTGCAAAGATGTTGTTAATATCAACATTACTTTCCAGATGCAAGTTTTGGTCGGCACTCATGTTGTTGCATTGCTGATGACAAAATCAGTGCAGTTATTTTCTCACCTCTGCTGTCTCCCATGATGGTGGTTGGGGTACGGGGGTGGCTTGCAGCAACACACCGTCAAGCTTCCGTCTCAAACAGCCCGCTATCAAACTCTAGACCGCGGACTGAGGCCCGGGCCGGAGTTGTTTTGGGAAACCAAAAACGGGTCTGAAATTCCAACAGAAGAAAACGCTCAGCATAAGATAATGATGTGGCACAGAGAATGCCCGTTTTGTCACAAATAATGTAAAACAAAAACTAATACCCCCCAGTCTGTTGCAAGGTTATGAGCTGTCTGTATGCTTGTCAATAGAAATATGTGTAACGTTATTCGATGCATTTTTTGGCATTTGATGTAACGTTATAGAAGGACTTTGCGAAGCAGTCAGCTGCTAAACTAATGCCTTCACAAATACACCAGGTTATTAAATAAACAACAGACAAAAAAATAGATCAAACACTGATTATGTTAACTTGGTCAACGCACTAATGAAAACGTCCCAGTCCACTAAATAGCTGGAGCCCAGACAGATGGCAACAAACCACCGTTCTTGCAAGCTAACGTTAGCCATTGCATAGCTCGTAAACTGGCTACCGTTGATAGCTAACACTTCAAATGTCTGTGCCTACCGTAAAGCTAATGTGTTAGCTTGTGTTAGCTACCCTCTTCGAACATGCACCGCAATGTTGTTACAGACCACAGCATGGCGCTTAAGGAAAACGGGTGTTTAACGTTATAATTTGACAAAACTGCACTGTCTAGTGTTGACTGCTAAAACAAGCTAAGCGCTATAGCTAACTACGTTTAGCCACCTAACCTAGCTAGCAAGCTAGTTAGCCCGAATGCACCGGAGAGCTAGACAGAGAAGAACAGACCCGTTTACTACTGGTTGTTCCACCTATATCTCATTCGTCTACACATAAACTCGCTTAATGTTGTAAATACATATTGAGTGCAAATAAATACGGATTACTGACGGTTTAGCGGCACAGCTTCTTCGCATGAAAAGATGTGGCGACTAGGCCCCGTGTGTGTCTGTTTCTCCCCCCACTTTGCCTCGTAGTCAACCCTCCCTCCCCCTGCAAGGATGAAAACATGATGATGGTGGAGGATTTGGCTTAGTGCTCTCTTACACTTTAACACTGGCTCAGAATCACTGCGAGACATTGCAGACCGGCTTCTCAAGGCAGGAGAAGGGTTATGTGTGGTCATGTTGTGTCTCACATGTCACTGAGTGACGGAGACGCATCCAGTGCACGAGGTCAGGAGGTCAAGACGAGTTCATCTCGGTATGTCATTTGTTGAAAAGGTTATTGGAGGGCAATGGCGCATTGGTACTTCTGCTGCAGATGGGAAACAAACCAGAGGTACAGCCCTGTAGATATGATCTTTACATCTTCTTTTTGCTCATGAAATATGCAAATATTTTTTCCATGTTTGCAGGAGGTAGACATGTACAGCACAGACTGATGGTTGAAAGATGAGGGATCCTTTATTACTTCAGAGGTCAGAGCCTAATTTTTCTTTGAGGCAATATCAAGAACAGACACATCAATATATTGGGATTGCAATTGAATGTAATGACCACTATTGGTTTTCAATGCTTAGGGACTGTTTGTTATTTATGACAGGGGAGGGGGGTGGTGCACAACTGGGGAGACATGTCAAATCATTTTTAAAGCACTAGGGAGGGACTCGTTTTTTAAATTTTGTTTTAGAGAGGAGACGTTCAACTTAAAGTGGTTGTATTTTGTATTTATTTTGAAATACCCTCTGAACCCCAAAACCTGCTGGCAGGTTTGAAAGGAATGTTTTCTTTAGTGGCCAAAATTACAGCATTTATCATGGCCAAAAACTGTAAAAAGAGAGGCATAAAATAGTGTTATTTGATCAATTGTCTACATGTCTCATTTAAAATTCAAATAAGAATAAACATTTTGCACTAACCAGATAATGTAAAAACATTAAATTATTCACTCCTGCATGCATGACATATATAGTAATTCCCAAACATGTTAATTTATAGTGTATGGAGGGTCATATGCAAAGAACAGGCCCTAACATTAAATTTAATTTTACGTCAGGCAACCGTGCACCACTGTAAAATAATAAAAACTTTGAACCCAATTATTCCCACAAACAAATACTGGGAATTTCTATCAAGTTGATACAAGGTGGTTCTGTTTACTGTATTTATAATACTGCATCACCTTGAAAAATATTTGCACATTCGCACAAACTGAGATTTATTAATTTTAAGTATGCTTTAATAATATTATTGTCATCACTTTACTTTATTACTTAATATGAATTTTGATTTTGTTGCTTCTCTTATCATTTGACATAAAGGTTGCACTGAGAGTGTTTAGGTGTTATAAATTTTATTTTAGCATTACTAATGACAATGATTAATAATCAAAAACATATGAATATTATGAAGTTTGTTTTGCATCATCCAAGTTGTACGCACACTGCCCAGAGCTTGTTTGTCTGTAGATAATAGCAATGATGAATCAAAGTATGTTTCTGTGTTCACAGTTTAGAGAGAGAGAGAGAGAGATAGAGAGAGACAGAGAGAGACTTTTGCACATTACAACTGACATTATTTGGGGGGATAGTTCCTAGTGGCTGAAGCTCTAGCAGGATTTTTGATGCTTTATTCCCCTCATGAGGGCAGAAATGGCATTACACAAAACCCATGCACCCTAATTTTTCTGGAATTCTCTCTGTTTAGTATAAATACACAATTTTATCTCAGTAAAAATCAGAGATAATTTATTAAAGACTTTGCCGCCTGCTGTCCAAATTTAACTTTTGTACACTCTTTTCTTGCATTCCAGGCATCTATTGTTGTCCATTTATCAAACTACAGAGACATAAAAACAGTCAGGCAATTAGTCACATCTGCTCTCATTTTTATTTCCTCAGAGTTGCATTATTGTTGAAGTTAGCTGACTAAAAAAAAAAAGTGTTTTATTGATCTGCCAAATTTTGTGGAATTGTCATCATGAAGTGTTTTTCTTTTGTATTATGAGGCAAAGTAGGCCTAATTGATCAGGAAGGTATAATTATCACTTTATTAGTTAAACCACTTAGTAATAACTAGATTTTATTTTAAGTCTTATGAATTAATCTAACATTTAGGTAGAAATAAAACAGTACGACCCATTACATTTACTAATTGGCATTTGTAACAGACAAAAGCACAAAAACTGGTTTTGAGAGTTTATTTATTTATTTTTGCATTTGTATGACAACAGTTTCAATATTTAAACACACACACATTATATAACACAAGATGAGTGATACATAAAAGCAACATTTTGGATGGAGCCCCTGAAATTGTGCAATACTGTGAATTAAATGGTTGAGGACTTAATTTTAATTTCCCTTTTTTTCCTACTGAAGTGTCTCAGCATTTGGCCAATGACGCATTTTTGATTTTTTTTTTTTTTTTTTGGCTCTGTTCTCCTGCACACTGGATTTAAAGATCAATCATGACATATTATGCATCCATGTCAAACTACACGTTTTTGCCTTTCCCCTTAAACTTTATAATTAAAATAACTGAAAATGTTACATTAACTTAAACTGAGTTAATTATACTATGAGTATTGCAGTTGCAAATCATTTGCAGTCAGTTTCTGTCTGAAGTCTGCAACCCACAAACATCAGCAGACACAGTCATTTTCAAAAAATTTTTTTGTATTGGATCTGGTACTCAGCAAGTAAAACACATGCTCAGTTTGAGTGTAGTCACATTCTAATGTTCGGCCCTAGAAAATATCTGGTTGCATTGTATGTTTGGGATCATTATCCTGCTAAATTGTAATAAAATTAAGGGGCTACATATAAGAAGAAACATGATTCCCACACTGCTAATAATCACCCAAAATGGAAATAAACATTAAGAAATGAAACCTTAAAGTCAGCCCTTTAAGCTCATACTCAGTGTTTCATTTCAAATCCAATGAGCTGAAATACAGAGCAACAAAAAAAAAATATGTCACTGTCCAAATATTTGAACCTGCACTGTATGTGCATGTCTGACTGTATGTGTGTGTGAGTGCTGTGTGAGGGATTAGCCTCAGTGTGTGTCCACCAGTGATTAGCCTGGTCAGTGGGCCTGTTGTGCATTCACTCAGGCCATTAGCATATTAATGCAGCCTCGCTCTTGATCTCCCTCCCACCCTCCTTCTCCCACTCTCTCCCTCCCTCGCTCTTTCTCTTTCTCTATACATATTTCCCAGAATGAGTTGTCGCTTCCTGCAGCTTCAATCTATAAATATCGCCAATTTACGCCACTCGTGCTGTGAAGCAGCGGAGTATTTCGCCACACAAATTTCAAGGTGCCTGGTCTTCTTTTTCCCTCCAAAAATGTCCTCTTGTGCTCTTCTCTGTCCTCCTCTCTCGCTCTCTGTCGGATCTTTGCCTTCTTTTTCATCCTGCTCACTGTCTCTCTCTCTCTCCCTCTGTCTCTCTCACCGCCTCATTCAAACCCTTTACTTTCTCTCATTTTCCCTTTTCTCTCTCCAAGTCTGGCCCCCTGAACTTTGTCAAACACAGGAAAAAACACACAGAGGCAAATTCACAGGGGCAAACACAGAGAGGGTGAGTACACACACACACACACACACACACACACACACACACACACACACACCTCCCTCCCCCCATTCACTCTCCCTTTCTGTCACTCTCACCCCTTCCACTGCAAATTTAGCAAGGCCCTCTCTAGACACCGGCGCTGAAGTGCGAACCGGACACATTCAACTGTACTTAACATGGTGAGAGCAGCCCTTTCTGCTCTGCCAACACACTCTAACCCCCTTTTCAAAATGGAACGCCCCTGATCTGCAGAGCCGGGCCTGTATTTGTGTCAGGCTTTGCACCTGAGCAGGAAAATTAGAATTAAAAGTAGAAAATAAATGGCATTGACAGCTGGGCTATTCGTTCCTTTCTCTTCCTGAAAGCATCAAATCAACGATAAGCCTGTTAAAACCTGCTGAACCTAAGCTTTTTCACATCAGAGTGAAAGATTTCAATATCTTTTACATTTTGGAAAAAAAAAAGATTTGCCATGAAATATGTGAGGGAAGAACTTGACATAGACGAATTTAAGTTGTGTGAATTGCCAAATAAATGAATGGACTTCCTCTTTACTGCTCATCACCTGCTGTCGCTGTCCAGTGCCATTACCTTACAAACCAATAATGACATTAATTTTGCATCAGCCTGTAACTGCTCCGTACAAGAAACCTATGCTTTCATTACACACCTGAAGAGCAGAGATGACCTGTTGTTCTGTCACGAGTAAAAACTTTGAACAGAAAGATTTTACAACTTGTAACAATTCTGGTCTTGCTTGGAAGAAAAAGTTGAGCTGACCTCCAGAAATGTCTAGAGAGGCTCTTACAGGCTTTACATTTACATAAACACACACTCTCCCTTATTCAATATCTCCCTCGCTCTCTCCCTCTCTCTCTGTTTGTCTTTCACTGTCTCCCGCTCATCCGCCCACAAAGCCACTGAGTTTTATCCCGTCCATGGTGGTCTGTCCCTCGCTGATTTTCAGAGGTCAGGGGCGTGATGTCCATCCACAACTCCTGGTTTCACAAAGGCAGACGCAAGAATTGCGTTTGGACAATCAGCTCCGGACCTCCATCCTTCTCTTGGTTGTTGGTATGTTCACACACTCACAAACACTTGGATGGTCAGGTTGATGGCCTCTCATGCTGGCTGGTGATGCCAGAAAGGGAATGTTGCAATTCCATCCAAATATCACTTCCTCCATCTACTGAAGTTCAGTATCATATTGGTGTTTGACCTCCAGCTTGCCTCATGTCAGTGCCTGTGGATGTACAAGAAAGAAAAGGATGGTTAGACTGGAGCAGAGGAATGAGCGGGAAGGCAAGCACAGAGAAAGAAAGACAGAGAAAAGAGAGAGGGAGAAAGCTCTAACTCATGCTTGTCCTCTGTGTGGGTGACACCATGATGAACGAAGGGGTCACCACCCGGGGGCAGGCCCGTCCAAAAGGAGCCGGCGATGTGACCCCGTACAAAAGAAAAAGTGGGTCCCCCAACGGTCACACGGATCAAAGAAGACAAAAGCCTGAGATGATAACTCAGCGCAGCAGTAGAGCGCATTATCATCAGACACATGAGCTGCAGCAGTAGTAAATTTAACTGAGTTGGAGGCAGGAGGGTGGGAGGGGGAGAAAAAAACCTGAAAACGAAAAAGTAAAGCTCTGACTCGCCCTAATCTGATTTGCCGTACGCAACATTTTCTCTTTATCTGATTCGCTCCGTGAGGTGTTTTCTCTTTCTGTGGGAGCCCGTCTTTATCCAAATGATGTGGTCTTTGGTGAGGCCTGGCCTATTCATGGGAACCCCATGTGCTGTGTGCCCACCATTGAGGTGCAGAGCAGCATGGCCACAAAGGATGGCAGCGTTTCACAGAGTCCTCTCCTTACAGTTTAAGTCTCTGTTCACAACAAAGTTTACACTTAAATCACAGGGCAAGGCAAATCCACCACATAGTTACAAAAGTGAAAAGAACAAGCCTTATCTGAATGCTGGAATACAAACGTGTTTATAATAGTAAGTAAACTAGAAAACATTTGACTTTGCTCTTCTTTATGTACTCTAAGCAACATGGAAGTAAATCGTTTGTCATGAATGCCAATAAGACATGGCGGTTGAAACTTTTTTCCAGTGGTAGAAAAACCTTGCAGTAAAGTTTGCTAGCTGTTCAACACCTGTATGGAAAACATGTGTATTCTATGCTATCTATTACAAACAAAAATAGTATGCTCCATTTCCCTGTTTCCAAAAACTGTGATCACACTGATCTTAAAAGAGGCCTAGAGGCCTAAACTCATCTGGTTTACACTTCTCTTTGGTACTGCTACCACACAGGCTACTGGACTCCATTTCAAAAAGACTTGTACTGTTGAAAAGTAAAAAAAAGAGTGTAATACCAAAATTTACATCAGTTTGTATCAATGCAAAGCAAAAGAAAGAAAGAAAAAGACAAGAAGACAAAAGCGCAGTAGTGCCCACTGTTTGGACCCTTTTGGGGCCTAAAATCTGGATCAAGAATTTCTGCAAAAAGCACGTGATAAAGTCCCTCTCAGCCACAGAGGATTCATCCTTACATGTGCGGCAGACATCCTCGCCTCTCCTTCTTCCTCCCTCAGTTCTGGGTTGAGTTTTTAGTTGTATCGCTGTCGACGTCTGACCGCACTTGTCCTACTTCTCCATCTTTCACTCTCCCCGCCTCAGCCTCCTCTGATCCTGCGTCCTTCTCCCTCTCCTTCTTCAACCCTTTCTGTCCGGCCCTCCCTCTGCCTTTACATTTCCTTCACCCTCTCTCTCTCTCTCTCAGTTTCCCCGCCCTCTCTCTCTCTCTCTCGCTTTCTCTCACTCCTTGTCTCTCGCTCTCTTCCTCTCCTCATTTCATGCAGCGCTGGGGTTACCTAAGAGACTGGGCCTCAATGGAGAAAATCTCCTTTGGTACAATGAACTGGGCGAGAGGCGGGGTGGGGGGGTGGGGGGGGTGCAGGGTAGGATGAGGGGGTGTTGGACACAGGAGGGGAGGGAGGGAGGGAATGAAACTAGAGGGATAGATAGTGGGATGCAGATGCATGCAGGGTTGGAAGGGGGATACGAAATCCCAAAAAATGAATAAGTGGCTTTGCTTGTGTGATTTGGCCTCAGTGGTCAGTCTTTTGGTGGTTGCCTGTGCTTCTCCCCCCGCCTGCTCACCAGTCAGCCCAGCTGGTTCGACTAAAAAAACAAAACAAAACAAAACAAAAACACACACACACACACACATTGAAAGTAAACATTTTCTTAAAACCTCAATAAAATTACCGCAAGGCAGCAGTTATGATATATATTTGAATATGCTAAAATGTCTCCCCGATAAATTGATAAAAAGATATAAATTAAAAAAAATGCTGTGCTATGACAGGCAACCAAGCAGCTGTCTGAAATGATCATTAGCAAATGTAATCATAAACATAAATGAGACCCCCCGCAGATTCCGTCCCCCCAGTGTTGACTCAGTGACTACGGCCTTGTCAAGAAGATAAAGTTAAAAATGGAAAGCTTCCCTGTTTTTTTTGTTTGTTTGTTTTTTTACACAATCGCCTCACACTAAGTTTAAGTCCACCCTAATAACCATGACATGGGAGCCCTCCCATGTGTTGCCATTTTGTTTGTTTACTTGTTTGTTTGCTCTCTGCAGGGAGTGCAAGATGAGACCCAGAGGATCAGAGCTCTCTTTACAAACACAAGTGTGTTTCGACAGTGTAAACCCTCTCCTCCTCTGCACCCCATTCAGCACAAGTAATTACACTATCCTCCTTTAATCTATTCACAGTGTCTGTCCGAGAGGTGTTCCCCAAAGAAGGAGACAAAGCGCACGCAACCTTGTTTAGAGGTTAGTTACTGATTAGCACCAAAACTGTTGCAGTTCATTTTCCTGCTGCACCTTATTGAGCTCCTCAGCGATGCTATTCAGTCCGTCGTTTGTCTCCGAGTTAGCAAACAGATCCCCCGCTGCTCAGCTCTGTGTCTTTACAACTCTCCCCCCAGCCCCTCTTCTCATCGGAGGATGTGAGAAAACAATAGGGCTAATAAAAGAAGCAGAGAGATAATTACAGCACCGTGATGAAGTTAGCGCTCCTACTCCCTGAACCATAAATACCAGCAGTGTGAAATGGGATGTGTGGGTGACTTTGGGGTGTCTTTTTAATGCTTTTTTGTGCCAACAACGGCAACTTATTCTTATTCCCATGTATGTGCCGTGTACATGCCAGGGGGAATCTGGGATCTCTGTGTTAATGACTCTATCAGGCCCCGATACTCAGAGGCCCCTGCTGAGGGAATGCATCCAAGGGAATTGGGGTGTTAGAATGCAGCATAGGAGGTGTCAAAGTTGGGTTGGGGTTGCTGTGTGTGTGTGTGTGTGTGTGTGTGTTCAAGTATGTGTGTGTGTTTGAGACAGGGTAAGGGAGGAGGGAGAGGCTTCAGGCAGATTGTCCATGGTGCTCACCCCTCCGGGCGGGGCTGAATGAAGTTATTTCCAGGCCCCTGTCCATCTGTTACCGTGGCAGCAGCAGTGAGCAAGGTGTTGCCATGGCGAGGTGGACACAAAAAGGCGTGGCGTGGGAACGGGTCCAGGGGTCAGGAGTGAGGGTCAGGGGGTCAAGGGTCACAGCCAGCTGGACAGCACACAAGAGGAGGCCAGGGTGAGAAAAGAAGGAGGGAAGGTTTGGTTTTCTTTCTCTTTTTTTCCCTTTCTTCTCTGGATTTTTGCTTAGGAGGGAGACGTCCGAAGAGTGGACACCACTGGACATTAACATTGAACTGGGGCGGCGAGATGAAAAAGGGAGGGGGGTTGTAGAGGGAGTGAGAGGGGCCATGGGGTTCACAGAGTGGGGCCCCTACAACGTCCAGACTTTGGGAGGCTCGCCTGCATTAGGCCTGATACCTACTGGTGTCTGACTGCGCGTAGCATTTGACAGGCAATTGACTCTGTTCAATGTACACGCAAATGCGACTATTGAGAGGATGTGGACGGCTGCATGTGTGTCTGTGTGTGTGGCCGCAGCCTGCACTTTGGCCAGATAAGTGATACCCAGAGAAAACAAAAGGCCATTTGATGAAATTTCATTCCGCTCATTTTAAGCTCCCAACTGCTCACAGACAATGAGACAAACTGAAGGCGGCAGATGAATCAATATTTCCCTCAACATGAGAAAACACATTTTCTAAATGTTTTTGCATATTATATATTTACCCAGTTGCTGTTGTTTTATCATACTTTTTTTCAATTTCTACCCAGGCACGATGGGTTTATCATGTTTCGTTATGGTTATGTGCAGTTACACTTTGATATATCGTGATGTTTTGATTTTAGATTTAGAAGTCAACAGTAGCGATGCAAAAAGTATAGAAATATATATTACAGTTTCCATTAATAGAGCTGTTATAGATTGAATGATAACTTGATTCTTTACAGAACAAATCTAACTTGAGTCAAATCAGTGTTGGATTTGACCCCTACTGAAATGCTGCATATTTAGGAAGTTGAATTTAAAACTCTGAGCACATAGTGCTATTCACTTTTGATTAGTACAAATATTTAAATGTCAAATGAAAGAAATGGAGAGTATGAGATATTATTTTGTCACTTAAAGGTCTCAGTGTGTAGGATTTAGATAGATATATTGGCAGAAATTGAATATAATATATTACATATGTTTTCTTGTATGTTGTGTATAATCACCTAAAAATAAGAATCGTTGAGTTTTCCTTACCTTAAGGCCCTGACACACCCAGCTGATGGTCAGCCGTCAGCCAATGTTGGGCCGTCGGTGAGTGTCCGTTGCGCTAGTTGATGTGGTGTGTCCCTGCACCATTGTCCCTCATCGGCTCCCGTGGGCCCCTGTCGGCTTTTTTTGGCTGATTCAGCATGGTGAATCAGCATCAGTGACGGCGGAGCCCATCAGTAAATAAATCACTCTGATTGGCACTTCACCTTAGTGCACGCGAAGAGAAATGGAAGTGGGGAAAGTAAACACACAGCTAAAGTCAAGAGGGAATGAGGCCCTGTTTAGATGACAACGGTTTCTCTAAAAACAGAAAAGTCTGTCCTTTATGTTTTAAAAAACTTCTGTGTTTATATGACGACGTTATTGAAATGATCCCCGTTCACACGGTGCTGCAAAATCTACTGGAAACGCTGTAGTATTCACGCCAGGCCAATGGGTGGCAGTGTAAATTTGCAAAGCAACACCACAGCATGACGCCATGCGCCTGCGCTGAAGCGCCTTCCTCTACAACGCAGTGATTACAAACCAAAACAAGACACACTGGGGAAAGCATGCACAGATAACTTTGTCTGGTTGGACGACGAGGTGGAGTTGCTACAGTAACAGATCTACACTTCACTTCAAATCAACAGGGTGAGCAGCACAAACAGAGCTCGGCATTGTTGTTGTGACGGTTGACTTTCTCGTGCATGCCTAGTGACTGTAACCGTAATGCGCATGTGCGAAAAGTCTCCGTTTTCAGAGGAACTGCATATTGTAAGTTTACATGACAACGGAGACGCTGCCGCTTCCAAAAAGTTGCACTCTGGAACCCCTTTTCAAATCGTTGCTTTTTTAGGCACCCAAAACGCTGCTGTTGTGTAAATGATCGGCCAAAACGCAACTAAAGTTTACTGTTTTTAGTTGAAATCGTTGTCGTATAAACAGGACCTAAGACCAGAACAAACTTGTTGCGTTTCCCACTGCACAAAAAACCCCCACTAACACCTGCCAACATCTGGCTTTTTAATACAGTGCGAATGATTTTAAGTGTCATTCACACCCAGGTCAAATAACTCTGCAGTAGTCACGGGTATTTATCCCCTCCAGCTCCGATCGGCATTGATGGAAACACAACACGTGGGTGAACGTGCTAATTTTAGCCCCTTTATAGGTGGGATGCAGTGACGGCCACCACAAAGCACAGTCTGTCTTCGTCCATGGAAATTTTTCTTTCCTCCATGCTGCTGTCTCCAAGTGCCATACCAAAAAAAAAAAAAAACACACAGAAAGGCATACTCATCTGCACACTAATTTTGGTGAAAAAAGGGTATACGGTTATTTTTCTTTAGCCATTTAGCTCTTTATCAGAAACATTTCATAATGGTTTGTCTTATTGTTCACTGGCACATGGTGAATATGCTCTGTTCTTTCAACATTGCATTGTGTTGTTAATGTGCTAATTGGCCAACTAGCATCAAGATGGTCTTCTGCTTTCCCTTTTTGAATGACAAATACAGACGACTGCTGTCTGCTGGTGTGGAGAGTTATTTCCTCTCACACTGGCACAGAATATATGTGCTGGTTGGCTGTTGGCCTTTGTGGTGTGTTCATGTGCAACTTTTTGGCCGAGGTCTGGTGATGTGAGGTGATGCAGCAGAAGGCTTTCGTCACTTACTAGTTCTGTGAAGTCCTTTGGTGTTTTTGGGCCTTTAGAATGAGAGCTTTATATCTACATATGGAGCCAGTTCTCATCCACAGAATCTGTCAGTTGCACTGTTATGTTTCTACAGTAGCCCAGAACAGACAAAACAAACACTTGCTCTAGACAGGACCATTTGTGTTTTTGCATTTTTGCTTCGGCCACCGTAGTTAGAAGCCCCTCTGTGATGAGCCCCCATTAGCAGGTACAAGGTTAGCAGCCCGTCTCCACCATGCCAAACAGTGTTGGAAGAACACTGATTTTTATTTACTATGAATCTGCTTTATTCAGTGTTTTTACTGGTTTAAATCACTAGGTACACTGTTCAAAAATTAAGGGAACACTTAAAGCACATTAACAAATTATTCAAGTTAAAAATCTTTACTGATGTACATTGCCTGATTTGCTGAGAACAATATGACATAACAACAGTCAATAGAAACCAAAATCATCAACCCACTGAGGGCTGGATTCAAAATCACACCGAAAATCAAAGTAAAAAAGTGAAATTACAGGCTAATCCAAGCTGTGTGAATTTTAACATGGCAACTCATAATGTGTTTCAGTAGTGTGTTTGGCACTCACGTGTCAGTTTGCACACCAGACAACATCTGGACATGTTCCTGATGAGTCTGCGAATGGTGTCCTGGGGGATCTCCTTCCAGACCTGGATCAGGGTATCAGTGAGCTCCTAGACAGTCTGTGGCAGTACTTGGCAGTGTAGGATGCACAGATACATGATGTTCCATAGGTGATCAATTGGATTTAGGTCAGAGGAACGAGAGAGCCAGTCAGTGGCATCAGTACCTTCATCATCCAGGAACTGTCTACACACTCTGGTCACATGAGGCCAGGCACTGATTGTCCTGCACCAGGAGGAGCCCAGGGCCCACTGCACCAGTGTAAGTTCTGAAAATTGCAAGTACCTAACAGCAGTCAGGGTACTGTTGGCTATGACATGGAGGTCTGTGAGACCCTCTAAGGATATGCCTCCACAGACCATCACTGACCTTCCACCAAACTGGTCATATTGGATGATAATACAGGCAGTATAATGTTCACTACTGCATCTCCAGACTCTTTAACGCCTGTCACATGTGCTCAGTGTGAATTTGCTCTCATCTGTGACGAAAACGGGATGTCAGTGGCGGACCTGCCAATTCTGATGTTCTCTGGTGGATGCCAACTGAGCTACACAGTGCTGGGCTGTGACCACAGGTCCCACTAGAGGACATGGGGCCCTGATGCCACCTTCATGGAGTCTGACAGTTTGGTCAGAAACATGCACACCAGTGGCCTGCTGGACGTCATTTTGTGGGCTCTGGCAGTGCTCCTCCTGTTCCTCCTCACACAAATATCGATCTGCTGCTGGGTTGATGGCCTTCTACAGCCCTGTCCAGCTCTCCTCATGTAACAGCTGTACTCCTGGTATCTCCTCCATGCTCTTGGGACTGTGCTGGGAGACACAGCAAACCTTCTTGTAATCGTACAAATGGATGTGCCGTCCTGGAGGAGCTGGACTACCTGTGCAACCTGACAGGGCTGCAGGTGCTGCCGCATGCTACCAGTAGTGACAAGGACACTAGAGGAACACAAAACTAGAGACGAATCAGTCAGGAAGGATAAGGAGAGAGCAACTGTCTGTGGCCACCACATGCAAAACCATTCCCTTTCTGGGGGTTGTCTCACTTTTGATCTCCATTTCACCTGTTGTCACTTTGATTTGCATCAAAGCAGGTGAAACTGGTTCACAGTCACTTGTGCTTACTAAACGGACAGATTGATATCCCTGAAGTTGAACTGACTTGGTTTTAAACTGTGAAAATTAAGTGTTCCCTTTTTTTGTGGAGCAGTGTACATTGATCTGGAGAGGAGGAGACCACTGTGGATAAACCTCCTGTTCACGCTTAGCACACATGAGAAGTCTCAGCTGGTTGCATTCTGCAATCCTCACCCCTGGATGCCACTAAATCCTATACACACTGCTAATTTGATCTGCAGGTGTTTATAGATTGATGGCACAGGTTTTACTTGGGCTGTCCCACTCACCTCTTAACTTTCACTTTCTACTCTGTCATTTTCTGAATTTATTAATGCTAAATTAGAATGACCTTTTCTCCGCAAAAGTTTGGCACCGATGATGGAGGTGATTATCTTCCTCTGATCACTTATCTATAAAGCGGGGCTAAGATGTAAAAAAAAAAAATAAAAAAAAATCACAAAATGTTTTTATTGAAGACTTGAGACTAACATTTGCTCCAGCTTTTGTACAGATATGGTGACAACAAAAATGGCCTTTTGATCTGGTCAAGTTACTATGTGTATTGTGATGTGTGAACCTTGGTAACTTCCCAGATGCCAGCAGAATTGTCAGATGTCAAAAAGCTGCAAATTGAGCATATTCCCCCATTGCACCATAAATAGTCTCTAAATTGAAAAAGTTTAGGTTAACCTACACAGACGGATCAAGTGGCTAATGTTGTGCTGAGCTATGGCAGCAGTGAAGATTGAAATGTCCACCTGCCCCGTAGCAAACTGAAGAGGACGGCAAACCGTGAGCCGCATCAGTGGATAACACATTATGACAACGTGGATAAGAAGTCGCTTACAATGCAATTACACACACACAAGAACACACACACAACACATACACAGAGTAAATACACAGGGCCCCCTTAGACTTTAATAGTTGCTGGGATCCATACTCCTCCACAGCCCACAGTAATAGGATTAGGAGCAGCCTTGGGAGGACATGGCAGGCCATGTCCAATGCTCCGTTTGACACCTTTTGTCCACAAGCCCTGAGACGCAGATCACAGCAATGGGATGAGGGACAAAGGCTTTTGAACATTGTGTTGTAGCTACAAATATACCCTGATGGGAGAACGCTGAGCTGCAAGTTCCACGGTAGATAAAATGAACAGACAGCAGTTTTGACAACTCAATCAATTTTTAAGATGATTAAGTGTTCGAGAAAACCTGCTTTCTTTCCTTGTAAATCAATAAAATGTTGTCCTGTAACCTTGCTTTACCTGCAGTGTTTACTTTTTAAAAAAAAATTATTGAAAATATTTTATTGAAAAAAAAAAAAAGATTTGCAATTTCCACTTTAAATGGAAGTCTAAATGGGAACATTTAAAAAAGAAAAAAACTAGTCCAGTATTGTGCAAGACTGCTGCAGCCAGCAGAGTCGAAACAGGCTGCCATGCAATCCTACAGTCAGTTGTTAATGTTATGATAACATTATGGAAAGGATCCCTACAGAGATACACCTTTTTGTTAAAGAGTAAGATCCTTTTATCTAACCAGAAACAGCCACCAGAATTATTTAAATGAGCAGTAACTTTATCATTGTACAACACACTTCATTTAAAGTCAACAGAAGCAAAATTAGAACTCACAGAAGTAACCTTGGTTTGTCTCTCCACTGTTCAAAAAATCACCAACTCTGTTTTGGTTGAAATAAACCCTTAAATTACCCAGTAAAATGCAAAAATATGCAGGTTCTCTAAATGCTAAAATTACTGTTTACTTAAAGGGAGTCTATAATGCTGATTTCGAGTTTGTTTCTAGTCAAACAAAAACTGTTTCACAAAAAGATCAACTTCTGTGAGGATCCTTTCCATATTGTTGTCAAACACTTCTAATAACAACCTGAGCCTGTCAGTGGAAAAAACAAGCACATGCAGTGGACTTAAATTGATGGTGTTCAATTGCAGGGATTACATTCCAACTGTTTTTGATGCTGCTGGCTGCAGTGATTTCGCTCAATACTGGACCAGTTTCAGCAAACTAAACTCACATCATTTTCCTCTGCCCAGTGTTAAAGCCCTTTTGGGACGAGGTTAAGAAAATAATACAAATTCCTATTTGATTAAAAAGAACCCTTTCAGATAGAAAACGTATTCAGAATTAAAATATATGGACAGATACAGCAGAACGAAGTGTGTCTTTTTAACATACTGTGTGTGGCAGCCATAAAGCAGGTGTCAAAGGCATGGAAAAATCAAAAAACACCCAAACTAAATTCATGGATTCCTGAAATGGAGAAATTAACTTTTACAGTAAGAGACCAATTTGAGAAATGGATCAAATTATGTCCCAACAGCAGAGTACACAAAATGAGATACTGTTTTGGACAGGTACAGTTTGAAATGAATATTAACTAGCTGTAAGTTGTAGCTGTGTCAACTATTTCCTTTGACTGGTGATAGGTAGGAAGAAAACAAAATAAAATAACATTGTTTTTCTTTCCCAAACTGCATATCAAAGGTTTTATTTTATAATCTATCTCAGCAGCTTGTTAAATGAACCTTTTTCTCTCAGGAAATAAGTTTGCAGAATTGTTGCCATTTTGTTTACATAAAACTCACATAGGAAATTACAAATGTAAATTCTGGATATACAGTTGTGCTTTAAGTAGCTATGGTGCAGCTACAGCCTCTATCGTAGGTGATGTGTGCCCCCACTGTAACTAAATGCTGGGGGGACAGACTATGGAAATACCATGTAGAGACTGCCAGAACTGTGATTGGTCAGCTTGGGCTGCTTCCATTTTCTCCAAGTTTCTGATGCCAGCAGAGATTGTTGAATGTGAAGACAACATTAAGAAAGTTGAAGAAAGACTCACTTATCACCCCCTTTTCAGTAAAAGACATCTAGCAACGTCGGCACAGAGGGACTGATAGCACTATAATTCACAAAAGATATTGTGCTAATGATACTACAGCACAAACACATCTAGAAAGTTTTGCAGCTGAGTGCAGTTTACCCGTTTTTTTGCATCCGATGGGGGGACTCCCGCAGCCATACTGTGCTGTGCTGTGGTGAGAGGTGGCAGTTCAGAGTGCTGAGATGCCACTGAAACATTTGGAAGTATGGCTACACTACATGCTACTCCATTCACATTATGGAATGAAATACACTATTGGTACTGGCATCACTTGAAGGGTCCTGGTATTGGTACAGGTATCGTCATTTTTCAAACAATACCAAGTCCTAAAAGGCATTCCCCAAAACATCAGGCAAAGGAATTACACATGAAAACTGTATTTAGGATTAAATACCCCAGTCTGTCAGTGTGCTTCAGTTACCACCAACCCTCTGAAGATGCTAATAATTTCACTGTAATTGCATGTGGCTTTTAGTGCCGATCTATGTGAATTGGATTGTTTTTGCAGTAAGACTCACTTGCATAAAAAGGGACCAAATTTATGAATATTTACCTAGTTTAAATATGCACCCTTTGCTTGTGCTTTGAGAATTATACTTTTTTTTGCGCAATCCATTTTGTGAATTCGTCCAGTGCTTTGTGTCAGAAATCAGACAACTACGAATAGAAGTTACCTGGTTGGTTCTATAATTATGTGCAGAACTCACGTCAATCTGAGGTGCGTTGTATCACAAAGTGAATGAAAGACTTTAGGCTTAAAAATGGTTAGGAATACAGTATAATTAAAGCACAGCTGGCCTGATCATGTACAATACCTCCTTCTAGTGTTGCAGCAATGCTATCATCAAGTGAAATCCAACATTTACCTTATGATCTAAACTATTGGCAGTCCTGCCTCTTGCATAAAGAATAACCGCAGCTAAGTTTTCAAATTATACACACCTCTGTGACATAACACATGTTGTAGAAATAAAACACCTTTGAATTTATAATTTTCACATTCAGTCTAATCGTACAATAGGTAATTACTTCATAGATTAAAGTGGGTTTTTTACCCTAATGTTTACTATTAGTTGACTCTCATGTTTCCTCATTTGGCAGATATCTCAGAGATGAGCTGCGTTTGTAGTGTAAAATCGGTCTTCAAACCTATTTCCACTCATATAAAGTTAGTTCTGAATTTAAATTGGCACCATTTTGGAATGCAGCCCTTCATTGCCATGGTGAAGTGGTAAAGAGGCATGCCTCCTTTTTGCTTTATTTAGAAAAAAATTGTTTCTGTTGCATTGATATTCAGGTGGATCTGTTGCACTGAGAGCAGGCAGCAGCTCATCCTCGGTTAGAGCAATTATTGACATTCCCAACGATCTCCTTACATCCCGTGCCATGGCGAGGTGACACAGAGATTCTCTGTCCTATCCCTCCCATTGCACTCTGGGAGAGCGACCAAAAGCAGTTTTACGACCAAGAGCTGCTGACGCTCACTTCCTGCCAAGAGTCAGAGAGATGAGGTTCAAAGTGATCAGCAGCACACATACTAACACGTGTGCAGTGAGGAACACACATAAACCCTAGCACACACGCTTTAAGATTTCGTTTTTGACAGGTTCACACTATCAGACTTCATGCTTAAAACTGAAGTGCTGAACATTGTTGTCTTCTCTCAAACACTGATCTTGCATAATTTGTATAATGGATGTTTGGAAAATTCACACTGAAGTACAGGCAACAGCTGGATGAAACAAGTCCATATATTTTCAGTGGGCACTGTCATAAGGTATTCTGGGAAATGTAGACGAGGCAGATGTGACAGTTAAATAAAAGAGTCAACAACAGCACTGTATCACGAAGCACCAAGAGAAGTACAGAAATGCAAGTGACTTCTCAACTCAATAACATTTAAAGTTTCAGTGTGTAATTTTCAGGGAGATTTATGCACATCTGGCAGTGAGGGCTGCATATTGCAACCAGCTGAAACTTCTCCCCGTTAGAATTCCTTCAGTGTTTATTGTTTAAGAGGTTTTTATTGGGAGTCGAATTATCCTAGGTCTTCTCCTCTCTAAAAACAAACAAACCAGATGATTAAAACCAGTAAAAACACTGAATAAAGCAGTTTCACAATAATAACTAATGTTTCTCCGGTGCTGTTTGGCATGTCGGGAAACGGGCGGCTGGCCCAGCACCTGCTAAGGTGAGCTCACCTTTTTTTTCTGATAACTGAAGACTCAGATGTTCAGAAGGTTTGCGCCTGGAGCATAATTATCTGCAGAGGTCTCTTCCTCTACAGAACAAATGGACTCAATAATCACCCAGTTTACAACACAGAGTAAAGCAGTTTGACATTACAAATCAGTGTTTTCCTGATGCTGCTTGTTGCAGATGGGCTTCTAACTACAGTGGCCGACACGAAAACGCAAATGTCCCTATCAAGAGCCAGTGTTTGGTTTGTCTATTCTGGGCTACTGTAGAAACATGGCAGTTAACATGGTGATATCCATAAATGAGGACCTGCTTCTTATGTAGATATATACGGCTCAGTCCAAGGTGATGAAAACACTATTCTTATTTTCGGGTGATTATACACGAAAGAAAATTTACTTTTTTTTGTTATATTCCATTTCTGCCAATATGTCCCCCTACACTACACACTGGACCTTTAAGGAAATACACAGATGAGAAGATCATTTAATCTTTGTATGTTGAGTACAGGCATGGGCTGCGGTAGACTAGTCAAAAAATAAAATCCCATGTCTTTTCCCAAATCACTTTTGCTTAACATGAATGGAAAACGTCATAAGACCAAGAACAGATGTGAAGGAGAATTCACAAGGATTTAGGAAAAGACAGCAGGGGTGCTTAGAGAATCTGACTGCTCTTATACTAGGCTTTAATTATAGCAGATGTTACTGGCGTGGATCTGCCATGGTGAGACTACAATGTTTCAAAGATGAGTGTTTTGTTTCGTGCACGCTCGCATGCTATATAAATAACCTGGTGAAAAACATTTCCTCATTACCAAGGTTGAAACTGAAATAAAAAAGAAACATAGGCTGCCAGTCACAGAAGCGAAACAAAATGGTTGCCACAATAAGAATGGTTGCTCATGCTCATCTTCCTGTCCACTCATATTGATCCACATGAAATACAGTTCATACGATTATATGAAAAGAACTGTTAAACTGATGCAATATAAGAGTACCAATTTTGTGTTTTCATGAATGGCTGAATGGTGGGCCACTTCACATGGTACTGCTGCAAGGAATTGTTGGATGGCATTATCTCCTTCCCTCTGGTGAAGGATGATCCACTGTATCCTTTGGTAAAAGAGGTAAGAAAGGAAACATTAAATCACCTTTCCTGAGCATTAATTGAATCCACCCAGCCCTTATTATGGCTGCTGCTGCTGCTGTCATTTCACTCAGTTAGGAACCTTCCTAAGAAAAAAAACAACAACAAAAAACCAAAAACAAAAAACAGATATGGTTTCTGGAGGTCTGAACACAGACTTCCAGAAAGAGGTAACTGTGAGCCTAGCTGTGTAAACAGCTATCATTTACGATAGTATGCATACCCCGTCAGCGTAGGGTATCTGAGATACTGCATGTTTTGGGCCCCCAAAAAGATTTATTATTGCTCCCAAAACCCCACATTTTTATATCTGTTTAATGTCTTGACATCATGTCTCTACACATGCTCTATTATTCTGTCAGAGACATTACATTAGGAATTTAAAGCTTATAGTTCAACTAATTCCAGCAGCAACAAGGAGTCTGCTGCACAACCTTGTCCCAAATGATACATTCTAGCTTAGCAGTATCATATTGTATCATCATACACTAATGCAAACCTTAGAGCTGCAAGTTTGAGCTGCGGTTTTCTGTAAGAACATTAAAAGTTGATAAATGGATCTTTTTAGCTGATCTTAAAAATCTTTAAGAGGTATTCAGAGTAGTTTATATGGCTTACAATGATACAAAAACACCCTTTTGGATGTTTCAAATTTGTGTTTCATCAGTATTGTAAATATGATGTGTCATCAGATAGACATTGGACAAATCAGATAAACACTACATGAACATGGTCAGAAATGTCACTATTTTTTTTAGATGTTTTACCTCTGAAACAGAATTCAGTGTCAAACATTATATATAAATTTATATTTCTAACAGCAAGCTCTGGTGGATTTTTTGGCATGAGCATCACACCTCAACTGTGATGCTGTGTGTGGTAAGACTCAACACATGTTGCGTTAAACTTCTTGACATGCTCACTCTCTCTTCCCAGTGCTGAAAGAGAGTCTGATGAATCAATAAGAGCGGTTCAAAAAAAAAGGAGGGAAATCGTCTGAGTGGCAGAGATGTCTGAATAAGAGTCAGCGGTCAGAACTGATGACAATGGAAATGCTCAAAAGCCTTCATTTTTAAGGCAAAGTCATGTCTTTTAAAGAAAAAGGTTGTAATGAAAAAACTGAGTGTGTTTCTGTCTGTGTGTGTGAGAAAGTATAAAAAAAGAGCGGTGCATGTGATTAGTGGACAAGGGCCGGACAGAGGCCAGGCAGGGCAGCCTGCAGACGGACCCACAGAAAGGGACATTTACCTTGAACTCCAATCGTCTCGTCTCTGGGGCGGGGTCAGGTATTGTAGCCGGGCCTGACAGGGTCAGGAGGGGCCAAGAGGGGGAGACAGGGGGAGGCAGGGGGACAGAGGCTGCCCCTGGGGTCGTGGGGCGCTACCCCTGTGGGGGGCCAGAGAATGTGGGGGCAGTGGGGGGAGGGAGAGTAAGTATTGGCAGATTTTCATGGGGTGCAGATGCTCAATATGCAGATGTCTAATCGAATTGTGCGACGATGAATTGGTTCCCCCTCCTGATTTGCATCAGGACAATCCCGGGCAGTGGCTCAGGGGTCAGTGGAGATCCCCTGGACAAAATGAGCAGCCGGCTGCAGACGCCTCAGAAAACGTGTGAACTTGAAGTAGACTTAACTCAATGACAAGGATATTGATTGATTCAAATTTCTGTCTGTCTGTCTGGGAGTGCATGTGGCATCTGTCATGTCAGTGAAGACATTGTTTCTCAAGTATGAAATGGAAAAAACAGTTATTATTTTTTGATGTTTGGCCTGCACTTTTCTTTAGAGCTGCTATAAGGGAATGATTAGGTTCAGTGTTAATACCAAAATAAACCCAAAACAAACAAAATCATCAACATCTTAACAGGTCACTCAGATGCTGCCATGTTATTGTTCTGACTGGCATACCATTATGCAAAATAACATAACACTGCCTCAAAGCTCAGACCTCACCAAAAGCTTCATAGTTCCAAAATACTGAGTGTAAATTTCCAAATCTTGAGTGTTTAACACCCACAAAAAAGATAAGGAAATAAGCTTATGTTTGGCAAGGTTTATGTTTTGTATTGAACAAAAATAAAGATCTCAAATTTTTTTTTTTTTTTTTTGACAATTGGCTTGTGTTGCTCAAAGTGCTAAAAAAATACCTCAACATCATTGTCTCTTTCAGAAATCATGACCTGGTCAAGATAATCCACAGACCTTGCTGTGAGCAGTTTCATGTAGGAACTATTTTCTTTCTACTGAACTACAACTGCCAACCATATTACCGTGCAGAGGGAAGCATACTACTAGCTCACTTAGCACCACTGAGCTAGCTAAAATTACAGCTCAGTCGAGGAGGACACCATTAATGTTTACATCTCACTCTGTCACAAGCACAAGCTTCGTCCTCTTCTGCGCAGTGATACAGTTGGTGGTTTGGTAGAGAGAAAATAGTTCCTACATGAAAATGCTCATGACAAGGTCTGAGGATGACCTTGAGTGACCAGGTCATGATTTCTGGCAAGACAAATTGCTGTTGAGTTTTTTTAAATATATTTTTTTGGCACTTCAAACTTAATTATACCTTTAAAGCCATAGGCAGAGTGCAACTAGAAAAAAGACAAAGTGACAAAAGGATGGATTACTCTCCTGATATTATTAAGGATTGGAAGACATATATCGACCAGCATTGACACATCACTGTCACTGGGTGAGTGTGAGGCAGTGAGAAACAGGATGCGAATGCAGACATCTGGACAGGGACAGTTTAGGGATTCATTTCAAAAGTGTACATGTAGTTATGGGGAAGTCCAAAAAGAGGTAGTATAGAGCCCAGAGGACAGCAGGACTGGGGCTCGGAGGAATATAAAGGCAAAGATGCTGTATCTTTCTCCAAAGACATCCAACTTGCTGTTCCTCTCAGGGGTAAAGGTAAAGATATTCCAAAAATGATTTGAAGATGTTCAGATCTGGTGAACTGGGACACAAAAGTGTCATTTCATCCTGGTATTTGTAAAATCATTGTTGAATTATACCTCAGTCTGTATGAGTTAATTATGATCTTTGATGTACTACAAAAAGACACAAAATTATCACACAGAGACATGCATAATGATTACAAAGAGATGCAAAACAACAAAAAGAGGCGAAAAAAAAACTATGAAGTCTGTGTGTCTTGCTCCAATGTAGGAGAGGTGGAGGGGCCTTCTGCATGTCTGTGCCCAGGGGACCGTTGCGTCATAATCCGCCCATGTGTGCAGGTGATCCATTGAATGAGGTCAATATCAGTGGAGATACTGATCAAGTTTATTGGAATGATGCATCACTACCAAGATAATAATTAATTCAAGGTAAAAGACAAACAAACAAAGATGTTATTTTGTATTTTGGTGGTATTTTTTGGGGTTAGTTTTCTGATGTTTAGCAATAACATGATATAAGTTTTTGTCCCGACACCTGCACTCCTTCACTGGAAAGCCTCCAGTTTGTTTATGTTTGGAATAGATTATGCAGTTGAGACAGTTCCTCATTTCATATGAAGTGCTTGTTGTGTTCAAAGACTTGAGAGGAAGTTGTAATTGGAAAGATTGAGGCTGTCTTGTCTTCATTTCTATAAAGCTCTGGACCAGCTTCGCCTCCAGGTCCTATGGATCCGACATTAAAACTATCACTATGTCTGTCACTCACATTGTACAACATTTTGCAGACAGTTGATGTTGCACTCTTTTTTTCATTAAATCTCATTAAATTTGATCTTAAATTGTACGCATATCCTTGTGTCAATACCACAATGGAAAAATGTTTCTCCAAACATTATACAGGGTGCTACACTTTAAATTTACCTTTGAAATTGCAGTTGTTGATCTGATTTTCCACAGCAGAACAGTTTTTTTGTGAGAAAAGACCAGTTGCATTATATTTGAATCATGAAAGTAATTTCCTATCCTTTGAATTGCTGGAGTTGTGCTGGCTGGTTTCTGTACTGGCTTCTCTCACGTGTCACATTTCAGGGTTATGCTGCTCTCTGGTGGTAACATAAGGGAGGACCTGGTCTAAGCATCAAGATCTAAAGCGCACTGCCTGGTAAACAGATTGCAGTTTGTGGTAGGTATGTATATTGGTTGTAGTGTTCTTTCATCCTCACACTTTTAATTAAAAAGTTCAAGTTTAATTAGCTTCAGTGTTGTTATGTTTCAGAGCTGACAAACATCCACAAATCCTAAATATCAAATACATGTGGATAAAGATAAGCTGGCTTTATTACTGTTAATGCGAAACTTGAATTCTACAAACTAGGTATGCCTATGTCTCTTTTCATGAAAATGAAATTCTTAACTGTGTATGGTCCATATATGTACAAGACTGGATTAGAGGTGCAACTCCAAGAAATGACGCTAAACAATCAGCAAAATATAAGAAAGTGTGGCAGCAGCTCAAGACAAAATTTTGTTTAAAAAATAGAAAGACATGATACCAAAAACATAATTCCCATTATATTCCCATTTGAAATACATTTTATGATCCTGCAATCAGTGGACAAGGTCTGAAATGCCCAGGAGAGCCAAACCACAAAGTGACTTAGGCTACTATTACAATGCTAAAGTTGCACTGGGAGCCAGTGAAGTGTTATACTGGAGCTACTTTGTGTGAAGACTCTGGCTGCTGTGTTCTCAATTACCTGTTATGGTTGTATAATCTAGCAAAAAAAGAGACGTAAATCCTGATATGATGTACTTTTACCAGTGATTAAAAACCTGCCCGTGTTATCTCTGCCAGGTATAATCCTGAAGGGGATCATGCATTTGGTAATGTGTGTATGCGTGTGTTTATCAGTCTGTCTGCAGCTACTCTCAAATACTAATAGAGACCAATCAGCCTAATATTTTGTGTGCAAATGTATGACTGTATGCTCAAGGATCTCTTGTGGTTGCAGTGATTCACAATTGTTTAAAAATCTGTTTTCTAACTGCTTTATACCATCACTGAGTGCTGACTCCTCTTAACCAGCCAGTAGGGGCTTCAAGTTTTCCAGAAATTGGCTCGGCTAAAAACAACAAGCCGTTCTGTCTGTTGCAGGACACATTTTTGCCTTCGTTGTGGCTCAAAACCTGACATCTATAGCAAAGTTTGGACTCATTTTGGTTTAAATTTTTTCTTGACTGTGCCTCTCTTTGAAGTCTACTTTCAATTGTATTTATTGTTGTTATTTCCTACTTACTTGTGCGATAGCCTACAGACAAAGTTAATACCGTTCAAAGTCCAATTATGCTGCGGCTCTGTCAAAAATAGATGAAGTGCATATTTTTCGTAGCTTCTTAAACGTGTCTACTGGAATCACAAGAATTGCCCAGATTGGCTGTGATCAGCCCAGACTGCTGCATCTGGCAGTAAACGTCACTCTACTGAATGCACTTCTCTAGTTATGTAACTGACATGACTTTCCAAGTAAAGATCAGAGCCCAGTGTAACTCAAGAGCTTCCTGACTTCTTTATTGCACTTCAGAGATAATGGTTTCTATTGTTTGTTTTTTATGACCTTCAACAAGTATGTTTTATTGTTAAACTTATCTAGAGTCTCATATGACTGAAAGCATTGCTATGGAGGCCCTTATTCTTGTTAAATGATGTTTTACCTTTCATCAGATCCTGCAGTTGACTCTGCCATCATAAATCTAATCAGTCCTCTCACAGGTGAAGCCATTCTCTAACTCCAGTGTGTTTAAGCAGCCTTTCTCGCAAGCAAAGAGCCGATATTATGCTGCCTCATTTCTACGTCAACAGGCGCAGTTTGCGTTGGTTCAGGCGGGCTCACTGGACCTCCTTGTGGCTGTGACCAAAAATGCATATATGGATTTAAATATCTATGTATCTTTTAATGACGAAAAAAATAAATTTATTGTAATGCCTTGTAATGCCTATGTACTACAACATTGCCCACATAGTAAGAAATACAGTCTCTGATTGGTCAACAGACTCAACCCGAAGCATCATGGACAGCTAGTGGGAATTGCTAACAACAATAACTTTCTTTTACGTGAAAAAAAGGGAAAAATTTATAAATATTCTTAGAAGACAGTCAGTGTCAGATTTATCATTCTTGATTTATTTTACTTAGTCTACAAAAAGACACTGCAGTGTAGCGCCGGATTACAAAGCTTCTGAAAAGGATATGATCACACCACAGCCTTCATTGGTTCAGCACTACTTTTAATGTAAGCTTTCAGGCAAAAAAAAAAAAGTAATGCCTAATACGTCTGCGGAAAAGCTTTAAAGGGTCAGTGTGTAATATTTGGCATGGTTTATTATCAAATCTGAATCTGAATCTGAATCTTCTACCCATTAATATGTTGTAAGTGTATAATCTCTATAAAATAAAATTCGTTTGGTTTTTGTAGTCTTATAATTATGCTTTTATATATATATATATAGCAAGGGCCTTGCTTTAGAGAGGTCGCCATCTTGCGCCGCCATGTATGTAAGGCAGACCGAGTGGACAATCCAGCCAGCCAGAGAACGCGTTTCGCGTGTATAAATAAACCAACGAAGACAGCGGAAGGAAGGAAGAAGAAGGAGGAGGAGGAAACAGCAGAGAGTGTTAGTAGTTCGTCGATAGAGAGTAGTGAAAAGTTTTTTTAGTTATAAAGTTTGCGAATGGACCACACTTACCACGCAACAGGAGAGAATGAACCTGAACCGTCATCTGCGAGGAAAAGAAGACGCAACTTCACTCCTTGTGATGCACTCTCTGCGGCGTTTTTCCTCCTTCCCCAATGATGGTAGCAGTGAATCCCATTCTGTGCAGCAAAATGGGAGCGGAGGATTCAGCCTCCCTTCTCGCCCGCTCAACATCAAACACATGGAGTTCCTCATCTGTATGCTCCGGCTCAAACAGGTATGGCTCTGGGTCTGTGTCCGCTACAAGAAACTCTTCAAAATTGCGTTCAAAGTCGTCCGTTGCAGCTACTATAGTCTGGAGATATTGCTAGGCTAAATAAACAGCTGAGCTCTGTTTACCGGCTACGCTGTCAGTCAGTGTGCGGGCTGGAGATTGGTGGAGCAGAGAGGGGAGGGGGTGCCCACTAGGTACTGTAAATGAGTATGTGTGTATTAAGTACGTGTGTGTTATGCTAGGAGTTTTTGGAGTGCTCAGATAAACGGGCCTTTTTCCCGAATGCTACTCTGGTCTCCTGCTCGTGAGGGATTCATTACAATATCGTAACATAGCTTAGATTTCTAAATAAACATTCACCTCGTTGCTAGATAGACCTACTCCTGAAAAACTCGTGTCTGTGTAAGCCTGTTTGTCCCTACGAGGCCACCGTCATTTACCCGACGGGAGGGGTGAGTGAGTGAACCCTGCAATCTAGAATTTGACCACTGATGTCACTGTTTTCAACGGTTTTCAACCCATTTTACACACTGGCCCTTTAATGTATGTGTCTGGACTGGGGTCTTTAATGGGCTGTCCTTCAGGTACGGCATTAGATTGGCACTGTATAAAAGTGTTGAGGTTAATTTTACTTGAACTTGTAGAAAAAACCTGGAAAACAATTTTTGGTGGGGATTTTATTTATTAATTGGGACCATTTTTTAACAAGATTGGGTTTGAGTTGCAACTCGATAGGGAATAACAGACTCCTCCATGAAAGGATATTAAACAGCAGCAATACAAAAGAAAACATAGCAGCAACACAAGACAAAATTCGGTTCACAAAAAAAAAAAAAAACTTAAAAAAATAAAAAATGCCCAGACCGGAGATGATTTCCACAACATTCAACAGTACCAGATCAATCAGGCCATCAATCAAAAAATCAAATTAAATTATAAAGTTAGGAAGAGAGGTAACGTGTTGTTTGAGTTTGGCTGTAAGTTTTCTAAAACAGAATACAGACACAAACACCAGCTGAAGTGAACAGATTTAGTCAAAAACCGATCCAGCAACTTAAAAGAAGGATATATATCATCTTTTAGATAAATCAATTTTCCATTTTTTTCCCAAGATAAGATAAAGTAAATCCTTACATATTTAATGATTGCTAATCATCACTTAAACAATAAATCACATGACTGAGTGATACAAATTTGATATCAGAAGACCCGAAGACTGGAATAATGGTTGTGTTCTTTTCTTGTTTCTCTCTTCATGTGTTTGGTCTCTGGTAGCTGCTGCAGTGATCGCTTCATACTGATTATGCTGCCATCTTGACCAGGACTCCTGGAAGAACAGATCTTGTAGCTAAATAAAGGATAAATTAAATGCAATAAAAATGTTTCTGACATTTCTTAGATAATCGTTCTTCACTGTATCCACCGACAACCTGAAACTACTAATAATTTGATCTATGAATCCACACTTGACCAGTTTCATGTAATATCGATAGTAAATGTTTGATGAAACATATTTCGTTATGTTTATGTTTTGTTTTGTTATGATACAAAATATAATAAAATATTTGTACCACAGTTCATTTGTTGGAGTTATGTATCATCTTCTTATCTATACTGCACAGCTGGAGATAATACAATGACATACTAAAACAAATACACTGGGACTTGGGTTTAGTTTTTGATTTATACAGTATTTGCTCTCATATTATAGGCAGTATGTTTGAACCAAAATGTAAATTATTCAATCAATATTATGATAAAATCATAGTTCCCATCATTTCCAATAATTATATTGGATTACCTGACTGAGAAATGTAAGAAATATAATTAAAATATATTGTGTAAATACATAAATATCAGAGGCTTGTGAACAGTTTTTGTATGCTTTAAAGGATTCACAGTTTTACCTAAGACAGTATTAAAGAGTATCATATCAGTATGTCAGTATGTGGTAGCTAGTTTCAGGAGGAGCAACAAAGGAGGGATTCTGCATACAGTGTCTGCACAGAGTAGCTGACATGATGAAGTACTCACTGTGATCAGATAAGAGCTGCATGTTTAACTGAAGAGGTTTGAGAGGAAGAAGAGTCTGAAGCTAAACAAGAAAAAAATAACAGTATAGTAGATAATCTGACATAATACTTACAGTTTGCAGGACTAAATCCTGAAATATAGATGAGATATCACAGCATCAAACATTATTTAGAATATCAGGTATATCAGATTAAATAGGTTAGAGAGTTACTCTCAGTACATAAGGTCAATGCCAGTACTTTATTCTTCAGCTGGCAGTCAAACTACTGAATATCAGCCATGTCACATTAGTTTGGTTTTTTTCAGAATATTTGTTTGTATTTCCAAAAATATTATCTTGTAGTCTGCATTCTTTGCTGAAACAGTGGAGTAGCCTGATGTTGAAGCCACTTACCCCAGTTGGTCCTGATCACTGCTTTGTCCAGTTTGGTGACGATGTCCTCCTTCACACCAGAGAGATGAAACACACAGTCGTACCTCCTCCAGTCTTCAGGTGGGACTGATGACACATCCAGGTCACTGCTCATCTGGAAGGATCCATCGTGGTTGGGGAGGATCTCTCCATGGTCCACGTCCTCATGAATCTCCTCTCCATCTTTGTTCCAGAACATCATGGCTCTGTTTGGATAGAAACCTGTAGCGTGGCAGCTGACTGGAGAGGAGGGATATTTCTGGAGGAAAGACACTGAGGGATGCACTGGAGAAAAAGAGAGAAACAAAAAGGTATGTCGAGCATTTAAGCCACTGAGATGAAAATTTATAAATTAGACATATCAATAAGAATTTGGACTAAAATATTTGACAGTATAATCCAACCAATGGCCCTTTATTGTACAAAAGTTTGGGGTCCGCTCAGCCGACAAGATTACACTTGATGGGACAAGCATAGAGACCCTGCATGCAAAATTCTGTGGCTCAATATTAAACATCCACAGAAAAACACTGATGCATGCAGGGCAGACTTAGTTTGCTACCGCCTGACCATTTACGTTTTAAAAACATTTAGACCTTGGTTACATCTTAAATTAAATCCCGAAGAGATTTCATGTTCTGCAAACCCAGAAACTGAAACCCCCAAAACATCCCTTCTGTCAGCTGGCCATGGTACTCCCTGATAAATAACACCCTTTACTGTTCAACCTGAGACCAGCACTGCCTTCCAACCATTAATCAGAGTAAACCAAATTACTGAATTAACAAATATTACCTATCTGGAGCACTGGAAGAATCAAACCAAAGCTCAAACAGTCACAATTGTCATCTGGCCCAAATGCACATACATTTGGAGTTTGGTTTTTATATATAGTTTATCTATGTTATGCCATTGCAAATATAACAGTGTCTGTATACTGTCCAATTATTTGTTCAGTTTGACAGACAGAAAAAAAGGAGGGAGAGAAAGAGGGTGAATATGAAAGGAAAACTAGAGAAAAGAAAGATGATGAAATTCTATAGGGAGAAATCCAGATAAGAGAAAAAGGAAGAGATCACTTGAAAAATATCACAGTTGTGAGTCTTGAGTAGCAATGATAGAGAATAATTGCTGACTAACCTTAAAGGGAGCAACATAAAAAGTATTTCAGTCTGGACCAAGGTGAAGGACCAACCGATGTACTGACAGACAGCCTGTCACTGCAGTTAAACTTACTTAAATCTTGCTGACTGTGCACTAGCTATTGCAAGTTTCAGCTTTTATGCATAGTAACATCAGAGAACCCAAAACTGTTAGTCTTTACTGATATGTGAGAGCTGAATTAAATGTTACTGCCACAGAACATGGTCAAAAAGAAAAAAATGTCAGGCTGATTGGGATGATAATACATGACAGTTCAATCTGGACAAGCTGTATGACCAATGTGTTCATGACAATGCATCAGGTCATTTGATTCTACCTGTTCTCAGCAAAGAGCTCCCACCAAAGGCCAAATACATCCTCAGGTACTCAGGACACATGTAAGTGAGGTAAATCTCATAGAATTTGAGTGTTGTTTTCTCAGCATCCCATCTCAGCTTGGTGATGAAAGCCTGTGGTTTTGGAGCAATCAACGTCAGTGTCTTCAGGTCCAATGATAGGTAGTCGTCTCCGTTATATCCAAACTGCATAAAACCATTAACCTCTCCAGTCTCATCATCCCACTCACAGCCACTCATCCTCTGTAAAATGTGACTGACTGAGAGACAGAAATAGAGAATGTAATTAAAAATGATGCATAGAAGATATCTCCAGTGGAAAACATATTGTGTGATGCACTGCTATTCTCCCAATCTTGTGCTGTGCTCATGATTCAAGAACAAATAATCAATGCACTTTGTCTTTATATAAGTCATAAAACAAAGGTTACAATATTGTAACCCTAGTTCTATTAACATAGGCAGAGCCTATCCATCCATCCATTTTCTAACTGCTTATCCTCTTGAGGATCGTGGAGGGGCAAGAGGCAGGGTACACCCTGGACAGGTCGCCAGACTATCGCAGGGCTGACACATAGAGACAGACAACCATTCACGCCTACGGACAATTTAGAGTCACCAATTAACCTATCCCCCGGAGTGAACCCACACTGACACGGGGAGAACATGCAAACTCCGCACAGAAGGGCTCCCACGCCCGGGATCGAACCAGGAACCCTCTTGCTGTGAGGTGACAGTGCTAACCACCACACCTCTGTGCCGCCTCTACTGGACTCTATTAATGTAATACTATATAATATATAGTACTACTCCTCCAATCACAAGCCTACCTTCACACTCTGAGATCGGAATAAACTTATTTGGCCAAGGATGTGCTTACCTAGATACGTGCGGAACCAACAGTATATAAAGAGGTGGCTGAACCGCTGTCAGTCATCCTACACCCTTTTCAACGAATGGTAAAGGCATAACAGGGCCCCTCGGTAGAGGGCTCCGCCTATGCTAACACAACTAGGGTTACAACACCATATCTTTTGTTGTGTCTCACACAGGCTCCACCATCTAGTGGATGCTATAGGTACACTGGGTGGAGCTTGATGAATAAAGGCACCTGTCCCAACATAACTTCGACCCAGCCACAGTTATCCTGACTGACTAAAGATTAGTCACCTACTTCTTTATAACTGAGTGGAGCTCTGGCCTAACCTTGCAGCAGTCGAAAGACAAGCAAGAGACCCCCTGCACACCATGTTTCCTGGGTCATCAAGGAACACAGACACATGTTGGTGTATCATGCCCAGATGGATGTCAGGAACAACACAGCTGACACACACCCAACCCTTTTATTCCAGTGAGCACAGACGCTGAAACGCATAAACAGAGAGGGCCTAGACCCCACTGCTGCCATCACTGTACATACTGTATGTCTTCTACGCTCTGCTGAACAAGGCTGCCAACACTGCCACATCATGTTTGGAGTGTGCATGGACCACAGTGGAATTGCTCCTGCCCGCCTACCTGTAGGCTTGGGAGATGCACCTATAAAGCCATCTCACAAGGCATTTCCTGGATAGGGCCTTACCGGCGACACCATACCCAAAGCACACAAACAGCTGTTTAGTGTGTCTGATGGGGACTGTGCGTTCAACATGACATGCCAATGCATGAATTGGGCAGAGCAAATGCAATTTTGTTTTCCTGTCCCCCTCATGGGTTGGAGGACAAAAAGCATATAACTGTACTGTATGAACAAAGGGATTTAGTCTGAGAGAGGCCCCACTGCAGTCACCACAAAGCAGTAAGCAACAGGGATGCATTGATAGGGTGGTTAGTTCACACACACTCTCTTAGATGAGGTCAATGCAAGCAGCAAAGCTGTCTTGAATGACAAGCCCTCCAGAGAGGAGTGCTCCAGAGGCTTGAAGGGATCCTTCACCAAGGCCCTGGCACCAATGGCAGGTTCCACTGCAGGGAGGAGGCTTGCATCACCAGGCATTGTGTCCTGACTCCCTGCAAGAACTGCTTCATGAGAGGGTGGGCAAAGACCGGTCTGTCGCCAAAACCATGCCAGGAAAAGATGGTCGCTGCGTACACTTTAATGGTGGCATGTGACAGCCCTCTATTCATTAAGCACTGCGAAAAGGAAAGAGTAGAACCAACTGCACACACCAGGGGATCTAGCCTCCTTTCTTGGCAACAGTATTGGAATCCCACCCACTTTTCCCCTGAGGACCCCACTCACACTGTCTGGATGGTCTGCACAACCTGCACAGACAATCGAGCCCTCCTCAGCCTGCCCGCCTCAGGAGCCAAGCCTGTAGAGGTTGATCTAGTGGGCAACGTGCCTACCAAACTGGCACTGGGCCCCCACAGAACACTGATATACTGGGCAATGATGAGGCGTTGTCATCATCTACAGACAAAGCCGTTGTCTCAGCAGGGGTGACCAGAGAGTGTGGCAGTTGGAGAGGAGGTCTTCATGCCATTGATCTGGAGCTCCTGCTCACTCTCATGCCAGCAAAGCGTCACATCGAAGCATCTTAAGTGGTCCCTCCACTGTTGGTGTCCAAACTCGGGCAGCAGGCCACGCAGACAGGTGATTGCTGAACACTGCTCTGTGCTTTGTCTGTGCTGAGGTTTAAATGGTGACTCCATACATGGAGGAAACTGCTCAGTGTGCAATTCACTTGCTGAAGAGAAAAAGGATGACTGATAGCGGCGAGTCACCTCCTTATATACTGTGGGTTCGGCACATATTCAGATAGTCCCGACGTCCCGATTTGCCAGCTATGTTGAATTAGATTTGAATGTGTGAAAGCATGGTTGGGATTGGGTAGTAGTATTACCCATAAAATCCAGTAGAGCCTGTGTAAGATAGAATCCAATTTCTATTTCACACTTTAAAAGTCACAATTACTGTTAAATGGTTAACAGTTAAAAGTGCAATAGGCTATAACATACATAGCTATTTACTGCACCTCCAGTTGTTTCAAATCGCTGTTTCAAACCGTAAATCGTGGCTTTGAAGAAGTTATGCAGATTCTCAAAACACTCTCCATTGTACCACTCCAAGTGCTGAGGATCATTTTCAAATAAGTTTTTCATCTAATCCTATTTTGGTTCAACTTTCATGATGGTGGTGTCACAGTAACCCACCAGAACTTCATCAAACACTCCAACACCCACAAACTCTGGGAAGTTTGGGACTCCAGAAGATGCAGTAATGAAATACTTAAGGGTGTGTTTGACTGGAAGAAAAACAAGGTTCATACAATCAGCATAAGCAACATTATCATCGCAGTCATCAAAAATATAAATCACTTCAAAACACATCACTTAGCCTATCAATATGAAGTAAAAGTGAAACTACACTACAGGGTCCATATTCACAAACATTCTGAGAATACTCCTAGAGAGCTCTTCTTTGCCTAAAAATTTTAAGTAAGGAGTCCTAGCTTAGGAGTGATTTAGGAAACATTCTCACAGCAACTCAAGCAAGGGACAGAAACTTTTACCTTGGTGTGGAGGTACGGTTGACCCTGTTCTTATGACAGATGTGATTAGTTGTCACAGACATGCCTTTTGTGAGCCTGCAAAATGTGGACACCCAGTGGAAATGAAATGACCTGCTGACTGTTTAAGTGTTGTTGTTGTTAGTGTGATCACTCTGCTGATTGTCATCACTGCTGCACTATTGTGTTTTTCCAGTTTTCCAAATATCTTAGTATTGTGATAATTTTATTTCTGGCATTATAGCATTAGGAGGGAAATGTGTGCATACCTCTAATGAAATCCACCACATATATTATTAATTATTAATCTGTAGCATTTCATTTACTCAATGTCATCCAGTGTTTGGCGAATATTTCTCCAACCTCTTTCTGTTTCCACCATTTTCTCCTCTGCTTTAGAAAATCTTAAGTCTCTTAAAAGTCCTCCTCCCTTAGGAAGATCTAAGATGCTCTGTGAAAAACGTTTATCTTTACCAGGACTTAGTCTTAACTTTGAGGGGAAATTCTCAGAAAACATCACAATTCTAAGAATTTTCTTATAAGTTCGTCACTAGAGGCAAAGCTTTCTAGAACGAGTTGCTCCTTAGAATTATAACCTTTCATATGAATTTCCTCTTAAAGTTGAGACTGGATCCTTGTAAAGATAAAAGTTATTCAAAGAGCATCTTAACCCTTAAAAGAGCTCCTAAGGTGAAAAACTGTTAGAAGTAGGGAGGAGGACTTTTAAGAGACTTTTCTTAAGCAGAGGAGAAATGGTGGGAACACAAAGAGGTCGGACAAATCCTCCCAAAACACTGGATGACAGTGAGTTAATAAAGTGCTACAGATTAAACCGTGCAGGGATAATATTTGTGGTCAGTCTCATTAGAAATGCTCTCACATCCCCCACGAGCGCAGTGATGCTTTAACGCCAGAAATGCAAGTGATCTCTACACTGATGTATTTGGCAACTGGAAAAATGCAACAGTGCAGCAGTGATGACTTGGGTCTGTCTCAGCCTTCCATCAACAGAGTGATCAACAGTTACAGCCTTATATTATGACACAGTTCATTTCATTTCCACTGGATGTCCACCCCTTGCACGCTCAAAAAAGAGCATTCATTGATGGGACCAATATCCGCATCATCTCAAAATGACGTTTTTATAAACAGAAAGCAGCACCACAGCATCAACGCCCATTGTTTTTAGTGCTGACATGATTTTGAACATTGTTGCAAAATGGCCAGGCTCCACACATGATGCCAGGAGTGCCAGATTGGCCTGAGAAAGGGAATGCGGCGTTTATCTGCTGCGCTATGTCCTCCCATGCCTGCCTCATGGCACACTGGGGCCAAAATTCCCTCTTAATTATTTTTGCGCAAACCTGCCACTTAAATACATTGGCCAGCAATCACAGATTAATATCAAATAGATTCACTATAAATGTTATAGTATATAATAATATAATATATAATAACTATCAACACGTGAGTGACTCGGTTGGCCCGTGTTTCCAATATTTTGTAGGCTATTTTGATTTACAATGCATTCAGCAGTGATGTTCATAATCACACCATTTCTTCATGGAGACTAAATCTATGATTAGGCATATCTGTATGCATTCTACGCTCATTATCACGAGTGCGTTTTTTTGCCCAACACAACTCGTCATATCTAGCAACGGGGTCAACCACACCTCCTCACTAAGGTAACAGTTTCTGCCCCTCCTTGCTCAGAGTTGCTCTAAGAATTTTCATAAATCACTCCTAAGCTAGGACTCCTTGCTGTGAGTTTATAGACTAAGTAACAGTAAGAGCTATCTGAGCGTGTGATCTTACCTGGAGATGAAACATGACAGAAGAGAAGAAACAAAAGTGACTTTTTCATCTTATTTTGATCAAGACGTGTGGGTAAAGCACCGAGCTGGTTTAACTGTTTGGTCTTCTGTGCTATTTCCTCGCCGAGAAAGGTGGGAGTGTATTTGTTTTATTGAGAGTTGGGCAGTTCACACTGACGTTAGGAAACTTATTCCTCCTGTCATTGTTCCAGTCCATTGTGCCAGAGCTTGTATCAGTTAAGGTATAGCCTACAATGTGACTGGTGACATCTGAAGCTTCACATGTTGCTGGTGCGTCAGAAAATGTTTTAATTCTCTAAAACAGGGGTAGGCAACCTGTGGCTCCGGAGCCACATGTGGCTCTTTAGCCCCTGTGCAGTGGCTCCTTGAGCCTTTGAGAAAAGAATTCTATGGAAATTCATTCTATGAATCCAAATGTTGCTGAACCTCGATAGCAGTGGCTGGTTAGCTATGGATGCCAAATCAAAAAAAGTAAATTGAATAAAATAGAGCATGTAGTAGTGCGTGGACAGATTTGTTTGCTCTCACTGCCAGCTCTGCAAAATTTAAGTACCAAATAATCATAAATAGTGACCTGCACAGTGGCCGCCTTGTGGTAAAACATATTAACAAATGCTTATTTAGACCATTAGTATACGCTAATTTCGACTTAATAGGTTATTTACCTTGATTATAAGGCTCAAGCATGTTTTGCGGCTCCACACAGATTTTTTCAAATTATTCTTGGTCAAAAATGGCTCTTTCAATGGCAGACCCCTGCTCTAAAAGTTTTGCAGTTGAACCTCGTGATCAGCACATTAGGACTGCAGTGAGTTCTGCAAGTCACCAGATGTCACTGTGCTGCTACTTTTGAAGTCCAGAAGCTTCTCAAGGCTCACCATCATTATTCTGACATAACTAAATTAGGGACTGTACAAACTTAGAGGCGAGGAAGGGGTGAATCTTAAATATAATTTTTTTAAAGAAGCATTAGTAATAAAGCCAATGAACACTCCTTTGAAAAAAAAAAAAAACACAATACCCTCCCAGAATATCTCCAAACAACATCTTTATAACAAAAATGACAACATAATGAAAATACAGCCACTCTATCTTTGAAGCTATTGAATAAACATAAATAACATTATAGCTTTGTGGCTACTAAACTTCTGCGTCACAATATTTTCCCAGTGAAAATAACATTTGCAGTGAAAAAAACAAACATAAACATTGTGGAGTTCCTTTTTAATCCACAGTCTAAATTTATTTATTTATTCATTTATATCTTCTCCAACTCAGCCATGTTTGAAGTCACAACCTTCCGAGGCTGAAAAATTTTGCCCACACATAGCCCAAGTGCCAAAAATTGCAGTTTTTTAATGGACCATTTGGTTCTACAAGCTGGTCAATCCTTATAGACCCCCATGTTAAAATGCCCAACTTACAGCTAAAAAAACAAGATGTTCATGGAAATGCCAAACCCGAAGCTTCAAAACCACACAAACCGATGGGTGACTTCATGGAAGCTACGTCTACCATTTTTACAGTCTATGGTTCCAAGTTTTTAGAAGGCATCTTTCATAGAGCTAGGCTGTTGGTTGGCTGTTTTCTCCTGACTTCCACTGTTCATGCAAAGCTTAAGTAACCTTGTCTAGGAGCTAACTCAGATTTGACACTGATTTGACACTGATATCAACCTACCCATCCAACTCCTTTATAAGAATACTGAATGCTCAGGTAATATATTCATTTTACAGTCACGGTTGTATGGTGGCCCTGAGAGCACAGCACACCACAAATTAAGAAAACACATGGACACAACAAAAGCATATTAAAAAACATTTTCATCATTTTGCAGATACATGAAAACATCAATTTTGTGACGTGCAGCATTTGAAAAAAGCGCTGCCAGAATGAATGACCTCAAAATTTTGTTTTTGGCTCATTTTAACATTGTAATGAAGATATTATTGCAGATATCTTATGTTATCCTAGAATCAGCCTTTTTCTTATTATCATAATATCTGAATCCATTACAGTGAGAGACAGACAACTTCAGTAACTTCATAAGACACAATACACAAATGATGGAAACAAGCGTCCCAGCCATGTGCATTACTTTTTAGTATCCCTTGGAAACAGTTTTTGTTATATTCTAAGCATCTTGCAGTACTTTCCAAATGCTGCACATGTGTCACCAAATTGGTGAAGATTTTTATTTATTTGTTTGTATTGTATCCATTTGCAGTGTGTGTGATGAGCTCTCATGGTCTTAAAACAAATGAGTGCTCAGACTTACTTAAGAGTCTTTTTTTTTTTTTTACTGGGGGCTTCACTGAAAAGCAAAACATCAGAAAGAGAAATACATTTGAATTTGACATGCATTTATGGTTATCAATACACAGAATAACGTGCCAAATCTTAGGCAAACATTGCAATGGAAGCTCAGTATTGATTCATCAGGTCCTGCGGCTTTTCTGACAGGTGACACCATTCTTTAACCCTCACCTAACACATCTTTAAGCTGCCTTTAAATTTTTCACTGTCCAAGGCACAGAGCCGATACTCTGCTGCTTTATAGTTTCATTATATCTGCTCAGGCTAAACAACAATGGCTGGTCCAACTGACCTGATTGGAAACTTCATGAATGCCATGACCCACTCAGGAGCCCAACCACCATCACTGTCTGTCTCATTTAACATGCTTAGAAACTTCAACAGGAAACACAATGTTGCATCAGTGTAAATGAATGAATAAATACATAACAAATAGCAAATAAAATAAGGATTCATAAAAATTCACATAATGTGGAATACAATCCTACAATGTGAAATAAAATGTTTACAGTTAAATATTATGCACATCAAGTATAGTCACTTCTTCACTTTTATAGCAGGAAGCCATCTGTCAGTCTCTTTTAGTTCTGTGACATGACGGGCGTGACATGTAACACAACAGTCTGTAGTGTGACATATAACATGCAAGTCAGCAGCAATTTATAAATGACAACAATGGCATAACAGGGCAATAACTATTATTTACTGTCCCTGTTATATGGCGGTTGATCTTGTCCTCTGCTTAGAGGGTAAAGAGCTGCTTTTTAAATCTCCCACAGTGGGTTACACACATAACACATTGACAAAGATGTTTTGCTTGTTTTGTTGGGCTGAAACCATGGTTGCGTTCAGCCCCAATCAATCATAGCTAAACTTGTATTGCAACTTTAAAGAGCAACAATTAAAACTAAAAGGCAGCAAAATGTAGCTATACAATATTTTCATCTTCTAACCGCTTCATCCTCTTGAGGGTCGCAGGGGGGGTGCAGCCTATCCCAGCTGACATCGGGCGAGAGGCAGGGTACACCCTGGACAGGTCGCCAGACTATCGCAGGGCTGACACATAGAGACAAACAACCATTCACGCTCACATTCACACCTATGGACAATTTAGAGTTACCAATTAACCTAGTCCCCAATCTGCATGTCTTTGGACTGTGGGAGGAAGCCGGAGTGCCCGGAGAGAACCCACGCTGACACGGGGAGAACATGCAAACTCTGCACAGAAGGGCTCCCACACCCGGGATCGAACCGGCAACCCTCTTGCTGTGAGGCGACAGTGCTAACCACCACACCACCGTGCCGCCCCATACAATATTTTGTTTACCAAAAAAAGCAAACAAACTGAATGATAACAACTTCTTCCTATTGCCATTTGAACTGGTGCAAAGTGGAGACAATTTCTGCAACATATGTTCACGTAACACAACATATGTGTGAAATATTCAATCCCCGGACACTTTCAAATCCAACCTTAAAACATATCTGTTTAAACAAGCCTATCACTGCTAAATGTCATTGCCTGCTGCTAACTTCTGAATGTTTTATTATTGCTGCTGTGTTGCTTTTATTTATTTATTCTCTATGTACAGTGACCTTGAGTGTCTTGAAAGGCGCTGATAAATAAAATGTATTATTATTATTATTATTATTATTATTATTATTATATGTAATTAGCATCTGAGAACTACGACTAACACATTGATGTTTTATAGTTCACCAGTGTAAATCAGTTAAGAACTAAGTACATTAAAAACTAACATGCATGTACTGAAGACAGTTACTACATAATGTCTTGTCAAAAACAAATGTTAACATGTTTGAGTTTGGTCTTACGTTTTCTAAAGCAGAATATGACGTATAGAGACAAAAGGCGACTGAAGTTAAAACAGGTCCAGTAACTTAAAAGTAGAAATGTACATGTCTGAAAACCCAAGAAGTCTTCCTGGAAAAATAATTCTGTGTTCTTTCTTTGACCAGTTTTATCTGTATCATTTGACTTCCTGACTGGTCCTTCTTATCTTCACTGGATAGCTGTAAAGAGAGAGAGAGAGAGTAAAAAATACAACAAGACCTGGATTTAATTTTTGAATTATACAGTATTTGCTTTCATATTATTTGCAGTATGTTTGGTCCAAAATGTAGAATTTTGAAATCTTTGTTCCAGCTGTTTAGTGTATAATATAATTAATATCAGCTGCTTGTGAACAGTTTTTGTACACTTAAAGAATTCACAGTTTTATCAAAGAGAGAGTATTAAAAAGTATCATATCAATATGTCAGTATATGGAAGTTAGTTTCAGGAGGAGCAACAAAGGAGAGATTCTACATACAGTCACTATATTAACATGCACAAAATATTCTGTTTTTTGACCTGCATCAAATTCAGAATATTGTCATATTCTGAATAACAGTGGAATATTAGTGTGCATGTAAGCGTACCCAGTATTTGCACAGAGTATTCGACATGATGAAGTACTCACTGTGATCAATCAAGAGCTGCGTCTGTGACCGAAGTGGTTTGAGAGGAAGAAGAGTCTGAAGCTAAACAAGAAAAGTGTTAGTAGTTGAATTTAAAACTATAAACTGTATTGATTTCAACAAAGAGAGAGAGGGAAACGCAGACAGTCTGACATAATACTTACAGTTTGCAGGCTTGAAACCTGTAATATGAATGATCACATCAATAAACATTTAAGATCAAAAGTTAATGAGATTATCAGGTATATCACATTGAAAGATATGAGATAAATTTTCGCTACATGAGTCAAACGCCAGTACTATATTCTGTAAAGGTAATGAATATTAGCCAAGTCATGTCATTTATTCATTTTTTCAGACTCCCCTCTAAATATTATCTTGTAGTCTGCATTTTGTGCTGAAACAGTAAAGTGAAATGGCATCATGGTGAGTAAAAACATCTTTCTTCCTTACCATGATTGTTGTTTCTCCAGATGAAGACTCCAGTGATGCAGAGTGTCAACAGCACCAGTCCTACAACAACTCCAATAACAGGACCAGCAGGAAACTGTGAGGGAGAAACTGGAACCACAACACAACATTCACATTCATTTGTCTCCACTACTTAACTGGATGTGCCTGATGTTGAAGCCACTTACCCTGGTTGGCCCTGATCACTGCTTTGTCCAGTTTGGTGACGATGTCGTCCTTCACACCAGAGAGATGAAACACACAGTCGTACCTCCTCCAATCTTCAGGTGGGACTGATGACACATCCAGGTCACTGCTCATCTGGAAGGATCCATCATGGTTGGGGAGGATCTCTCCATGGTCCACGTCCTCATGAATCTCCTCTCCATCTTTCCTCCAGAACATCATGGCTCTGTCTGGGTAGAAACCTGTAGCGTGGCAGCTGACTGGAGAGGAGGGAGACTTCTGGAGGAGAGACACTGAGGGAAGGTCTGCAGAGAGAGGAGTAAGGTTAAGAAGTCAGAAAATGAAACAGATTTTTAAAAAAAGAGGGGAGAGGGAGGGAAAGAAATGTTTGACAATTGACAAAAGAACCCATTTCAGTTTTAGGCCTCAATATATTGACGCACATTCATAGTAATGTCACAAGCACATTATAAAATGATAATCATATCATGAAACTACATCAGGTCATGTGATTCTACCTGTTCTCATCACAGAGCTCCTCCCATAGTCCAAAAGCTTGTTCAGGCAATCAATACAAGCATGGTGAAAAACGATCTTCCAAAAGTCATTTCTGGATCTGTCTCTGTCCCACATGTGTTTGGTCATGACAGACTGAGGTGTTGGGGCAATCCATGTTTGTGTCTCCAGATGAAATACAAGAAAGTCTTCTCCATTGTAACCATATTGATGAAAACCGCTGATATGTCCAGTCTCCTCATCCTGTTCACAGCCAAACATTTTCTGTAAAATGTGGATACCTGGGGGAGAGAGAGATTGGCCCCATGAAGGCCAGTCATCATCTGGACTGTGCAGACGTCTTAAAGAGACAGAGAGGCAGAGACTGCTGGGAAACACAGTGACATCCTAACACAGTTCATATCCTCTTTTTTTTTTTTTTTTTTTTTTTTATTAACCACAGAGACACACTGCCTCCACTGAGACCAGCAGTTTACCTCCACACACACTGAGGTGGAGTACTGACCAGCAGATTAAACCTGACCCACTGAGGCCCTACAGCTGGTGGACCAGTCCAATAATATCCTCTTCCTGTGAGAAACTACAGACGAGACTGTCCTGAGGCTGCTCTAGAAGCTTCCACTGAAGGAGAGTTTCAGAAAGAGATACCCTGTTTAGCAATCTTCCTTTACTTAAGTATAGCATGTGAGTTTTTCTTTCTCTTCTGTATATGACTGAGGCAAAGGATTCAGTTAATTCTGGGTGACAAAAACATTATTAAGGAAGAAAGGAACATACTTCCGGTGTGGTTTAAGCGTTTCTTCAAACTGATGAATTCGTCTCTGAAGACCTGCTGGTGCACCGTACACTCCCCTGTGTACCACTTCCAGAACTTAGGATCCCCGTCTCTTAATTTTTCCATCCAGTCCTGTTTGGGTAATGCGGTCTTGATTCTGCTGTCACAGTAAGCCACCTCAACATCATCAATCAGCATAACAGACACAACCTCTGGGAAGTTGTGAGACTCTTGGACTCCAGAGGACGCAGTGAAGAAAACCTTCATAGAGTGCTTCACTGAAAGACAAATAGGCTTACAGTTTTTTTTTTAAACTACATGTTAACATGTTTAATGTTGCATAGTTGCATTATTGTGAGTAGTCATCAGTTTGTTGAGCACAGCATTTGATTTTTGCTCCATCAGCATGAGCAAAAAATAATTAATAATAATAAAAATAATTTATTGTACAGTGTCTAATAACTGTATAAAAGCTAGTTACAGGACACACCTCATTATGGTATTCCTGAAACAATTACAGCACTCAGCTCCTCACTTGCAACAACAACAAGTAATAAATAAAACATCTTGTGTGAATGTAGTGGATAAGAATAAACTAACAGAATGGAAATAATCAACTATGGTTCAGGTAGTTCAAAATCATACTTTAGTTCATACTTTAAGTTTTTTTTAAACTAAATGACAGAGTTATTATTGCTTATAGAAGCATTATAAGCACTTAATAGAAACTTTGGTAACAGTTCATAAACCTATACTAAATATTAGTAAGATGTCTATTTACATTAATTATGATTTATAAGGGTTAATTATAGAATAATAACCACATTTATTACTGGTTTATAAGACACTATAAGACCCTATAAGATGAAATTAATAAGGTGTTTATTAACATGAATGAGACTATAAGAAGTTAATATAAATGCCATATTACGGTTAATAAATGCCTAATTATGCACTTATTAATAGTAAATAATGATCCTTTGCAGCTACCGGATCTAAAGTGGGAACAGTGTCGTATAAAGATTAATAAACTATCAATATGCACTTATTAACAGCTCCCACACACAAACTGCCAGTGAAGAAAAAAGATTATTTAGAGAATGTAGACTGTTAAGAGATTAACAAGTTTTTATTTATTTATTGTGAACTGTAAGTTAATATAACTTAAGTAATGTTCATGTTCTTTATTGCAGTGCAACATTTGTTTAATAATTAATAAACTCCAGACATTTTTCGGGAAGTTTTTGAAATGTTTCTTCAGTAGTTTTTGAAAACCGAGGTTTGAACCGGACCGTGAGTCGGGGGGCGCCAGCAAATATCTTGCCTAGGGTGCCAAATTGGTCAGGCACAGCCCTGCGTACGATCCAGTCAAAACATAGTCTTTTCAAGTTGGGGAAAAAGGGAAACTAAACTGCAGGTGTGTCTCAGAGCTATGCAGGAACAAGACAACAAGATACAGAGCAGAGTGGAAAGTGAGGCAAAGATTTAAAATGAGATCTTACCTGGAAATGAAACACGACAGAAGAGAAACAACAACAGTATTTTTTTCATCTCGTTTTGATTAAGATGTGTCGGACTGAGGACCGAGCTGATTCAGCTGTTTTGTAATCCGTCCAATGCTTTTTCCTCGAGACGAGAGTGTTTCTGTTCTGAAGAGGGATGGGTGGGTTTTACAGAAGTTGAAAAACTTGTTTCACTCTTAGACTGTATATGACCCAACTGAATTAGACACATTTATTGAGGGTGGGAGGGGGGGCATCCAGCATTTCTAATATTTTATTTTAACACTCCTTAAAACAAATGCAATACCCTCCCCAATATCTAAACAATTAATTATTTAAAACTATTAAAGCTTTGTGGCTACTGATGGACGTGTGCAGCACAGTATTCTCACCCCACCCTGGTTTTCCAATAATAGAAGTTGACCACATGATTTCTCACTTGCTTACTCAGACTTTAACCGCCTCTGTGTTGCTTCCTTTCCCCTACAGATAACTTCTGTAACAAAAACAACAGAAAGAAAAAACACCCCACAGAAATGAATGCATTTTAGATTTTAGAGTAATTTTATTTGACAATAATGATTGTAAATTAAAAACAGAACATTGGCTGTCAAACACAGACATTCTAACATGCTGAGTGTTGGTTGAGAATCTAGCAAAACCATTAGCACAATTTGAAAGAAATATACAGAGACATTGTTTTTACCTCTACTCCACTGGGGTGGTAGTGGTCTTAGATTTTTATTTTTTTTTTTAGGAAAAGGCATGTACACTACAAGGCATGTACAGATACAGGGAAGTGAATGAGTACAACAAACAGGCTGTTAGAGTACAAACCTATCACTGTAAATATTCCAATTCCACATAACCACATACTCAAGATTTTGTAAGCTGAGGTCTTCAGTTACCCTCTGTGCTTTGAAAGTATCGCCCTTTGTTTGAATTCTTTGTCTTCATCATTTTATAAAGTCAGTGTCACAATATAACAAAAAGTAAACACTTTGTCAGCCTTTGATGTAAAAGAGTTTTGAGTATCTGTGCCTCATAGGCTTGTTTCTCTTTTCACCTCATCAAACTTCCTTACACCAATCAGAATTCAGCAACATCTGTCCAATCTGATGACACCACACCAACACACAACACAACTTGGCAACTTTTGAGCCACTTTGTGGTGAGATGGCACTAAGTCTCTTCATCTTTCAGGCACCTGGCACTGTGAGCTGACTGTGAGGGTTGGTGGCTAGCTTTAGTCAGAAAGGAAACACTTGTTTTACGGATATTTGGCGCCACCTATTGTTGTGAATGTATACTGACATTTACAAGTCTAGTCTAGACCCTGAATAATAACAACCCCACTTTTTCTGGTGTATTTCTCGGGGAAAACCTCATATTAAGACAATATGATACTCAAGATTTAAAGCAAGTTTTCAGGGGTTTTAAAATAAAGGTTTGTTGTCGGAATCTTATAATTTCAGGTGTTGCTTCACTGGAGTCAATACTGCTCTGCATCCCATTTGAAGTAATTCACAGTGTCCCTGATGTGTCTGCAAATCATGTTTCTGGATTGAGTTTCTCAGAGAGCTCAGAGCTCTCATCAGGAGCTGTAAGGAAAAACACACTGTTATTCCATGTATCCTGTACTGACCTGCTGTTAAACAGCTGCTACATTCTGTTGCAGAGGCTGGTCATTCAGAATGCCTCTACAGATCCACCATAAAGTTTTCAGTATGAGAAGCTTCTGAAACAGGGCCAGCTTGAGATGTTTTATCTAGACCAAAAAGACATCTTCATCGGTCAGAATCAATGACCTGGTTCACTAACTTAATCTTGATTCTGATACAAATGCATGTCAGACCACATAAAATAGAGAGAGTACAAGTTTTACTCACGACATGGGGGACATTCAGCTGAAACAAAAAGAGATAACAAATAATTTCAGTTGTAAAAGTCGTAAATGGCTGAATATATATTTTTTCCACTGAATCTGAACGCCTCTTTTGCTCATTCTCCTACTCACGTTAAATAATTATCTTTTGTCTCTCTACCCTTTGCCTGATACATTTTTTATCATCATGCTACAGTCTTTCCGTTGGTGGCTTCATAAAATTAATTGAGGTTTGTTTGGCAATTTTTTTTAACCCCAGCTACAATGAGTATTTAACTGGTTTTGAAACAGTCTCCATGGAATTCTGACGCCTCCAAACCATCACCGAGAGGATGAGCTCTTTCCTGGGTCTTATTCAGCACACAGATCAGAAGAGCCTAAGTTCATATTCTCCCTGGCCAAGCTCCACAGTGAGAAGTATGTTAGAGAGTGAGAAGGGAGCTGAATCTGTTGGCTTGAATGTAACCTTGGTGTGAAAGGTACTAAAACAAAGTATAATCTGTTTCATCATTGTCATGTTACAGTCATCAATCTAACATAGCCACAACAGATGCATTACCACATCGCCATCTATCCTGATGTTTAAGATCTGACCACTTGAAAAAATTCCATGACACAATCTGTCAGTCTGGTCTGTCAGTTTTCTTTTTGTAAACTGCAAATCCAAATTAAGATAACTTCTCCATTTTCCTCTCTTACCTCTCCTCTTTCTGTAGACAATGACTCCAGTGGCAGCCATGAGGATGACAGCAAGAACAGTCACTGCAGCAGTGATGGGAATGGTCATGTCAGAAGCCTTCTCTGTTGAACAAATAAACAACAATAAGTCTAAGACCATATGGACAAAGCAGTAGCAGTAGAAGTACATCCATCTATTTAATAATGCCTCCTGTCCACACATGCAGGCGTGCATTGGTTTGAAATAATAAAACAAAAAAATTAAAAAAAAATATATCGTTAAAATCTTAACTGAACTGGATGATAAAAGCTAAACCAACATAAAACCACACTTTTGTTTAGAGCTTCACTTTTGTGGGCAGCTTTGACACATAAATTTGCACCTGTTGGCTAATTGAAAACCATCTTGATGGTGCCGACTCTTCACGGAACAGAACATTAATCATGAACCGCAGGACAATTAAAGCAAATGCATCTTTCTCACACCTGTCTCTTCTGATAGAAGTCTTACCCCAGTTGGTCCTGGTCACTGCTTTGCCCAGTTTGGTGACGATGTCCTCCTTCACACCAGAGAGATGAAACACACAGTCGTACCTGCTCCAGTCTTCAGGTGCGACTGATGACACGTCCAGGCCACTGCTCATCTGGAAGGATCCATCATGGTTGGGGAGGATCTCTCCGTGGTCCACGTCCTCATGAATCTCCTCTCCATCTTTCCTCCAGAACATCATGGCATGGCATGGCATGGCAGCTGACCGGAGAGGAGGGAGACTTCTGGAGGAGAGACACTGAGGGAAGGTCTGGGGAGAGAGGAGTAAGGTTAAGAAGTCAGAAAATGAAACAGATTTTTTAAAAAAGAGGGGAGAGGGAGGGAGAGAAATGTTTGACAATATTGACAAAAGAACCCATTTCAGTTTTAGGTCTCAATATATTGATGCACATTCATAGTAATTTCACAAGCACATTATAAAATGATAATCATAACATGAAACTACATCAGGTCATGTGATTCTACCTGTTCTCATCACAGAGCTCCTCCCATAGTCCAAAAGCTTGTTCAGGCAATCAATACAAACACGGTGAATAAAGTTCTTCCAAAGGTCATTTCTGGATCTGTCTCTGTCCCACATGTGTTTGGTCATGACAGACTGAGATGTTGGGGCAATCCATGTTTGTGTCTCCAGATGAAATACAAGGAAGTCTTCTCCATTGTAACCATATTGATGAAAACCATTGATATCTCCAGTCTCCTCATCCTGTTCACAGCCAAACATGTTCTGTAAAATGTGGATACCTGGGGGAGAGAGAGATTGGCCCCATGAAGGCCAGTCATCATCTGGACTGTGTGGACATCTTAAAGAGACAGAGAGGCAGAGACTGCTGGGAAACACAGTGACATCCTAACACAGTTCATATCCTCTTTTTTTTTTTTTTTAACCACAGAGACACACGGCCTCCACTGAGACCAGCACTTTACCTCCACACACACTGAGGTGGAGTACTGACCAGCAGATTAAACCTGACCCACTGAGGCCCTACAGCTGGTGGACCAGTCCAACAATATCCTCTTCCTGTGAGAAACTACAGACGAGACTGTCCTGAGGCTGCTCTAGAAGCTTCCACTGAAGGAGAGTTTCAGAAAGAGATACCCTGTTTAGCAATCTTCCTTTACTTAAGTATAGCATGTGAGTTTTTCTTTCTCTTCTGTATATGACTGAGGCAAAGGATTCAGTTCATTCTGGGTGACAAAAACATTATTGAGGAAGAAAGGAACATACTTCCAGTGTGGTTTAAGCGTTTCTTCAAACTGATGAATTCGTCTCTGAAGACCTGCTGGTGCACCGTACACTCCCCTGTGTACCACTTCCAGAACTTAGGATCCCCGTCTCTTAATTTTTCCATCCAGTCCTGTTTGGGTAATGCTGTCTTGATTCTGCTGTCACAGTAAGCCACCTCAACATCATCAATCAGCATAACAGACACAACCTCTGGGAAGTTGTGGGACTCTTGGACTCCAGAGGACGCAGTGAAGAAAACCTTCATAGAGTGCTTCACTGAAAGACAAATAGGTTCACAGTTTTTTTTAAAACTACATGTTAACATGTTTAATGTTGCATAGTTGCATTATTGTGAGTAGTCATCAGTTTGTTGAACACAGCATTTGATTTTTGCTCTATCAGCATGAGCAAAAAATAATTAATAATACTAAAAATAATTTATTGTACAGTGTCTAATAACTGTATAAAAGCTAGTTACAGGACACACCTCATTATGGTATTCCTGAAACAATTACAGCACTCAGCTCCTCACTTGCAACAACAAGAAGTAATAAATAAAACATCTTGTGTGAATGTAGTGGATAAGAATAAACTAACAGAATGGAAATAATCAACTATGGTCCAGGTAGTTCAAAATCATACTTTAGTTCATACTTTAATGAACTGTGTGGTTGGTAACTGAAAATGAAACAAAATCTGCTGAAGACGCTGACTTCAAAGACACGTTCAACAACAGAATGAAAACTGAAGACATAAAACTCAGTGCATCAGACAAAATAACACAAAGCAGACAGTGAAGATATAACTATCTGAATGATCAGATATAACAAGGAAATGGGGCAGATATAAGGATTTTTGGTAACGCTTTATATTAAGGTACTGTCCATTTTCCTCCCGTTTGCCCTTCGACTGATTCACTACCAGCAGCCCGAGGGGTTGGGGGGTCTGTTTCGGGACCCCCATTCAGGTCCACGACCTCCTCCTCCAGGCGCAGGATCGTGAAGGAGGCTGCTCTGCACTGTTCCCCCCAACCACCGTCATAGTGGGTGATTCCATAACCAGGAACATTCGCTTTTTTAATTCCACCACCCACTGTTTTCCAGGAGCCACTGTCACAAAAATCAGAGATAAACTCCCGGACCTACTGCAATCATTTCCACACTCCATTAAACGTCTGATCTTGCACATCGGAGCCAACGACGTGGTCCGGGGTCAGTCTGAGCTGCTAAAGAGCAATTTTAACCGTCTGTTTTCTGCCTTAAAAAACTGCGGGATGTCAATCTTCATCAGCGGCCCTCTTCCCACACTCGGCCTCGGCGCAGAGCGGTTCAGTCGGCTCCTTCAACTCCAGTCTTGGCTCCGAACCGCCTGCAATATCCACAGGTTTTATTTCATTGACAATTTTAACTTATTTTGGAACTGCCCCTCCTTTTATCGACATGACGGACTTCACCCGAGCAAGTTAGGAAGCCACGTGTTAGCAGCCAACATACAGCATACTGTACACACAACGCCACTCACACATGTGTGACTGTTTACGTGCTACACCCCCTCCTCAGTGCCTGCCTCTTCTTCTACGGAGCATTAGGCCCATTTCCACCGCAGGAACTTCGGGGTAATTTTATGGGGCCGGGGCCATTCTGTAGACCTCCCGCAGCTCCCGCTACAGGCTCCAGCTGCCACTAACCTCTACAGACAATCCCTCCTGCTTTCCTATTGCCCCAACTACTGGGCTGGTCTCTACTGTCCCACAAACTCCCACCTTCATGCCCGTAGTAATGAACAACAGACATCACAAACGTCAAAACCACACAACCCACAACTTCCGGTATCTGCAACCACTGTCACAATCATCTGTCTGCAAAGCTGGTCCCAAGTCTCTTAAGCTGGCATTGTTGAATGCTCGCACGATCAGTAACAAATCATTCACGCTGAATGATTTTTTTCATCGCTAGAGATTTAGATTTCATGTTTTTCACCGAGACCTGGCAAAGGGATGAAGATTATGTGTCCATGAAGGAGCTATGCCCGCCTGATTGCGCATTCATATGTGCCCCAAGGACCACTGGCCGCGGTGGTGGCCTTGCTTTGTTGTACAAAGACAATTTCTCCTCGAGGAGAGTGAATTGTGGAACTTTTACCTCATTTGAACTGCTTATTTCTAAAGCTGGCCGCTCTAACCCGTTTTACTGTATTTTAATTTATCGCCCTCTTGGTATTATTGGCGCCTTTCTGGCTGAATTCAGTGACTTTTTGGCTTCCATCACTAAATTTCAAAGAATTTTAATGCTTGGGGATTTAAATTTGCCTGTAAATGACACCACAAACTCCTTTGCTAATAATTTTATAAATCTCACCGAATCTTTTCGTATTGTGCAACATGTCAATGGCCCGACACACATTAAGGGAAACACGCTGGACCTTGTTTTTACACTTGGTTTGGACATTGATTGTATCGTCTCTGAGGAGTTGCCTGTCACTGATCACAACTGCATCCTGTTTAATTTGTCTATTATTTCTGATTGTTCAACCAGCAAGCGTACAAAACTCACCCGTATTTTAAATAACCTCTTGGCAGAGAAATTCTCATTCGCTTTTAACAGGGTGGTGCAGCCTGTTAGTATTAATGTTGATGTTGACGCTCCAGTTTTAACTTTTAACTCACACTGCTCTGCTCTTCTTGATAAGATTGCTCCTTTAAAGCCTCGAACTATCCCCGCAGCTAATCCCACTCCCTGGCTGAACGACGACATCCGCTGCCTTCGTCGTAAATGTCGGAGAGCTGAGCGCTTGTGGAAATCATCCAAGCTTCATGTACATCGTCTTTATTTTAAAGAACTGTTAGCTGAATTCAATTCTGTTGTTAGGGTAGCCAGAGCCTCTTATTTTAAAAATCTCATGATCTCCAACAAGAGAAATCCCAGGGTCATTTTTGACACTATAAGTAGCATTACTGGTGTGCAACCGCCTGCTCTACCTGTGTCCTCTGATGAGGACTGTAGCAATTTTTTAATGTTTTTTGTGAATAAGGTTGCCAGTGTCAAGGCCAGTATAACACCCTCCTCCTCCCTACCTTATCCTCCCAAACAACAGTCAATTATTGACAATTTCTCACCTGTCTCCTTACAAGACTTAGCAGATCTTGTGTGCACTATGAAGATCTCTTCTAGTCCGCTGGATAGCCTGCCCACAACTTTGCTGAAAAATGTTTTCAGCACTATTGGTCCATCTCTGCTCTCCATAATCAATAGCTCACTGGTTTCTGGTCGTGTCCTATCCCATTTCAAGCAAGCGGTTGTTCAGCCGCTTCTCAAAAAGCCCAATCTGGACCCCGATGTTCTTAGTAACTACCGGCCCATTTCCAAGCTGCCCTTTGTATCTAAGATTCTAGAAAAAGCAGTTGCGTACCAGTTAGTGACAGCGTTGAACAGTTACAATATCTTAGATAAATTTCAGTCCGGTTATTGTCAGTTACATTCTACAGAAACTGCCCTTCTCAGGGTCTCCAATGACATCATGATGGCCTCTGATGCCGGTAAATCCACTATCCTGGTTCTGCTTGATCTCAGTGCAGCCTTTGACACTGTTGATCACCACATCCTTTTAGACAGGCTGAGGGACAGGGGAGGAATCTCAGGGACCGCTCTTCATTGGTTTAAATCCTATCTGTCTGATTGATCCTTTTCTGTGGCTGTTGGCTCTCATAAATCAGAGTCTGCCCCCCTTTCTTGCGGGGTGCCCCAAGGTTCAGTGCTTGGGCCTATCCTCTTTACGCTATACATGCTCCCTCTCAGAGATGTCATCAGCAATTTTGAAGGTATCTCATACCATATGTATGCAGATGACCTCCAGTTACATTTTTCTTTTAAGCCTGATAGGACCGATGGAATTGACTCACTGTACGATTGTATGAATGTAATTAAGGACTGGATGGCTACTAACTCCCTTCAGTTCAATGCAGCTAAAATTGAGATTTTAATTATTGCACCTGATGCCTCAGCATCTAAAGTGGCCAGCTGCTTAGGGTCCCTCAGTGCAAATGTGCACCCCAAGTTGAGAAACCTTGGGGTCACATTTGATCAGGCCATGCTCTTCGATGACTACATCAAAACTGTCACTCGCTCCTGCTTTTTCCACCTCAAAAACATTTCCAAACTCAGATCCATGTTAACTTATTCCGAGCTAGAAATGATCATCCATGCTTTTATTTCCTCATGTCAAGATTAATGTAATTCTCTTTTCACCTGTCTCAATAAAACTTCATTAGACCGCCTCCAACTAGTACAGAATGCTGCCGCCAGGCTTCTGTCCAGATCTCATAAGTTCACTCACATCACTCCAGTCCTGGCATCCCTGCACTGGCTCCCTGTTAATTTCAGGATCCAGCACAAGATTCTAACCATCACTTGTGAGTCCTCTCTGTGAGAAGTGTTATATAAATAAAATTTACTTACTTACTTACTTACTTAAGATTACTTTAAGATTTATTGGGGGCTTCACTGAAAAGCAAAACATCAGAAAGAGAAATACATTTGAATTTGACATTCATTTATGGTTATCAATACACAGAATAATGTGCCAAATCTTAGGCAAAAATTGCAATGGAAGCTCAGTATTGATTCATCAGGTCCTGCGGCTGTGCTTTTCTGACAGGTGACACCATTCTTTAACCCTCACCTAACACATCTTTAAGTTGCCTTTAAATTTTTCACTGTCCAAGGCACAGAGCCGATACTCTGCTGCTTTATAGTTTCATTATATCTGCTCAGGCTAAACAACAGTGGCTAGTACAACTGACTTGATTGGAAACTTCATGAATGCTATGACCCACTCAGGAGCCCAACCACCATCACTGTCTGTCTCATTTAACATGCTTAGAAACTTCAACAGGAAACACAATGTTGCATCAGTGTAAATGAATGAATAAATGCATAACAAATAGCAAATAAAATAAAGATTCATAAAAATTCACAAAGGGCGGCACGGTGGTGTGGTGGTTAGCACTGTCGCCTCACAGCAAGAGGGTTGCCGGTTCGATCCCGGAGTTTGCATGTTCTCCCCGTGTCAGCGTGGGTTCTCTCCGGGCACTCCGGCTTCCTCCCACAGTCCAAAGACATGCAGATTGGGGACTAGGTTAATTGGTAACTCTAAAATTGTCCATAGGTGTGAATGTGAGCGTGAATGGTTGTTTGTCTCTATGTGTCAGCCCTGCGATAGTCTGGCGACCTGTCCAGGGTGTACCCTGCCTCTCGCCCGATGTAGCTGGGATAGGCTCCAGCCCCCACGCGACCCTCAAGAGGATGAAGCGGTTAGAAGATGAATGAATGAATGAAAAATTCACAAAATGTGGAGTATAATCCTACAGTGTGAAATAAAATGTTTATATTTAAATATTATACACATCATGTATGGTCACTTCTTCACTTTTATAGCAGGAAGACATCTGTCAGTCTCCTTTAGTTCTGTGAAAATCCTCTTTTCATCTGAAATCGCTTTTCTACAACAGGCTTCAGATGTGGCTGCATGGAGGACTTGAAGTCTTAAAGTCTGTTTGTAGAGGGCACACAGTAACTATGAGAGAGACATGACAGGCGTGACATGTAAGACAACAGTCTGTAGTGTGACATATAACATGCAAGTCAGCAGCAATTTATAAATGATAACAATGGCATAACAGGGCAATAACTATCATTTTCTGTCCCTGTTATATGGCGGTTGATCTTGTCCTCTGCTGAGAGGGTAAAGAGCTCCTGGACATCATTGTTTTCCTTATTTGCAGATGTTTTCTTCTTTGAGTTAGCTGCTAACTGCTATCATCTGCTTTTTAAATCTCCCACAGTGGGTCGCACACATAACACATTGACAAAGATGTTTTGCTATGTTTTGTTGGGCTGAAACCATGGTTGCGTTCAGCCCCAACAAATCATAGCTAAACTTGTATTGCAACTTTAAAGAGCAACAATTAGAACTAAAAGCAGCAAAATGTAGCAATACAATATTTTGTTTACCAAAAAAAAGTAAAAAAAAAACCCTAAATGATAACAACTTTTTCCTATTGCCATTTGAACTGGTGCAAAGTGGAGACCATTTCTGCAACATATGTTCACATAACACAACATATGTGTGAAATATTCAATCCCCGGACACTTTCAAATCCAACCTTAAAACATATCTGTTTAAACAAGCCTATCACTGCTAAATGTCATTGCCTGCTGCTAACTTCTGAATGTTTCATTATTGCTGCTGTGTTGCTTTTATTTATTCTCTATGTACAGTGACCTTGAGTGTCTTGAAAGGCGCTGATGTGTTATTATTATTATTATTATTATTATTATTATATGTAATTAGCATCTGAGAACTACGACTAACACATTGATGTTTTATAGTTCACCAGTGTAAATCAGTTAACAACTAAGTACATTAAAAACTAACATGCATGTACTGAAGACAGTTACTACGTAATGTCTTGTCAAAAACAAATGTTAACATGTTTGAGTTTGGTATTACGATTTCTTAAGCAGAATATGACGTATAGAGACAAAAGGCGACTGAAGTTAAAACAGGTCCAGTAACTTAAAAGTAGAAATGCACATGTCTGAAAACCCAAGAAGTCTTCCTGGAAAAATAATTCTGTGTTCTTTCTGGTTTCACTCTTAATGTCTTTGGTCTCTGCAAGCTGCTGAAGTAATCACTCTTTACCAAGGGTCTGTAGAAACAGCTGGACAGCAGCATCAGCAAAGCTTCTGTTACTTCTCAGATAATTATTCTTTACTTTATACACTGAACACCTGAAACATGTAAATCTGATCGTGAATACACACTTGACCAGTTTTATCTGTATCATTTGACTTCCTGACTGGTCCTTCTTATCTTCACTGGATAGCTGTAAAGAGAGAGAGAGAGAGAGAGAGTAAAAAATACAACAAGACCTGGACTTAGTTTTTGAATTATACAGTATTTGCTTTCATATTATTTGCAGTATGTTTGGTCCAAAATGTGTAATTATGAAATCTTTAGTGTATAATATAATTAAAATCAGCTGCTTGTGAACAGTTTTTGTACACTTAAAGGATTCACAGTTTTATCAAAGAGAGAGTATTAAAAAGTATCATATCAATATGTCAGTATATGGAAGTTAGTTTCAGGAGGAGCAACAAAGGAGAGATTCTACACACAGTCACTATATTAACATGCACAATATATTCTGCTTTTTGACCTGCATCAAATTCAGAATATTGTCATATTCTGAATAACAGTGGAATATTAGTGTGCATGTAAGCGTACCCAGTATTTGCACAGAGTATTCGACATGATGAAGTACTCACTGTGATCAATCAAGAGCTGCATCTGTGACCGAAGTGGTTTGAGAGGAAGAAGAGTCTGAAGCTAAACAAGAAAAGTGTTAGTGGTTGATTTTAAAACTATAAACTGTATTTATTTCAACAAAGAGAGAGAGAGGGAAACGCAGACAATCTGACATAATACTTACAGTTTGCAGGCCTGAAACCTGTAATATGAATGATCACATCAATAAACATTTAAGATCAAAAGTTAATGAGATTATCAGGTATATCACATTGAAAGATATGAGATAAACTTTCACTACAGGTCACATCATTATTCATTTTTTCAGATTCCCCCCCCTAAATATTATCTTGTAGTCTGCATTTTGTGCTGAAACAGTAAAGTGAAATGGCTTCATGGTGAGTAAAAACATCTTTCTTCCTTACCATGATTGTTGTTTCTCCAGATGAAGACTCCAGTGATGCAGAGTGTCAACAGCACCAGTCCTACCACAACTCCAATAACAGGACCAGCAGGAAACTGTGAGGGAGAAACTGGGACCACAACACAACATTCACATTCATTTGTCTCCACTACTTAACTGGATGTGCCTGATGTTGAAGCCACTTACCCCAGTTGGTCCTGATCACTGCTTTGTCCAGTTTGGAGACGATGTCCTCCTTCACACCAGAGAGATGAAACACACAGTCGTACCTGCTCCAGTCTTCAGGTGGGACTGATGACACATCCAGGTCATTGCTCATCTGGAAGGTTCCATCATGGTTGGGGAGGATCTCTCCATGGTCCACGTCCTCATGAATCTCCTCTCCATCTTTCCTCCAGAACATCATGGCTCTGTCTGGGTAGAAACCTGTAGCGTGGCAGCTGACTGGAGAGGAGGGAGACTTCTGGAGGAGAGACACTGAGGGAAGCTCTGCAGAGACAGACAGACAGACAGACAGACAGAAATGTGTTTAAAAAGTAAAACTTGATCGAGGACACCTACTATGTAGTTCCGGTGAAACAGTTCATTCACCATTCTAAATGAATGCGCTGGCTACATAAAGTGCAACACACACTGCCGCCGGCGCGGCGCTGTGGCCGTCAAATGCTGGCCCCCAACACACATTGGCAGCGGTGCGCAGCAGCACCGTCGACACTAAAGTGTATTTCCCACCCCAGCCCGCTAGGTGGCTGTACCTTCACTAGTTGCCAACGGTTGCCAACTGCTAGTAACGGAAGAAGAAGAGGAAAAACTTTGAGGCAACAACAACTTGGATTTTACGGGTGAGTTTCTTACAGAGATATTGGATAAAGGAGATACCCCACCGTAGGCTTATCCAATGTTAAGAGAACGGTTACTCTTCCTGTCTCCTAAGTGGGTGTGGTTAGCTCTCCCTCCAATCAGAGCCTGTTCTCCCTCAATCTCTGACGTGACAGCTGGCCCACCCACAGTGCTGACTGAAAGTGACACTAGTTTACCTGTCTGCTTCCTTTGGGAATGAAAATACATTCTTCCTATTATTCTTGCAGCCTATTGTTGCACAAAGCTCGGGCAGTTTTTATTTATTACCAGCGGTAAATAACTGTTTGTAAGCTAACTGTGATTTTGCGCCTGATTTTACCGCCTGTTTATCAAGATCTCACTGTTTTCTGAGACGGACAGGGCTCAAACAAAGTTAACTTTCTCTTGATCTGTGTGGATGAAAAATGCAGCTTTAGTGTCAGAATGTTGGTAAGATGTGTGGCTTGTGGAAAATGAACCCAATATTTACTTTAGTGACTACAGAGCCAAAGAATTGACCATAAATTGTGATCACATTCATTTTCCTCATTGACGACAATACATTCAGAGCTGCCGCAAGTCTCCTACGGGGACGTGGCGCCGACGTCACTGAATCAGGACGTGAGCTGAGTGGGGTATCTCGCTTTATCCAATATCTCTGTTTCTTATCAAAATCGTCTTATTAAAAATTCGAAAAACTTAATAACGTGGGCAGTGATACTACGGCGGCTGAGACGTACATAAAAGGCTTTTCTCGCAGCGCCGGCCCCACTGGAAATAGAGCGGTGGGCAGAGCGGCGCGGTGCATCGGCTGGCGCCGGTGTGGGTTTGTTCCATGGTTTGTTCATAGAGAATATAATGGAGGTGGGCGTTTTGATGGGCGGCGGTGTGTGTTGCACTTGATAGTATCAGCCTGTATCTAATATGAGTAACCATAGCAACAGGAACAGTTTTGTTTACAATCTATTTACAACACTGAGTGCAGTCCATCAGTGCCCCATCCTCTGAACACCACAGGATGGAGACTGTAACACACAAGCTGCCATGACTGCTGCCAGTATGATGCGTTTGTTTGCGTGTGTGTGTATCCATCTGTTTGTAGCTAATCTCGCAAATTACACACTTGTGACTGTATGCTCATGGTCGCAGTGATTCCAGATGGTTAAAAAACCTGGTTAACCGGTCAGTAAGGTCCGCAAGTCTGTTGCAGGCCACATTTTGGCCTTCTTTGAGCCACAAAGTTTGTGGCTCAAAAACTGACACCAGTAGAAAAGTTCGGTCACATTCTAAACCAGAGCATTAGTAGATTATTCCATGTTCGATATTTTATGATGCACTGAAGTTAGGCATGATACAAGATGAATAAGTCAACCATTTTCGTCATCTTTACTGCCACCTTGATTATAAGGGAGCCAGGAGGGACAATTCTACCAGACGCAGATGCACCACATTCCAGCTGCTATGACTATGACACAGTTTTGTTCTGTCTGCCTCATTTTCACTTGATATTTGTGTTCCTACCATAAGTACATAAGTAGCCTGCATATGGCTATTCTTTCTGTTCTATTTTAATTGTGTTTACTGTTGTTATTTCCTACTTTGTTCTGTGGTAGACAGTGGTGGATGAAGTAGAAGTAGAAGTAAAGATATCTTACCAGAAGATGAATTTGCAGTTTAAGTCACCTATTAGAACATTACTAAAGTAAAAGTGTTAAAGCATCTGATATTTAGCGTACTTAAGTATCAAAAGCATTTCTGTGATATTAAATGTAATTAACTGTCCAATGCGCACACCTCCCCATCAGCCATTAATTCCTGATAATGGACACATCCTCAGGCATTATCTTTAACATAACTGTACATTAGAGACTGAAAATTGTTCTGTACATTGTTATTTCATCATGAAACTATCAGGTCGTGTGATTCTACCTGTTCTCAGCAGAGAGCTCCTCCCATAGTTCAGATGCTTCCTCAGCCAGTCAGGACACACCTGGGTGAAGAAGTCTTTCCAATACTTATTTTTATCTTTTTGTCTGTCCCAAAAGTGTTTGGTAATGACAGCTTGTGGTTTTGAAGCGATCCATATCTCTGTGTTGAAGTCAAATGTTAGGAAGTCTTCTCCATCACTGCCATACTGTTGATATCCATAAACCTCTCCAGTCTCATCATCCCATTCACAACCATGCATCTTCTGTAGAATGTGGACATCTGAGAGGCAGAAACAGAGACTCCAGTAAACCAGAGTGAGATCACAGTCCGGTCATCTAGTTGATACCACATCTTTACCACAGAGGCACACTGATCCATAGAGAACAAAATAGACGATCTACACCTCCTGCTGTTATTGGTTTGATGAAAGCCACTTACAGCCAATCAGCATTGGGACAGTGTGGATGTCTTAGAGAGAGAGAGAGAGAGAGAGAGAGACAGAGACTGCTGGGAAACACAGTGACATCCTAACACAGTTCACATTTCACCACAGAGACACACTGCCTTCACTGACACCAACAGTTTGTTTCCACTGTTGAAGGTACTGTGGCTTCATGTGAGCTGCAGGAACAGACACACACACACTGAGGTGGAGTCCCGACCAGCAGATAAAACCTGATCCTGGATTGAACATTACACCCACTGAGACCCTGCAGCCGGTGGACCAGTCCAACAATATTCTCTTCCTCTCCTCAGTCTGAGTAATGTGTGTGTGTCTGACTGTGTATTCAGGAGAAACAGTTACATACCTCCAGTTTTGTTTAGGCGCTGCTTCAAAATGTTAAATTCTTCTTTAAAGATTTGCTGGTACATCGCACATGATTCTGTGTACATCCTCCAGTATTTTGGATCCCCGTCCCTTAATTTTTCCACCCAGTCCTGTTTGGGTAATGCTGTCTTGATTTTGCTGTCACAGTAACCCGCCTGAACGCCATTAACCAGCGCAACAGCCACAACCTCTGGGATGGTTTGGACCCCAGAAGATGCAGTGAAGAAAGCCCTGAAAGAGTGTTTCACTGTGGGACAAAGAGATTTTCAGGTCATAGATTTGCATTTTTCTGACGTCATTCTGGATAACTGGTTGTCAGTTTCTTAAGCACAGAATTTTCTCAGTAAAGAACAAGACTACTCCAAAGCCCTATTCTTATTATTAGTATTTGTGTCTTGAAGAGCAAGCATTATGTGGCCAGTTTCCAACAGCTCTATAAAAAGACAGCACTTACAGGTCACACCTCATGATGGTATCCCTGAAATTTGAAGTCACTCGAACACTGAAAGTGTTTACCTTCTCACTTGCAACAAGATCTGTTTACTAAATTTCATATGAATCATTTAATACCTATTTAAATTATTGTATGTAGTCTTGAAAGAAAGATGCTTTGAAGAAACATCTTTTGCATGTTAACTTTATGAATTAATCACTTAGAGAAATAGAGTTGGTGTTATGGTGTTATCCAGCTCTACAGGAGCTTGCAGGCTAAATCAAACTAAGCTAAATCAGTGGTTTAAGTAAAATCTTTAAATGTCCTCTTACCTGAAGATGAAACATGACAAAAAAGGACCAAGAGAAATAAATGCATCTTGTTTTGAAAATTAAGTAGAGCTGGAGAACAAAGCAGAGTCACCTGATGTAACTTCCTCTTCAGTCCAAAGCTGTTTCCTGGTTTAACGAGATGGGAATATTTTTTTTCTTGAGTGTAAGGCGTGTTCATCTGTTAATTACTCGTCAAGATTAAAAATTATTTTTAGTCATTTTCCGGTTCTGTGTTTGAGAGTCTGTTACCTGTTCCTACCTGTTTTCAGTGAAGCTCCGTCTGTGCTTGTCTGCTGCTAAAGTCCAAAACACATTGTATCGTGTAACATGCAAAATTTAGCCTCTTCTCCTTTCTAACATGTTTAATTTTGTTCTTGCTCCTGCAATAAATAACTGTCAGACTTGAATCTCCTCTGTGTTGCTTCTTTTTCCCTACAGAGACCTGGGTTGTAAAAAAGACCAGCCCAGTCGCCAGGAGAAAATGTTGGCATTGTCCGTTTCTGCACACCACAGATATGTTACATTTCTATGTTTCATATCAATGTTTCTAAAGTGACATACACCATTTAGCCAAAACATTAAAACCACTGACAGGTGAAGTGAATAACTTTGATTATTTGTTCCAAGGGTGCTATCCACATGAATGCCAGAACCAACGGTTTCCCAGCAGAACAATGCACTGGAACTAAATAATCAAAGTTATTCACTTCACCTGTCAGTGGTTTTAATGTTTTGGCTGATCGGTGTAGGATATAAGCTGATGTTGTCATCAGGAAGTGGAGGGGGTGGTGGATGGAATGGCAGACCAATGTTCAAGACAAACAACAAGCTGGATTTTTTTTTTTAGCTACAAGTGGCCGTGTCTCCAGCTACTTGTGTTTCACCAAATATTTTACGCCAAAATATGTTTTTTTTCCTAACTATAACTAAGTGGAAGTTGTGCCTAAACATAACCACATTTTTACCCTCAGGGTACTTTGGAGTACTGCATGGGGTACATGAGATGATTTTGAAATGTTACTTTAAAAAAATATCAGTCATGCATTATTCTTAAAACAGTTATATCACTAAATTATGAGTGCAACAGTTTAGTAAATCAGACACTGATAGCAGTGTGCTGTAGTGGGGTTTTTTTCTACAAAAAATGCTCTGATCTAGTCAGGGGTTCTTGGCTGACAAAAGAAACAAACAAAACCAAAAAACAAAACAAAAAACAAAGTGGGTATGTTATTGGAAAAAAAGTCTGAGGACCACTTTAAATGGTGTGTCCACAAAACATCTGACTCTGACAAAGCTTGGCAAATAAAGTTCATAGGTCAGAAGTTGCAACACCTACTTTCTCTGACAACAGAAAAAAACTCCCACATACATGAATGCATTTAGACTTTACAGTAATTTTATTTAACAATAATGATTCTAAAATACAATGCAAAACATTGACTGTCAAACACATTGAGTGCAGAGATGGCAGTCGAGACAAAGCTCTTGTTAAAACGTGCCCGTCTCCATCTCAGGGTCCTGTATCTGCGCCCAGACGGCATCAGTGTGAAGTGTGGGTTGAGAGGGTGATCCGAGTCATTGGTTATAGTTCGTGCGAGACATGTGACAGATCGGTGGTTGAGTTCTGTGAGGTTGGGTGTGGGATGGTTGATAATTTTGGATGCGGTGTGTGTTATTTTTGTTAGTTTGTTTCTGTTTGTGGTGGACAGCATGTTGTAGAAACGGGGAACAGTAGAGAAGGATGGGTTGAATGATACTGGTGTACAGTAGTGACAGAAGGTAAAGTGACAGGGTAAAGAGCTCCTGGACATCATTGTTTTCCTTATTTGCAGATGTTTTCTTCTTTGAGTTAGCTGCCAACTGCTATCAGCTGCTTTTTAAATCTCCCACAGTGGGTCGCACACATAACACATTGACAAAGATGTTTTGCTATGTTTTGTTGGGCTGAAACCATGGTTGCGTTCAGCCGCAACAAATCATAGCTAAACTTGTATTGCAACTTTAAAGAGCAACAACTAAAACTAAAAGGCGGCAAAATGTACAATATTTTGTTTCCCCCAAAAAAGCAAAAGGCGACTGAAGTAAAAACAGGTCCAGTAACTTAAAAGTAGAAATGTACATGTCTGAAAACCCAAGAAGTCTTCCTGGAAAAATAATTCTGTGTTCTTTCTGGTTTCACTCTTAATGTCTTTGGTCTCTGCAAGCTGCTGAAGTAATCACTCTTTACCAAGGGTCTGTAGAAACAGCTGGACAGCAGCATCAGCAAATCTTCTGTTACTTCTCAGATAATTATTCTTTACTTTATACACTGGACACCTGAAACATGTAAATCTGATCGTGAATACACACTTGACCAGTTTTATTTGACTTCCTGACTGGTCCTTCTTATCTTCACTGGATAGCTGTAAAGAGAGAGAGAGAGAGAGTAAAAAATACAACAAGACCTGGATTTAGTTTTTGAATTATACAGTATTTGCTTTCATATTATTTGCAGTATGTTTGGTCCAAAATGTGTAATTATGAAATCTTTAGTGTATAATATAATTAAAATCAGCTGCTTGTCAACAGTTTTTGTACACTTAAAGGATTCACAGTTTTATCAAAGAGAGAGTATTAAAAAGTATCATATCAATATGTCAGTATGTGGAAGTTAGTTTCAGGAGGAGCAACAAAGGAGAGATTCTACATACAGTCACTACATTAACATGCACAATATATTCTTTTTTTTGAAATTCAGAATATTGTCATATTCAGTGGAATATTAGTGTGCATGTAAGCGTACCCAGTATTTGCACAGAGTATTCGACATGATGAAGTACTCACTGTGATCAATCAAGAGCTGCGTCTGTGACCGAAGTGGTTTGAGAGGAAGAAGAGTCTGAAGCTAAACAAGAAAAGTGTTAGTAGTTGATTTTAAAACTATAAACTGTATTTATTTCAACAAAGAGAGAGAGGGAAACGCAGACAATCTGACATAATACTTACAGTTTGCAGGCTTGAAACCTGTAATATGAATGATCACATCAATAAACATTTAAGATCAAAAGTTAATGAGATTATCAGGTATATCACATTGAAAGATATGAGATAAACTTTCACTACATGAGCCAAATGCCAGTACTATATTCTGTCAAGATACTGAATATTAGCCAGGTCACATCATTTATTCACTTTTTCAGACTCCCCCCTAAATATTATCTTGTAGTCTGCATTTTGTGCTGAAACAGTAAAGTGAAATGGCTTCATGGTGAGTAAAAACATCTTTCTTCCTTACCATGATTGTTGTTTCTCCAGATGAAGAGTCCAGTGATGCAGAGTGTCAACAGCACCAGTCCTACCACAACTCCAATAACAGGACCAGCAGGAAACTGTGAGGGAGAAACTGGAACCACAACACAACATTCACATTCATTTGTCTCCACTACTTAACTGGATGTGCCTGATGTTGAAGCCACTTACCCTGGTTGGCCCTGATCACTGCTTTGTCCAGTTTGGTGACGATGTCCTCCTTCACACCAGAGAGATGAAACACACAGTCGTACCTGCTCCAGTCTTCAGGTGGGACTGATGAAACGTCCAGGTCACTGCTCATCTGGAAGGTTCCATCATGGTTGGGGAGGATCTCTCCGTGGTCCACGTCCTCATGAATCTCCTCTCCATCTTTGTTCCAGAACATCATGGCTCTGTTTGGATAGAAACCTGTAGTGTGGCAGCTGACTGGAGAGGAGGGAGACTTCTGGAGGAGAGACACTGAGGGAAGGTCTGCAGAGAGAGGAGTAAGGTTAAGAAGTCAGAAAATGAAACAGATTTTTTAAAAAAGAGGGGAGAGGGAGGGAGAGAAATGTTTGACAATATTGACAAAAGAACCCATTTCAGTTTTAGGTCTCAATATATTGACGCACATTCATAGTAATGTCACAAGCACATTATAAAATGATAATCATAACATGAAACTACATCAGGTCATGTGATTCTACCTGTTCTCATCACAGAGCTCCTCCCATAGTCCAAAAGCTTGTTCAGGCAATCAATACAAACACGGTGAATAAAGTTCTTCCAAAGGTCATTTCTGGATCTGTCTCTGTCCCACATGTGTTTGGTCATGACAGACTGAGGTGTTGGGGCAATCCATGTTTGTGTCTCCAGATGAAAAACAAGGAAGTCTTCTCCATTGTAACCATATTGATGAAAACCGCTGATATCTCCAGTCTCCTCATCCTGTTCACAGCCAAACATGTTCTGTAAAATGTGGATACCTGGGGGAGAGAGAGATTGGCCCCATGAAGGCCAGTCATCATCTGGACTGTGCGGACGTCTTAAAGAGACAGAGAGGCAGAGACTGCTGGGAAACACAGTGACATCCTAACACAGTTCATATCCTCTTTTTTTTTTTTTTTTTTTAGAAACTACAGATGAGACTGTCCCGAGGCTGCTTTAAAAGCTTCCACTGAAGGAGAGTTTCAGAAAGAGATACCCTGTTTAGCAGTCTTCCTTAGCTAAGTATAGCATGTGAGTTTTTCTTTCTCTTCTGTATATGACTGAGGCAAAGGATTCAGTTAATTCTGGGTGACAACACTATTGAGGAAGAAAGGAACATACTTCCAGTGTGGTTTAAGCGTTTCTTCAAAGTGAGAAAATCATCTCTGAAGACCTGCTGGTGCACCGTACACTCCCCTGTGTACCACTTCCAGAACTTAGGATCCCTGTCTCTTAATTTTTCCATCCAGTCCTGTTTGGGTAATGCTGTCTTGATTCTGCTGTCACAGTAACCCACCACAACGCCATCAATCAGCATAACAGCCACAACCTCTGGGAAGTTGTGGGACTCTTGGACTCCAGAGGACGCAGTGTAGAAAACCTTCATAGAGTGCTTCACTGAAAGACAAATAGACATTCAGACATTCATAGACTATGTTGCATAGTTGCATTATTATGAGTAGTCATCAGTTTGTTGAGCACAGCATTTGATTTTTGCTCTACCAGCATGAGCAAAAAAAAGGAAAAAATAGTAAATCCCTAATAATTTATTGTACAGTGTCTAATAACTGTATAAAAGCTAGTTACAGGACACACCTCATTATGGTATTCCTGAAACAATTACAGCACTCAGCTCCTCACTTGCAACAGAACATTTTTCCTTAAGTTCATTTTAAAGGTATTGTTCTTGTATTGTGTTTATTGAGTTTAAGCAAATCATAGATATACATACATATACATACATATTTAAGGGTAGTCTATGAAAGACAGGCTGTATACTCCTATACTCTAATGAATACTGTAAATGGACACACATCCTACTCTGCACAGGAGCTCATAGGTCAAATGAAACTGCTGTTACAGGGAAGAGCTAAAAATAAAGGTCTAAAATGTTCTTACCTGGAGATGAAAAATGACAGAATAGGAGCAACAAAAATGACTTCATCCTGGTTTGAAAAAGAAGTTGAGCTGGAGAGCTAAGTGGAGTTAGCTGATATGAACTTTTTCTATAGTCCAATGATGTTTCCTGGTTTAATAGGATGAGCATTTGATTTCTGAAAAAAAAAGAGGTGTGTTCACCAGTTATTAACTCCTTGTAGGTGAACAAAAACTTCCCTCTGGCCTCTAAGAATTTGACTTTATGATTATTATTGATGGTGTTACTGTATTATAAGCTTTAATGTGTACGGAACCAGATCTTGTTTTTCAAGGCTTCGTGTTTTTCATTTACATATTAGTTACCGGTTGTTGCTGGATCTGCTCCTGCCTGCTTCCACTGAAGCTCGCTCTGATCTGCCTGCACTTGTCTGCTGCTCAATTCCAAAAACACACTGCATCGTGCAAGACACAGACTTTGACCTGTCAGATATGAGGCAAGGAGGTAGGACACAGAGTACTTGTGTTATTGTTTATCTTCAACTTTGTTCTTTTTTCTACATCTCAGTCTCTCAGCTTCTCCTGTAATTACAACCTGTTTAACCTGCTTCTATTTTTAGTTTACTTTCCCTTTTGCCTCACAAATTAAAGGTGGAGATTGTGTTGAGGGATAAGAAAGTGTGTCAAGTTAATATCATCAGACTCACTCCAAATTTTGATTCAGTTTAATGTCTTTTAATGAAGAAACACTGACTTTCTCTGAGAGATCAGATCATTACCGCTGTAAGGGAATGTTATTATTCTATTCTATTAATAGTACATATCAAGCGACTACCACCCCAAATGACTACTGTGAATAAGCTTGTTTTTCCAGTACTTGAAGTGCTGGAGGCTTTGATTAGCCTTGGTGATGCTTCTCTTTAGTGACAAATTGACAGATTGTGTGGATTGATTGGATCTACTTTCAAAGGTAGGTGCTTTGCTAATGGAGAGTTCAAGTAAATGTTGAGTATTGCTGAGTCCACTTGGGTCCATTTGTATGGAACCCCACATATTCCCACACCTATGTTCAAAATGACTTCCCCTTCCACTGTGACCTTAAAACACCTGATTCATGGGGCGACCTTTGTCTCAGCTGGTTGAGTGTGCGCCCCCATATAGGCCAAGTCCTCTGCAAGGGCCCAGGTTTAATTCTGACCTGGGGCCCTTTGCTGCATGTCATTCCCCCTTTCTCTCCCACCTTTCCTGTCTATCTTAGATTTCCTATAATTCAAGGCAAAAAATGCCCAAAAATAATCTCACAAAACAAACAAACAAACAAAAAAAAAAAACCCACCTAATTCACATCACTTGTAACCAGCATTCCCTAATAGACTATGCACACAGTACCATCTAGTGGTCAGAAGTGTTTTAGTCTCTAGATAAAATGTACACAGAATTGTATAATTATAAAAATAGAACTACACATTTTAAATGGCTCCTGCACAGGTTATGTTTATATTGCTGCAACTGCAGTCACAGATGAGTATGTGGACTTACAAAAATAGACCAGCCTTTGAAAACTGTGGACTTTATTAAAAAGCAAAACATCAACACAAAAAGAAAGAGCAACAGATTCCATTTAGACATTCATTTATGGTTATCAATACACAGAAAAATGTGCCAAAAATGCCTATGGAAGCCATGTATTCATGTCAAATGATGTTGTAACCTTTCACACAGATTTTACACACATTTAAGTCAATATCAAATAGATAAACACACAAATAAGCCTATGCTTCTGAAATAAATTAGTTATCATAGTTGAATAAATAAATAAATATTTTTTTCTTTGAAGGACCTTTTTCAAAAGATTACTTTTATTATTACGGGTACTTTAATTCCATAATTGCACATTTATTTATTTCAGGATATATTTATTTCATAATAGCATATTTATTACCCAGCTGTTTTTATTTCCATTTTGTACATATTCAAATGAATGAGGTGTGGTTTTTGCACAGATTCACAACAAAGCAGCAGCACAAGATTTAGCTAACTAGCACACACTGTGCTCCCTTTATTGATGCAGCAAGGAGCGCCAGGGTTTGTGCTGGCTGAATCTGAGTTGCTACAGCCCATATCGCTATTTTCCAAGCTACTGTAGCTGTCATATTTTGTGGAGATGGACTTCAGTTAAAGGCTGTAGCAACTCAAATTCGGTCCGCTCAAAATCTCAGCGCCAGGTTTAACCTATGTAACAGCAGCAAGTTTGCTGATCTGGTGCACAGTCGAGGCGGTCAAGCATCAAACCCCCGATGCTGGGTCACAAGCAAGCTGAATTTGTGTTGCCACAGGTGCAAGTGAGGGTCCTTCTCCACAAAATATGACAGCTACAGTAGCTTGGAAAATAATATGGGGCACTGCATTTGAAGAATTTATTGTTCACTGGACCACGAATGAGATGACAATTAGCTTGCTAGTGCACCCTGTGGTCCCCCTGCCTTGCTTCCAGCTAGGACAGTACTCTGCTGGCATGAGAGCAGATGGCAGCTGTGGTGACAGACCTTCAGTGGCTGAAGCTCAGTATGCATGTTAAATACTGTTTTGACCTTTCATCAGGACCTGCAGTTGGTCGTGCTGTCATGGATCTATTGAGTCCTCTGACAAGCAACGCGATTCTCTGACCTTGACCTAACGCATCTCAAAGCTGCCTTTAAATCCTTTAGTCACCCAAGCAAAGAGCCAATACTCTGCTACTTTATATCTACATTATACCTGCTCAGGCTCAACTACAGTGACTGGCCCAACTGGCTTCAGGCAACTACATGTGAATGCCATGGCTCAGTAGTCCAACCACCATCACTGTCTGTCTCATTTAATGTGCTTCAAGACAGATAGGTAACACACTGTTGCATCAGTGTTAATAAATGATAAAACATTTTCATAAAATTCACATTTGAAATATAAAATAAAAAAAATGTGAAATGAAACCATATCTTACATTTAAATATCAATACATATACTGTGACTACTACTATACTTTTGCTGCATGAAGCCATCTTTAAATGTCTTTTGCTTCTTTAAAACTATAATATGACACATGCCAAGTTATTTACTTTTTTCTGTGTTCATCAGCCGAACTTGGATCGAGTTTCTCAGTGAGCTCAGAGCTGCTGTCAGGAGCTGTAAGGTCAGACACAAACTGTTAGTGTTTATTCTGCATTGAACTTTTCTAAACAGTAAATACAGGAAACCGTCTTGAAGAAGTTAATATTCACAGTAATTTGAAACCTTTTCAATGTACAGCATGAAGTGTGTTTCAGATCGGCTGCCATAAAATAAAAGTTTTTACTTACGAGGTGGAGGACTTTTTGCTGAAATTAAAGCAAAAGACAAATCATTTGAGTTACAGCTGTAAATGCCAGAATATCTTTTGTTAGCTTTTCTCCACTGAATATGATCCCCTCCTCTACTTACTCAAACAGAAAAAATAAATCCATTCTACCCTTGTGTTTCAACCTTACTTGATTTCTTATCTCTTCTTTCCCACATGATCGTGGTATAGTCACATTATCATGACTAACAGGCTCTGACCCTGACAGCCCTTACTGTTAGTTAGCTTACGGGATGCAGGAAGCTGATTCTTGTTTCAGTTCTGCAACTTGGATAAAAGCATCAACTCAAAGACTAATATCAAAGTACTGAAAAAGCCAATTGAGCAGATGATCTTTCCATTTTTCTCTCTCACCTTTCTTCCATTTGTAAACAGTGAATCCAGTGGCAGCGATGAGGATGAGAGCAAGAACAACCACTGCAGCAGTGATGGGGATGGTCATGTCACTGGGCTTCTCTGTTGAACAAAAAAGTATAATACTAATAATTAAGACCTGTACAGACAGAGCAGGTCAGTGACACTGACACTGTAAATAAATGAATAAATATACACTTAAATGTTCAAAGTTAAAGTTCTCCTTAATTCAGCAAAGCAGATACAATGGAATAAAATCATGTTGTGTAGGTCTCACTGGTCTTGTTATATTTGTGTTTTAGACAATGTGGTCTATAAAATGCTTTAAACTTTCTATGACTTTAAGAAAATTAAACAATCTTGTTAGGCCCACATTATCTGACCAGTGATCCTGAAACAAGCAACACATTGCTTTACTTAAATTTTTTAATTGTTTTTTTATTAGTTTTCTGAAGATGATACTTAATCTGAGAACAAAAGCTAAAGTCCCCAATAAACCACAGACATGCAGTTGCATTCAGCACCCTCTTATCTCACTCTTTGACGATCTGACGTTTTTGACGGTTATTATCCTGGAGTTAAACCAACATATTGAATCAAATAGAGTGAAAATGTCTTCGCTCACCATGGTTGTTTCTCTTCCAGATGAAGAGTCCAGTGATGCAGAGTGTCAGCAGCAGCAGTCCTACAACAATTCCAATAACGGCATCAGCAGGAATCTGTGAGGGAGAAACTGGAACCACAACACACATTCACACTTTGTCTCAACTACTAGATGGAGATGATTAGAATTGGTATCAAATACTTCTGGGTATAACATCTTTATGATTTAACTATAGGGGACAAACAAAACAAAAAACAAACACACAAAATAAACAGGTGTGTTTTTCCATTTCCATCACATCTGTTTCCAGTCTTACCCCAGTTGGTCCTGATCACTGCTTTGTCCAATTTGGTGACGATGTCGTCCTTCACACCAGAGAGATGAAACACACAGTCGTACCTCCTCCAGTCTTCAGGTGTGACTGATGAAAGGTTCAAGTCAGCACTCATCTGGAAGGATCCATCGTTATTGGGGAGGATCTTTCTGATGTTCACGTCCTCATGAATCTCCTCTCCATCTTTCCTCCAGAACATCATGGCTCTGTTTGGGTAGAAACCTGTAGCGTGGCAGCTGACTGGAGAGGAGGGAGACTTCTGGAGGAGAGACACTGAGGGAAGGTCTGGAGGGAGACAGACAAAGGGGACGGAGGAAGATGAGAAACAGTGAAAGGTAAGAAATTAAAAGGAAAGGAATATAAGAAAATTTCAATAAGGAGAAATCGACACAAGGAATAGCGAAAAAGGAAAGGAGAAGTAATTCAAGACATCACAGTTGTAAGCACAGTGAGTCTCCATGCTGGTTCATATCAGTAGTAATGTAGGTCATTGTTGCTGGCCAATGTCAAACAGAGTAACCTAACTAAATCCACAGAGTCTACAGCCATGCTAGCAGCCTGATGAGGTTGTAATGAGGTACAGCAGCGCTTTGAGCTAAATGTTAATCGCAGTATGCTATTTGGGTACCAAATTTAGGCCCTGTCTATGCGTATATAGATATTTTTGTAAACATATTTTCTTGGCCACTTGTCTGCATGCAAAGTAGACGAGTTTTATAAAACTGAGATATTTTAAAATGCCTTCTTTGGTGCAGATTTTTTAAAACTCTGGTTACTGTGTATCTGTGTGGATGTGAAAAACGAAGCATTTGGGAAACAATGATGTCATCTTCCCAATTTGCGCATACCAATTGCTGCTTTGTGTGTCGAACATACGCTAGAAATAACAACAACAGCAGCAGACTACTGGTTTGCCAACATTTTGTTCGCATTGCTTGGTCTAATGATTAGTGATTGTGACACCACTCCATGAACGAACAAGGCGTCTTCTACACCCAGTGGTTTTTCTCCACCTCAGCATCCATGGTTTAAAGTCCACCCAAAAAGATGATCTTGGACCTTGTTTTGAAAAGGGTAACATTAAGGCCCTGACACACCAAGCCGACGGTCAGCCGTCGGTGAATGTTGAACTGTCGTTGAGCATCTGCCGCCATAGCTGGTGCAGTGTGTTCTGCACCATCGGCCCTCTTTGGTGCTAGTCAGGTTTTTTTCTGGTGATACAGCATGTTGAATTGGCGTGTGCAAAGCCCCTTGGTGAATTTAAATCACTTTGATTGGAAGTTAAGCTCTCTTCACGAGAGGAGAACGGAAATGAGGAAAGTAAACAAACAGCTTAAGTCAAGAGGGAGTGAGACCAAAACAAACTTGTTACAAAATGGGGGTTTTTAGACACTGAGCTCAGAAACATAACATGATGGTTTGTCTTATTGTTCATGGCGCAAGATAAATATGCTTTGTTCCATCAGCATTGGATTGTGTTGTCAATGTGCTAACTGGCTAACTGGTGTTAAGATGCTCTTTCTGTTTCACTTTTTCAATGATGATTACTGACTACCACTGTCTGCTCATATGAAGGGGTATTTACTCTCACGCAAGCGCAAAACATATGTGCTTGTTGCCCGTTGGCTGTTGTCTTTGCTGTGTGTTCATGTGCAAGTTTTGAGACTCAGCCAAAGTCAGCCGACGCAGCAGGGGGCTTTCGTTGCCACTAGTTCTCTTAAGTTTGGTTTGTCTAAGCCTTTAGTCCGAACACTTAACTACCTTTGTGATGAGGGGAGACTGCTGAAGAATCAATTTTCAAAAACAACAACAACAACAAAAAACCTTAATTGCAATCCATACAATTGGTTTTGAGATTTTTGAGTATGGACAAATAAATGTCAGTTAGATGGTGCTAAAGGAAAAGTCAGAGGATCACCAAAGTCACCAAAGTGCCAGCCTCTTCTGATTGAAGGCCAAATCAAATCTTACTGCTAAAGAAAATGACCAAAAAGAAAGTCATGTCGGACTGATTGCAGTAACAATACAACCGCAGTTCAGTCTGAACAGACTGCATGAACATTGTTGTGTCCACAAAACTACATCAGGTCATGTGATCCTACCTGTTTTCAGCAGAAAGCTCTTGGCAAAGGCCACATACATCTTGAGGAACTCAGGACAAATCTGCGTAAGGTACATCTGATTGCATTTTGTCCTAGCTTTCTCAGCATCCCAGATCAGTTTGGTGACAACAGCCCGTGGTTTTGGAGCAATCCATGTGTATGTGTTTACGTCCAATGATATGTAGTCTTCTCCATTGTAACCGTATTGATTAAAAGCATTTTCCTCTCCAGTCTCATCGTCCCACTCACAGCCATACATCCTCTGTAAAATGTGGTCACCTAAGAGACAGAAACAGAGACTGATATTTACAATGATGGACAGATTATATCTCCAGTGGTAAAAAATGCACGGCTATACTCCCAGTCTTGTATTTCAAGGGCAGATAATCAGTGCACTTTTTCTTTAAGTGAGTGACGGAACCCAGTGTTTTGTTTTTTTTTTCAAAGTTTCAAATTTAGAGTGGTAGCTAAATTTCCAGATGACTGTCCCAGTCAGGAAACCAAGTGGGTTTGTCCTCTTGGATTCTGTGCATATCAAATTGTTCTATAAAATCACTCAAAGTCACTGAATGGCTTAGGGTTTAAAACGCTGACCATGAACTGCAACGTCCCTGGTTGAAGTCCAGCTGGGGACCATTGTTGCATCTCTCTTGATCTTGACTTGCCTTTGATATCTGACATCAGTAATGGTAGTCAAATCAGGTCGAGGTAGCTGCAGTTTCTAGAATCAGGTACTCTAGGTTGCTCTGCTGAATGCAAAATTTCAGTGCATGATGGGAAACACCTGGCTGTTCCCTGATCCAAAGCTCATTGACTCAAGATATTTGACCACAAACATTACGTGTACTAGAAAATCTTTGTGTAAAGATTTTAAATTTGTTAGTCTGATTTTGTGCAAATTAAGTTTTTCTATACATACTGTACATGATAAAGACTTTAAGCCTACAATATTAGAATCTTACATACTCTGTTAATATTTTTTTCAAGTGTTAGGGCCCTGTCACACATGAGTAAATGGAGTTGAGTTGAGTTACCTGATAGGTTAATATTTGTGCTGAATGTGGGCAGTGCCTGCTGTGACGCACACAGAAAGCTAGCTACCTAGCTAGTGTAAGCTGGTTTACTAATAAAAACCCCAAGACATAATGTTATCAGTACATTTTCCGTTTACTTGTTCCATGCCTGTCTTTCAACTCACTGCCAACCAGGCATTATCTCTCGTGTGGGACAGCTTGTATTTTTCATCTACTATCATACAGTATCAGGTGACTAGAGACAGCAACAATCAATGGGCCTTATTTTAGTGTTTTCTTAAATTTGTTCTTAAGAAAAGTCCTAAGAAAAGTCCGCATCAGATTCACAACATCTTTTTAAAATGATCAATCCCACTGTCCCCCTAAATTGAAAGTATGTGAAAGTCAGTCCTAATAAGCATAGGTAAACGCCCTGGCAATCTCCATATAAGGGCATGAGACTGCAGGGCCATGTGCACACACAGAAACTGAAAAGAAGAAGTAGCTGAAAGAGGTCATTTAAGAATGCCTAACCAAAAGTCTAAAGAAGATAGAGCACCAGATCTCAAACATAAAAAACCCTTCTATTTTGAAGATGAGGTACTTCTGCAGAGTGTGAACACCACACAAGCGGTCATATTTGGTAGCAGGAATAGGTTCACCAAAGCTGAACTCCATGTGATGCCAAGATGGGAATTTGCTTTGCCATCTAAAGCAATGAACTTGAATGGAAGTAAACGGGTGGTGATTATTACTGAAGGAAATTAAGGATGTCTTCCTGCTTTTTCTCCTCCTGTGTGTGTGTGTGTGTGTGTGTGTGTAACTGTGATGATATTTCTACTATTGATTGATCTTTTGAATTTCTCAAGGCTGGAATGAGTTTGGGTCATTTTATGTCATAAACAAAACAGAAGAATTTAGCAGCAAAAAGTTAAATACAATATAATACATACTGTACCTCCATTGTGGTTGAAGCGCTGCTTCAAGCTCTCCATCTTGGCTTTGAACTGATTAGGCTGAATCTTAAAACACTCTTGAGTGTACCATTCCAGGTGCCGAGGATTGTTTTCCAATAATTTTTTCATCCAATCCTGTTTTGGTTCGACTATCTTTTTGTTGGTGTCACAATAAGCTGCCAGATGTTCATCAACCACTGCAGCAGACACAAGCTCTGGGATGTTTGGGACTCCAGAAGATGCAGTGAAGAAAAACTTCAGGGTGTGTTTCACTGCAGGACAAACAAGGTTCATACATTACATTCACTGTAAATAGGCTATAAATGTGGACATAGGTTTTGGGAGGGGTGGACAAAACCATTTTGCACATTCAACTTTATACAAAGGAAACAAATTTAGATAAACAAATAATGAATAATTTAGTTTTGACATTACTTTCTGAGAAAAACAAACAATTTATTTCAGGCTTCTTGAGGGTCCCCTTCCTATTGGGGCCTTGGGTAATCAGTCTCGCATTTCCCCCTGTTGTGACCCCCCACCCCCCCAAATGAAGTATGAAGCCGACCAAGTTAAGTCATGACGTCATGATTTCACATCCCGAACACAGAGATAGCGCAAAAAGAAGAGAGAGGTAAGAGTAAGAATGAAGCGTTTTAACAAGTGTTGAACTGGCTGCTCTGCACGTATATTTAAAGTTTCCTATAAACCCCAGTTTGACATAACATTAAAGAGATACGTTGATCTACAGAAAAATAAACGCTACAAAGCAATCGTGAAAAAAAATCAGCAGAATGCAGGAAATGAAGTGTTTGACGCGAAAATGTCCAGAGACCTGATTAATGTGCCCCCTCGGGCCCTATAATGAAAAAAACATCACGCCACTGAATATACACACATCATCATCACACTCTTCATCTATAAATTTAGTATGATGTAACAGAAACACATCAGACATATCACGTTGAAGTGAAAGTGAAACTAAATTACCGGTGTGTCTTGGAGCTACGCAGGAGCAAAATACAGAGCCGAGTGGAAAGTGCAATGTGATTTTACCTGGAGATGAAATGTGACAGAGGAGCAGCAGCAAAAATAACGGCTTCATCTTGTTTTGAGAAAGACGTGTGACTAGAGGACCGAGCTGGGTCTCCTGCTGTGTCACTTGTGCGTGCAACGCTATTTGCTCGCGGAGGGAGGTGGAAGTGCCTCTGGCGCAACTAGATAAGGGACTGTACGAAACTTATTGGGGTGGGGAGGTGTTTGAATTTTGTATTTCATTTTATATAAATGCGACACCATGCAGCATTATTAATATTTTATCTGGATTTTTGAAAAAAATAAACAAACAAACAACAACAAAAAAAACATAAAAAAGCTTCTTGGACTCTTTGGATTCAAGAAATAGGACTGCATACTGGTTAAAACATATACATTTTCTTGGTTATCTACTGTAACCAGTGCTCAAACTGGGGTAACTCTAGTGTGCCTTATGATAGATATACAGGAATAATTGAGATTTTAATAAATTAGTTGGATGATATTTAAACTATAGACTGAAAAAAATGGACATAGCTACCATGTTGTCACCCCTTAGTTTGTGGACTCTTGTTTTTAAGCCTCAGGTCTGGCACTATGGCTGTTGCCATCTTGTTTTTGTTTTTTCTGGAGGCAGAGGGGACCATTATTTGTACACGAGGGTGAAGCTGTGGAGGAGAGAGGGATCTGATTGAGAAGCCGAGGCAACACATTCTCAGTCTGACCTCTTCAGATATCGATGTTTGGTCATGGACTGTCCACGCTGAGATATGACATGCAAGGTACCGTAGGTAGGTTGGTTGTTGACTTTCTGTCAACGTCTGTCTGTTACATCCATTATCTGTTTTCAAAATACAAAATAAAATAAATGCACTATGTTGATACACTGAATCTACGTTTTTTTTCCTTCAACAACAAATGCATGTAGTTATGTTTCGCTAACACACACACACACACACGCCTGGGTTTAGGCAACAAAAGCACATGGTGGGGTTTAGGAGAGAAGAACAGGGTTTGGCTTTACAGTCTTACCGGAAGCGAACACTGGCCTCCCGGGTGAGGGTCGGTGGTTGTTGGACCCATCCACCACCTTTCCCACCCACCCTACTTCAACCTCTGCTGCTTAACTTTCATTGTTGTCCCACCAGGTCTCCCCCTGATGCTGCCAGGCACCATTTAAACAATAACGGTAACCAGACTAATAACAGGACGGCTTTTTGCGTTAGTGTCTGATGCCGGAAGTCACTGACCAAGCACTGGTAATCAAGTGAGACCAGGTTTGCTGAGGACACTATCACTACAGCCTGTGACAATTGCATACATTTAAGCCTTAATAAAATGTAAATGGGTGAGTTATGTCAAAATGTACCCTTGTACAGTTGTGATGAAGGAAGAAATTAGCTCCAGAGACCAAAAGCGTTTTAACTGTTTTTTGTACCAGGCTGTAGACATGTTTATTTCTGATGTAAAGTTGGGCAATTTAACTTTGGGGGTCTATGGGGATTGTCCGGCGTCTGTAGCCTGATAATCTTAGTATGGCATGAGCCATTACAGAAAGTGAACGAACTGTGTGGTTGGTGACCGAAAACGGAACTAAACTCAGAATCTGCTGAAGCAGCTGATGCGTTCAACGACATGTTCAACAGCATAGTAAAAACATGAAGACATAAAACTCAGTACAATAAATAAAATATCACTGAACCAACAATAAAGACATAACTATCTGAATGATCAGATTAACCAAGGAAATGGGCAGGTATAAGTTTTTTTTAACAGACAGAAATATTGTTATATGATTACATATATAAATAGTTTAGATATGTGTTACTTTTAAAAATGATTTGCCATCAGTTGATTAAACATCTGGCTGTTCTTTTTCCAAATGTGAGAAAATGTATTTATACGTTTGCTGACTTCACATTTTTACTTTATGATGACAAAGTTTAAAAGAAATAAAAAAAGGAAAAAAGAATAGCTAGCAAAATGATATTTGCACTACGTGCATCACAACTGAAATAAATTAAATGAAAGACAAATGCCTCCAGTTCAACACACAGCAGCCTCAGTAATATCTATATAGTTAAATTAATACCACTATGATAGGGTCGATTAAAACTGAACTTTATATGATCTTTGTAAAGGTATAATTTACACCTGAGCTCTGGGTTTGTATTGTATATGTGTACCTAATAAAGTGGCCCCTGCATGCATAATGCAAATGAAATGAGCTCCACTTTGACTGCTTACAGAGGGCATTATTTCATTACAATTGTATTGCTATTTTTTACTCTGAAGGAAAACATCAACAGAGGACGTTTTAACCACTGCTGTTTTCTAATGAGCAGTCTTTATTTACAGCTTCATCACTTGCATCAGAAAATATATTTGTTAAATATGGTCTCACAAGCACTTGCAGCAGCAAACTCAACCTTTTTAACTTTCTCTTTACTTTCTCTTGTGTGAAGCATCTGTTTGTGTATGAGGACGTTTCCTGTGACCTGCGGTGAGTTTCAATCCCTGCACCCAAAAACAACGGCAGTAAGACCCAGTGGTTTAACGGTACTAAAATGATTGCACTGTCTGAATTGCAGGTCACAGTGTGAACAGTTCCCACGCACCCAAACTGATGCAGCTCCAACTACAAACTGTATAGGCTATATAACTCTAACAAATGTAGCCTACTTAACAGTACGTAATATACTGTATTGTATAAGTAGACTATCCCTGTGTAAAATGCACAGAAATTTAAAGAAAATTAAAAGAAATGTTATCAAGAAAGATAAAATCAACGCTTTAAGATAAGAGTTTATTTTGGAAATCAATTTAGAAAAAATACAAGAGAATCCTACCTGAAGATGCAACCTGACAGAAAAGAAGCAACAGGAATACTTTCTTCATCTTGTTGAGATACTGCCTGCCTCCACAGAAGCTCTGTCTGTGCTTGTCTGCTGCTAAAGTCCAAAATACGTTTCCTATGCCTTCACTTTAATTTTGTTCTTCCTCTTGCCATAAATAACTCTGTCAGACCTCAACTGCCTCTGTGTTACTTCTATTCCTGGGTTGTAACACAGGTTCAGAGTGTAGTGAAAGCTTAAACAGTGTGTCCAGAAACCATCATCTGACTTCCAACAAAGTTTGACAAATAAAGTTTAAATCTGTGGTTTACAGCTTGGGCTCACTGCAGAGTCTTCATTAATGTGTTTCAAGAATGGAAACATCAAACAGGAGTCCATGACATGGAAACTAAAGGGCTGGACGTCCTACTGATCACCATCAAAGACAGATGACTGCCTAATGTCTAATAATATGAACCAGAGAAGGTCCAAGACTAATAAGAATTCCAGAAAGAGTTTGTAGAAACAGCTGGACAGTGGCATCAGTTACTCCTGTCACTTTAATGATCTTGTTTGTTGCGTAAATAAATTCACACCGGAGCAGTTTGACTTATCCTGTGATGTTCTGTCTGTTTTATTCATATCTACATATTCTATTTATATTTTGATATCTGTATATAATATATCGATAACGGTTTTGATGCCACAGTAACTTCATTGGAGTCCTCTTCTAATCTTCACAGGGAACCTGTCAAGAAAAAATAATAAAGGGACAAACTGAATAATTGGTAAGGTATTTGAGACATTATTAATGTTCATTATGTAAGCAATTTATATGTTTTTAGACTGTACATAGGTGTAATTTTGCAATAACAGCACTGTACTTTACTTGAGTACTTTTAATTTCATGCTACTTTATACTTCTATTCCCATACATTTCAGAGGGAATCTTCCAGTGTGTGGCGGTGTGTTTGTCTGCAGAGACTCTGCCCTTTGCCTGTACTTTCTTTTTTTCTGTGTTTGGGAAGTTTATGGTCATAGCCCCACAGTGCTCGGGTGTGGTCAGGGCTTTATAAAAAGGTACTGACCAGGTGTCAGACTGTAAGCAGCACATATCTAAAAGAAACTGAATAAAATGCAAATACAGTGAGGCAAAACGCCAAACAACAGGGAATCCGGGGTTGGCAGTTACTTTCAGTGTCATGCATATTTACAAACAGTAACCGACAGCCCTACATGGTATACCTTTAAGTCAAGGTTCTGAATATTTGTTCCACCACTGATCTCTGTCCCAACAGGCATCAAATGTGTGTATGTAGTTCTATGTGCTTCCTGTAACCACACTGCATCACACTGACCCCAAAAAAATCTCTCTTATGAGGAATGATTTTGTGGGTTATGGAACTTGGACATTGTGTCATGTGCACAGCTTGGTTGAAACAATGATCTACTCACTGCGGTCAGCTGTGTTGTATGATGGTGATGAAGAGTCCGAAGCTAAAGGCAGAAAATTAGTGAAATTATGTAATCACATGAGAGACAGGATTAGGCATTAAGGATTGATTACTAATGTTTAGAAACACATAATAGCAGACACATTAAATTCATTCAATAAAACAAATATATTTTATTTTCAGAAAGGAAAACTTACCGTTTGCAGGTCTGAATCCTGAAATACAGATGAGAGATTACAGTATCAAATGTTAAAGAAAACATTAGAAAGATATTTTATGAGAGGAAACTAAGGAAACAATTGCATGTTTTGAAGAATTCCTCCATAAATTTCATAGATTTCGGCTTTGAATATAAAGGTAGGAGAGCGGCTTTTATATATGCAGTACATCTGTGATGGACTTCTACTGTGTCCTTCTGGCACAATGTCTTTAACATATTGGGCCTCATTCACAAACAGTGATAAGCACCAATCTCAGCTTTAACCATGCGTACCAGTGTTTTACACACAAATCCGGGATTCATCAGTATTTTTTCACCAGCATTTGCTCGTACTCTGCAAACACATTTAGAACTGCCTCAGACCATGGGTACCCACAAATGATGAAGGCCCAGCTGACTTAGAAAATGTAAACACCTTTGAACTATAGCCTATTAAAACCACATTCTTTAAAAAGCTTTAATAGACAATATTTAAATCTGGCCAAATGTATTTAATAACTATGAAATTAATTGTGTTCTAATGATGGCTACTCCCACAATTTTTTAGTGCCATGAAATTGTTGTTATTATCATTATTATTATTATTATTATTATTACATTCACAGATGCTCACTTACTGCCCACACTGGTGTGACAAAGCCTTAATATTCATTCATTCATCCTCTTGAGGTTCGCGGGGGGGCTGGAGCCTATCCCAGCTGACATCGGGCGAGAGGCAGGGTACACCCTGGACAGGTCGCCAGACTATCGCAGGGCTGACACATAGAGACACACAACCATTCACGCTCACATTCACACCTACGGACAATTTAGAGTTACCAATTAACCTAGTCCCCAATCTGCATGTCTTTGGACTGTGGGAGGAAGCCGGAGTGCCCGGAGAGAACCCACGCTGACACGGGGAGAGCATGCAAACTCCACTGATCATTTGGATTCACTAACATACACAAGATGGTAAATATAAAACTGGCCAGTGATCATGAGTCATGAATCTGAGGACCTTTTTGCATGTTTTTGCACGTTATTTTATAGAGTAGATTTCTATGCGCGTGTTGGTGAATGAGGCGCAGAACCTGTGCTAAATCAAACAGTAGAGTAAAAATAGCTCACATTATCGTTCCTTCTCCAGATGAAGAGTCCAGTGATGCAGACTGTCAGCAGCAGCAGTCCTATAACAACTCCAATAACAGCATCAGCAGGAATCTGTGAGGGAGAAACTGGAACCACAACAGAACATTCAAACTTTGTCTCAACCACTGGATAAAAGTCAATATGTTTAGTTTACAATGGCTTTGATAAGGACAATATTATCACAATTGAGAAAAATAATGTACAAAACTATGAAAATAAGACACAACTGTTAAAAAGCACTTATCCTGTAAATCCAAGATTAATAAGGATTAATAAATGATTTATGATGATGACCTGATACAATATTTTTGTGGGCATAACTTCTTTAATTATGATATAGGGTTGGCTTGAAAAAAACAAAACAAACAGGTGAGTATTTTCAATTTCCTTCACGCCTGATCTCAGTCTCCAGGTGACGAGACTAGTCTCCAGGCCACCAGGAATGCTGCTCATTCTCGCAGCAAATTTTTCCAAGAGGACACTTGTGGTATTGCAGCAAAAAATTGCCTGCAGTCCCAAAAGTATTTTCCCCATAAAAGAGACATCTGTAAAACTTCTGACAGCACCTCGAGCTACAAACAAGGTAAATTACGACTCTTTATTGTGAATGTTTGAGCCATGGTGGTTTTAAAGTTGTAAAACTTTCCTTGACCTTAGAAAACAGATTCTAAAATCTGTGACCTGTGATGTCATCACAATGTAAAGCCTATAAGCCAAGCAGGAACTCGTGGGCAGGGCCAGAGGGAAAGACACTACTGCACATATTCACTGGGGTTCATATCGCGGAAGTAAACTCAGAAGCTAGAAAACTTGTGCCAGGTGAGCAACTCCACCAGAATGAATAGATGCCATCTCAAATCTATGGTCTTACCCCAGTTGGTCCTGATCACTGCTTTGTCCAGTTTGGTGACGATGTCCTCCTTCACACCAGAGAGATGAAACACACAGTCGTACCTCCTCCAGTCTTCAGGTGGGACTGATGAAACGTTCAGGTCACTGCTCATCTGGAAGGATCCATCGTGGTTGTGGAGGATCTCTCCATGGTCCACGTTCTCATGAAGCTCCTCTCCATCTTTCCTCCAGAACATCATGGCTCTGTCTGGGTAGAAACCTGTAGCGTGGCAGCTGACTGGAGAGGAGGGAGACTTCTGGAGGAGAGACACTGTGGGAAGGGCTAGGGCGGGGGGCATGGCAGAGATAATGGAGGGGAAGGGAACGAGACAGAGAAAAAGGATGGAGAAAGATGAGAAAAGCAAACATCAAAGTTAAGAATACAGAGTAAAAGAAGGATGAAAAAAATCAATGAAGAGAAAACAAGGTAAGGAATAGCAAAAACCAAGAGAAATAGAAGCAACTGAAAACATATGTGTGTTTGTAGAGGTAAGTCACAGTTGTAAGCACAGAGAGTCTGTATGCTGATTCATGTCAGTAGCAGTGGTAGATAGGCTATTTGTTGCAGCCAATGCTAATGTCAACATGCTAACAATGATAATTCCAATGTGTTGAGGTTTGGTGGGTGTAATGCCATCTTGGTTCTGCATGTTAGCAAAATTATATTTGCCAATTAACACTAAACATAAAGTACAGCTAAGGCTGGTGTCTGTGTATTTAGTTTTGCTGGTATTTGGTCATAAAGAAAAGTATTAGCTAAACATAAATTTTGACCTGATGATGGCAGTAGATAAAAGCCAGAGGTTAAAGGTTTTTATGATCCATTCTTTGGGGACCATGAATGTATGCAACAAATTAAATGACAATTCAATGATATTCAGTGATGTCTTTTTTTTTACTCTCTCTAAGATTAGCTAAAATTTCAAGAGTGGTTGAGAGCACTCTTGCCAAGATAAGATAAAAGGCATTTTGTTTTCACAGTCCACATTTTCTTTGTCCATCACAAAACTCAAATCAAATTTAGATTACTGGTATTATGCTGAAGAGTAATTGCAATGATTGGAGTATTAAATCCGTGGGCAAAAGTAATACAACTATATTTAGTCCATTGATCCCAATTACTGTCATTTCAGTTACTTTGCATCCCCCTGCTGACCAGTGCTGAAATGTAATTAAGTACATTTACTCAAGTATTGTAAATTGGGGTACTTTTACATTACTTGAGTATTTTAATCTAATGCAAACTCTACTTCTACTCCACTATTCTTCAGAGGGAAATATTGTACATTTTAAAAAACTACAATTATTTAATAACTTTAGTTACTAGTTGCTGTACACAATAAGATTTTTGCATACAAACCATATGAAAATATACAAGTGCAGCTGAAAATTAATTGGCAACTATTTTGATAATTGTTGACATTATTTTTCGTGCAAAAACATTTCATGGTTCCGGCTTTCTGAAATATAAGGAGTCGCTGCTTTTCTTTTTAATTAGTTTGTTTAAATAAGTTAATCTAAACTTTTCTGCATTTAAAGACCTTTGATTCTTAAAGATATTTTTTTTGGCCATTTTGCCTTTAATGGACAGGACAGGTAAGCTTGAAAGGGGGAGAGAGAGAAGGGGGCATGACATGCAGCAAAGGGCCACAGGCTGGATTCGAACCCAGGCTGCTGTGGCAACAGCCTTCTTAAATATGTTTTCCTGACTGTACATATTTTTACTTAAGTGACATTTTCAATGCAGGACTTTTATGAATAAAAGAGTAGTTTGCAGTGTGGTATTAGCACTTTTATTTGAGGATCTGAATACTTTTGCCACTGCTGCTGCTGCTGACACATTTACATCATCACAAATGCTTTGCTATTTCTGTTTTTTTAGATTTTCCTTTAACGTCAGGAAAATATGTTTACTTTCTTTATTTAACAGTCAGTCAAGAGAGTTGTCAGGAGACAAGTCAAGAAAATGTTGCTGCATGAGGCCCTTTGTCTTTACATACTAGAGGGTGTCACACTTTAGTCTTTGAAAGTATTTTCAAAGTATTTAATTTATGGTAGGCATTACATAATAATCACTACATGGTGCATTAAAATGCACAACATTTCACTTAACACCAACAATGAAATGTTATGATGAAGCATGCATTATTGTAGCTGCATCAGTATGTACTTCACTTTACTTAACACATACAATAATAATTTATCAATGATAAGTTATCATACTGCATGGACTATTGTAGCACACAATCAGTTCTTGCTACAGCTGATTTTTGATGTGTGTATAGTTGAGTATAGGTAGTATAATGCATTTTAAGCCCCATCAGTCAACCTCTAGATTGTAGTCAAGAGCATACATGAGGCACTTGACACTTAAAATGTCACATCAATAATGTTTTATGGCTGCCGATATAAAGCATCAGAAAGCATTATGTGTTTACAAGTGTAGTTATATAGCGAATGCATTATAATATACTATGAAAGCCCTCATAATGCATTACAGATGTGGGCTGAAGAAAATGTTACCAACTTACTAAACTTATGCTAACTGTGCACTGTCTATCACAGTCTCAGCTCTGATAGAAAGTGATGTCAGAGCATTCAAAACTGTCTGTCCCAACTGACTGGTGAGAGCAAAATCAAACCTCACCGCCACAGAAATCGGACAAAAACTGATTGGAATCATAATACAATAGCAGCTGAGTCTGTGTCCTTGAAACTACATTAGGTAATATGATCCTACCTGTTCTCAGCAGAGAGCTCTTGCCAGATGCCAAATACATCTTCAGCCACTCAGGGCAAGTCTGAGTGAGGTAATTCACATAGAAATTTAGTTTTGCTTTGTCAGTATCCCATCTCAGTTTGGTGGTGACAGCTTGTGGTTTCAGAGCGATCCATGTCAATGCCTTCAGGTCCAATGATATGAAGTCTTCTCCATTATAACCAAACTTTGTAAAAGCATTAAGCTCTCCAGTCTCATCATCCCATTCACAGCCAGTCATCCTCTGTAAAATGTGAATACCTGAGAGACAGAAACAGAGACTGTAATTCATAATGATGAACAAATGTCTTGATGATCTTAAAAACTCACTGCTAGTTTTCAGGTGCAGATTATTAGTGCCCTTTTTCTTTATATGAGTGATGACTTTCATATAATTCTTGCTGTTGTTCCATGAATTGACCAATGACTGCAAAGTCAGTGTCTTCTTGCATTATGTGCACATCAAACTCTTGTATAAAGAGTGACACCTGTTTGACACCTGCAGTCTCAGACACAGTCCCAGCTCTAAATACCTTGCAGACACCTGTAATGAGCACCTGAACATGAATATGTGTGCATGTTCAGAGTAGAAAATACAGTAAATGTGCTGGCTATAACAAACCAGAATGCAGAAGATTTTTGCTATAAAAAGTGAAATATAAAATACATAAATTCTGTACCTCCAGTTTGGTTGAACTGCTGCTTCAAGTGATTAATTGAGGCTTTGAAGGTGTTATGTAAGTTCTCAGAACACTCTGCATTGTACCACTTCAATTGCTGAGGATTGTTTTCGAGTAGCTCTTTCAACCATTCTTGTTTTAGTTCTACTTTCATGATGTTGGTGTCACAGGAACCCAACAGAATTTCATCAAGCACTGCAGTACCCACAAACTCTGGGAAGTTTGGGACTCCAGAAGATGCAGCTAAGAAAAACTTCAGAGAGTGTTTCGCTGTAGGACAAACAAGGTTTATACATTCAGTATAATTATAAACACATTATCATCACACCCAGCTGAGGTAAAAGTGAAACTAAACTGCAAGAGTCAAGTGACAAGAAAAAAGTGATCTTACCTGGAGATGAAACGTGACAGAAGAGAAGCAACAACAGTATTTTTTTCATTTTGTTTTTATACAGACGTGTGGGTAAAGGACTGAGCTGACTCAGCTGTTTGGTTTTCTGCGGTTTTTCCTTGTGTAAGAGATGGGAGTGTCTTTGATCTGATGAGAGATGGACGGATGATATAGAAGTTGGGAAACTTGTTTTCTCCTGTGAAGATCACTGTTTCAGTACATTGTCTAAGACTTTATATCAAATTAGGAATAACATGTGACTTTGACAGCTAAAGCTTCAAGAGTCAAAGGTGCTTCAGAAAATGTTTCATTTTGTTCGACAGTTATGCAGTTAAACTTTGTGATTGGCACATTAGTGGGTTAAGAAGAAAGGAGAGTATTTGAGAAATATAATGATCAATGTGGGACATAATTATAAGCATGAGAACATTTACACCTGATACCACATAATAATGTAATAAAAGTAAGAGGCTAATTTAATAAGTGAACATTAGTCAGCATTAAACTAATTTAATATTGATCTGAAGTCATCAAAACAAGATTAGAAGAAATGACTCAAGTTAAATTGACAAGAATAAAAAACAAAAACAATATTATATGTATGTTTCTCAGTTTAGACATTTCTAATCTCAGTCTTAACCTAGATATTCTTCATCACTGCTTTTCAAGTTTGATAAGTGCACATTTATGACTGTGTGCTTAAGGACCTCTCATGCTTGTAGTGATTACAAATTGTTAAGACAAAAAAGGTTTTATCGACACACTTGTGACAACCCCAAGTGAGGTGGGGTTGTCTGGATCTGTATGTGTGCCTTAGTGGGCGGGGCTGCGGCTATGAACACCTGTGGAATCTGCCCGGTCTCTCTCTTGGCTTCCCATTCCCGGCTTGACCCTGCAGCTCACCTGTTGTCCCTTTTCAGTTTAGTTTGCTTCCAACACACACACACACACACACAGCCATGCACCCGCAGTCACTGCTGACTTTCCACATTACAGATATAGATTGTTGTATTTTGTTAGCCTTAGTTTCTGTTGACTACGTTTGTTAAATAAATATCACTTGCAGTTACATTCCCTCTTGCGTTTGTTTGTCAGAGAATTGAGCCAGCTCTGACACACTGCAATGACTGCTGACTCCTCTTCACTGGCCAGCATCACCTGGGACATGCTGCCTGGCTGAACAGGGTGTGATGGCTACCTCACTAAATTGCTGAAGCTTGCATGCCTGCGGTGTTCACACAGACAGCGTTGATGCTGCAGCACTGCTGCAGAGCTGCCTGCTGCTGTAACTATCATATTTCCACAATTAAAAGCCAGTACTCCCTTCATTATGGAGCCATGCAAGTAACTGCTTTGTCAACAACACAGTCATGCAAATATTTCGCAACAAAAAGCCTTGTGTCAACAACTAAAGGGAGTCTGTCCACAGAAACATTGTCAGAGGGCCTCGATTTTGAAACGGAAACAGGAAAGGCTGAGTAAAATAGAAATGTTTATATTCTATATAGTCTATACTCTTCATGTCACCTACAGATACAAACATTGAAACTGTAGTGAAAGGTGGTATAATGTCAACATTACATACGTGCTCACATATAGTGTGTGTGTGTGGTACACCAGCTGCACAACAGCAGAGAGGAAGGTGCTTCAGAGGGTCATCACCACAGCCCAGAAAAACACAGGTTGCCCTCTCCCCACCCTGGAATAAGAACTTTATAGTTCCCGCTGTCTCAGCAGAGCCCAGACTATTCTCAGGGACCCAACACACACAGGACACTCCCTGTTTGAATTGTTGCCCTCAGGCAGGAGATACAGGACAATTAAGACCAGAACAAACCGGTTCAAGAACAATTTTTATCCCAGGGCAATAATTGCACTGAATGACAATTTGCACTAATGCATGCACATGTAGGTTTTTGTTGCTGCTGCTAAGGGGATGTGCAATGGAAATGACAATGACAATAAAGTATCTATCTATCTATCTATCTATCTATCTATCTATCTATCTATCTATCTATCTATCTGTCTATCTACTTTTGCCTTTGTCATGGCTTAAAATCTTACATCCATGGAAAAGGTTAAAAGTCCATACCTACATACATGAGTCCAGTACCTTTATTTAGCACTGTCTTACATGTGTGTCTGGAGCACTTATTACTGAGTACAATTCACCAGGTGCCATTTATGGGCAAATTAATGCCACAGTATGCGTCCTAAATATTTACTTTGATGGGGAGCAGGAGCTGATGACTGACTACCATGTAAGTCATGTATCTTTGGAGGTCTTGATGAGGTTGCAGCCACATGAGGGGATCCATGGCTGGGGACACCATGTGACAATTCTAATCACCCTGTACTGGATGGCATATGGGTTGTCTTATAATGTGGTTTGCAGGGCTTTTCAGGTCCCAAAGTCTACTGTGTGCTGACTGGTTCACAATGGAGCAGAGAAGATTGCGGCCTTACGTCAAATGGTTGTGCGACTGCCTTCTGGGCAGGAACTTGACAGGAACGTGTGTGGGTGCAATAAACGGATGCCACATTTGCATCAAGACAGCAATGTAGCAACCAGCCTGGGACCATCATCACTCCGTATTGGGAGCCACTGCACGGGAGGGTACAGAGCCGCTTTAACAGCCACCATGCAGAGGCCCGCACCATCACTGAACAAGCCTTTGGAATGATGAAGATGCGTTGGAGGTGTCTGCTCTTCAAGGCTCTGGAGGTAAACCATACTTTTGCACCCACTGTCATCACCACTTGTGCTGTGCTTCACAACATCTGCTTGACAGCAGGGGACATCCTGGAACCACTCCAAGATGGTGATGATATCGTTGTGCCTACACCATGTCCTGTAAGGGGGGGGCACAATGTGAATCTTGTGTTGCTTTACAAACAAGACAAAAAGGAATGAAACTTCTGTGCTCACAAGTAGCCTGATCTGCAACAAAAACAGTAATTGGATTAAATCATTTATTTACAAGTTTCTCAAACAACTCAAGGAATTTCTTTGTGGCTTCCTCATTAGCCCTTTATGAGGCCTGGAACCTCTCCTCCTCCCTGGCTGCCTCTTCCTTTACAAACTGCAGGAGGGCAGCTGCTTTTCTTTGGTGGAGAGGTGCTGGTTGAGGTTGATGGCTCTGCAATCTCCTCTTGTGTGCAGCTGCTGGTGCCAGGCTAGGCCTCCTCCTCCTCCCCTCCCTCATCTGAGGCCACAGCAGCCACAGGTGCCATGTTTTCCCCATCACAGGAATCAATCAGGACAGGAGGCTCAATAGATGGCCTCCCCCCACTGGCATCATGCATGGCAGAAAACCACGGCCATGTAGCTGCTGTGGCCTTTTCCTGGTCTGTCCCTGCCCCTGATATTCCCTCATGAAATAAATCACAATAATAGAATAATAATAAAAGGTAAATAGTGTCAGACCTTATATAAATATATATATGTGTATATATATATATATATATACACATATACATATACATATGTATAACAACAGCAACAACAGCAACAACAACAACAACAACAACAACAACAACATATATATGTGTCTAGTCTGACTATTTAATTTTTATTATTCTCTTTATAGTCCCACAACAGAAGCCTGGATTATAAAGGTCTGGGTCATTTTTATGACAGTTAGACCTGAACAATACATCTTTTAAGCATCGCCATGCACAGGTGTGCAATAGGGCTTGCAACACGTGGCTTGCCCTAATTAAACTAAGCATGCACGTTTGAACTGCCGAGTGATGCGCGTAAAACTTGCATCTGTTTTAACGACTGACCAACAAAAGATGTCTAATTTAGTGGAATAAAGAATAAATAGCTTATTCAAGTGCTGGAATTTGTTACAGTATTTATGTGACAACGCCTGAACGCAACACAGGCTCCGCTCCATAGACTGTGTGCACAGTGCGGTGCTGTAGGTCCGGGTTATAACTGTCTCGGTTATAAATGTCTTGGACTCGGGTCCGGTCCAGTCAGGAAAATGCGACCCGAGCCGCGCTCTAGTGTGCTCACCTGTGTGTGTGTGTGTGCACGTGTGTGTGTGTGTGTGTGTGTGTGTGTGTGTGTGTGTGTGTGTGTGCGCTCGCGTGCATCAGGCTGAACTCGGCTCCTGATGCGCGGGGCCGAAATAAGCAATATCAGCCTAATAATTTAATGATTAATTCTCACCAAGTAGAGCTACTGAAGTCAGCTGGTGGAAAATAATGCAATAATCCTTAAAAATAAATATAGATCACAATATATATCGCTGGGGGCACATACACATAAACAAAAGCTGTTTTTGTTTATTGTACTCATGTCTTAACTCCATCTCAGTCTCACAGCTTTTCTTGTAAATAAAACAAACAAAACAAAAACAACAACAAACAACTTGACCTGCTTCGACTTTTGATTCACATCTTACTTTCCCATAGATTGTAAGAAGAAACACTTTCAAATAATAAGTTAAACAAAAAAAAAAAAAAGAACATCTAAGGGGAGTCAGATGTTCATTTCATGCTATAATTTAACCTCTATGTTTCTCAGTAATGATGCATTCTAAACACAATATATCTGCCACTGCAAACTTCAGCTGTCCTGGTTGTACTTTAGAAATTAAATTCATCACAAGAACAAACTTGTTGGACAACAAAAGTTGGAAAAATGAACAGAAAATGTTCTGTCAGTGCGTCACACTTTGCCTAACAGTTTCTGTCAACACAGAGGAATAAAGGAATCACATTTTAAAGTTGTTGTTGCCCTCTAGTGGAAAGTTACTGAAATACACTTTTTAAAACCTTGAAACGTGTGTGAGCTCCTTTTGTCCTCCGTAGTGTGTATAGTGCTCATTATTCAAAAAAAAAAAAAAATCAAATCACTGAATAATGGATATACTTATTGATCCTTTTTTTCAAAATCTGTCCTGTGTTTTTCTTTTCTTTTTTAGTAAATACGAAAGACATCATTCACATCATGCTGAGAAGGTCATTTTGTAGGGCTCTGGCGGTGCTCCTCCTGGTCCTCTCGCACAAAGGAGCAGATACCTGTCCTGCTGCTGGGTTGATGCCCTTCTACAGCCCTGTCCAACTCTCCTTTTGTAATGGCCAGTCTCCTGGTATCTTTCCCATGCTCTTGAGACTGTGCTGGGAGACACAGCAAACCCTCTTTTGACCTCACACAAAACTAGAGAAGAATCAGTCAGGAAGGATAAGGAGAGAGCAGTATGTGGCCAACACATGTAAAATCATTCCCTTTTTGGGGGTTGTCTCACTTTTGCCTCTCCATTCCACCTGTTGTCCCTTGATTTGCACCAAAACAGGTGAAACTGATTCACAATTACTTGTGCTTCCTAAATAGACAGATTGATATTCCTGAAGTTTAACTGTCTTGGTGTTAAGCTGTGGCCACAAAGTGTTCCCTTAAACTTTTGAGCAGTGTAAACATGTGTATATATATATATATATATATATATATATATATATATATATATATATATATATATATACATATATATATATATATATATATATACATACATACACTCTGTAGATGCCAAAGTAACTTCATTGGAGTCCTCTTCTAATCTTCACTGGGAGCCTGTCAAGACAAATCAATAAATGGACAACCAACAGTGATGAAAAGTCTAAAGTTAGAATAAGACAGTTAAGTGAAATTTAATTTCAAATTTTCAGTAATCATATGTGCTACAGGACTGGACATTAATTGTTGATTACAAATGTTTACAAGCACATGATAGACACACTGAATTCGTAATAATAAAAGAAATAAATTGTATTTTTCAAGAAGGAAAATGTATTGTTTGCGGGTCTGAATCCTAAAATACAGATGAGAGATTACAGTATGAAATGTTAAAGAAAAGAAAGAGATTTTATGTAAGGAAATAAAGTAACACTTTGCATGTTTTAAAGAATTCTTCCATAAATGTCACAGTCAGTCAGTCCCTCCAGGATTTCACAATGTTGTGATTGCAACAATTATTGAAATTCAGCCAATCCCTGTGAATTCTGTGCCACCTTGCAATTTTGTACAAAGAGTAAAACAAACAGGGCTTCTTCTGCATACGTGCAGCGGTGCATAAAACTTTTAAAATTACATGCACCAAATTCTTTTAACCTGCCCCCCAAAAGTTTTTAGTCGCACCATGTGGCATATTTGTCCTTCTTTATCTGCACTTCAGCCACAGTCAGGGCCAGATCTGACAGAAATTACAGAAGGTAATGTCTTTTCTGTCTGAGCCTTTATCTTTGTTTGTTATTAGTTTCTACATTTGTTTTTCAGTGTGTGAGAAAATCGACATGTGTCGTGAGAGCATGTGAAAAGTATCAATTGTGTGAGTCTCACTTTCAATGTGAAAGTTGGCAGGTGTAACAGGTCACATGCACCGATGCAGGTAGAGCTGAAAGTGAAGTGCTCAGCTCAAATTTCAAGTGCACCACTGTGTATACCTACATGGTGTTTAGAGCTGTTATAATGTTTTTTGACATATTATCCTTGAGTTGAACCTGTTAAATCAAACAGTGGGGTAAAAATGGCGTCACTTACCATGATTGTTCCTTCTCCAGATGAATAGTCCAGTGATGCAGAGTGTCAGCAGCAGCAGTCCTACAACAACTCCAATAACAGCGCCAGCAGGAAACTGTGAGGGAGAAACTGGAACCACAACAGAACGTTCACAGACGAATATATGTAGTTTGCAGTGGATGAGCACAATGTTATCAGAACAGATATAAATAATGGCCAAACCTATGAAAAGAAGACAAATGTTGTCAACAATATTTATCCTGTTACCCCAAGATTAAGGATTAAGATTTAAAAAAATCAGAGCCAGTATCCAAACAACTCTATATATTAGAATTAATAACAAATGCCTTTGGCCATTACCTCTGTAGTTATGATAGCTTTAGTTGACAAACAATTCAAAATCAAACAGACACACGGCTGTACCACAAAGTAAGTTCGACAAAGCCAGGCTCTCTTTGTGTTAGTTGGTTCAGCAAACCCAAAAGCATCAGTCAGCGATAACGGCTGGCACAAAGGTGGTGATCAACTTTTTCTGTTACTGTACTGTACTGTACTTTGGTGGCATTTATGTAACTCTAGGTCTAAATAAATTGGACAAAATGCATTGACAGTATGTTCACTGAGCTCAGAATCCGTGTCCCTCATAGACTTGAGACTGTTTATAGAGTGATGCAACTCAAAGGAGCTATGAAAGCTGCTTTTTAGCTGATTTCAATCCAAAACTCAGACCAAAGACTGGTCCTGACCAGGTTAGCCATACAGCATAAGTTACCATGACGATCTAACCAGGTTAATGGAATGGGGACAATTGGGTGCAGCTACTACTCAAAGCAAAGTCTTTTTTAGGTATCAACTCTGAAATGAATGTTTCTAGCTCCTCACAGATACTAAAGTCTTATGCATTCTAGAATGTTGTGGTTCTAGAATTATGAAGCCATAGAATAGTAAGGTACAATTGTAGAACATAAAGTCTTTAATGTACAGCAGTTCTAAAATGGCAGGGTTCTAGAATGTTAAGTTGAAAGTCTGTATGTGTTACAGGTCCTAGCATGTCACAGGTTGTAAAGTGTTGTGGGTTTTCTAGAAAGTTACAAGAAGATCCTGCTTTTGATCCTTTAATTCAAATAAACACAAGAAGTTTGTGCTCTAGAGAAAGGATCAGCACTCAGTGAATAACCTCCTAAGCCCTATGATAAGCTATTATGGCAAGACTTAACTATACAGACCAGTGAGCAGTGATAACTAACATGTCTTTGGGGTCATCAGGTGGGAACCTCCTTTCACCAGTGTTTCATCCAGTTGGTCCCACGACACCTCTAGGAGGCTAGACAGTGATCTCTGGCGTCCCAGAGACACTCCCCTAATGCCAGGTCTCACTGCTCCCCACACCAACCCAAAAACCTCTTTTACCTTACTTACGCATGACTTTCTCAGCCCAAACAGCACTGCCACCTTAAAAAAGAGCCACGGTCATGGGAAGGAAAACTCTGGCTTTAGACTCAACATTCCTTGCTAATCCACTAATCACGATCCTCTCACATCTGTTTTTTCAACATGATTCCAGTCTTACCCCAGTTGGTCCTGATCACTGCTTTGTCCAGTTTGGTGACGATGTCCTCCTTCACACCAGAGAGATGAAACACACAGTCGTACTTCTCCCAGTCTTCAGGTGGGACTGATGAAAGGTTCTGGTCACTGCTCATCTGGAAGGATCCATCATGGTTGGGGAGGATCTCTCCATGGTCCACGTTCTCATGAATCTCCTCTCCATCTTTCCTCCAGAACATCATGGCTCTGTTTGGGTAGAAACCTGTAGCGTGGCAGCTGACTGGAGAGGAGGGAGACTTCTGGAGGAGAGACACTGAGGGAAGGTCTGGGGACAGCATGAGACATTTATGGACTCAAAACAGTGGTTAAGTTAAAAAAAAATTAAACAACATTTCTTTCTGGTCTGGACAGTACTACATAACAACTCATTTGCTGCACAACTTTCACATCATCTGTATTGAGACAGAGAAGGGAACTACATCATGTCAGTGAAGATTCTCAGTCATCCAGGTCATGGTAATCTTAAGTGCTATATTGTAGGCAACTGGACTTGCTTGAGTTTCTTGAAGATGTTTCACCTCTCATCCAAGAGGCCCCTTCAGTTCTCTCTTCCTCAGAATGAAGGGGCCTCTTGGATGAGAGGCGAAACATCTTCAAGAAACTCAAGCAAGTACAGTTGCCTATGATATAGCACTTTAGGAACTACACCACCTCTGAAGAAACTCATTTTAGTCAGTTAGAAAGGATCAGGCATTTTTTAAGTGTACAGTAAAGCACAGTGACCAGTGTCAATATTCAATAGAAACACTGAAATTCTGTAAACTTACTTAACTCATGCTAAGTGTGCACTGGCTACCACAGGAAATAAATGTCAGAGTAACCAAAATTGTTTGTCTCTACTGGTTGGTGAGAGCTAAAGCAAATCTTACTGCTACAGAAAAAAACAAACAGAAAGTAATATCAGACTGATTAGAGTGATAACACAATGGCAGTTCAGTCTGAGCAGACTATCAATGTTGTTGTGTCCATGAAACTACATCAGGTCATGTGATCCTACCTGTTCTCAGCAGAGAGCTCTTGCCATAGGAGACATATTTCTTCAGCCAATAAGGGCAATTGTTAGTGAGGTAAATCTCTATGATTTTTTTCATAACTTTCTCGGCATCCCATCTCAGTTTGGTGATGACAGCCTGTGGTTTCGGAGTGACCCATGTCAATGTCTTCAGGTCGAATGACATGAAGTCTTCTCCATCATAACCGTACAGCATAAAAGCATTAACCTCTCCAGTCTCATCGTCCCATTCACAGCCACTCATCTTCTGTAAAATGTGAATACCTGAGAGACAAAGATTGTAATTAACCGTGATGAACAGATGATATCTCCAGTGGAAAGATGATCTTAAATATTTTGTGTAATGCACTGCTTTTCTCCCAGTCTTGCGGTACGCTCATGATTCAAGAGCAGAAAATCTGTACAGCTTTTCTTTATATCAGAGATGAAACCTAATGTCTATTTGTCAATTTAAAAGTTACAATGGTAGCCATTGCTTTATGAATCCCTGACTGCCAATGGCAGTAAACAAAGTGAGTATGTCTTCTTGGTTTCTGTGCACATCAAACTGTTATATAAACAGTGACACGTTTGACACATGCAGTCTCAGATACAGTCCCAGCTCTAAATACCTCGCAGAAACCTGTAATGTATGCACATGAACAAATGTACATGTTCATGACAAAAGTTTTATCTGTTTGCCAAACATCAAACGAGGATGCAAAACATTTAAGCAGGAAAAAATGAAATACAACAAACATAAATAATGTAGCCTACCTCCAGTTTGGTTGAAGCGCTGCTTTAAACCATGAATAGTGGCTTTTAAGAAGTATGGCTGGACCTCAGTACATTCTTGAGTGTACCGCTCCATGTGCTGAGGAAAATTTTCTAATAATATTTTCGCCCAGTCCTGTTTTGGTTCTATGCTGCTTGTGTTGCAGTAAGCCACCAGAAGTTCATTAACCACTGCTGCACCCATAAACTCTGGGAAGTTTGGGACTCCAGAAGATGCAGTTAAGAAAAACTTCAAGGAGTGTTTCACTGCAATATACACACGTCATCATCTTAACACTTACTAACATGAGGTATTTAGTATGATCCATTCAAAACATACAATCTTATTAGGTAAAAGGGAAACTAAACTGCAGGTGTGTCCTGGAGCTGCCCAGGAACAAAATACAAAGCTGTGTGGAAAGTGAAGCAAAGATGAAAAATGTGATCTTACCTGGAGATGCAATGTGACAGAAGAGAAGCAACAAAAGTAAGTTTTTCATCTTGTTTTCATAAAGACGTGTGGGCACAGGACTGAGCTGATTCAGCTGTGTAGTTTTCTGAGTTTTTTCCCGGTGTAAGGAGGTGGGAGTGTCTCTGTTCTAGAGAGATGGATGGATGATAAAGAAGTTGGGAAACTTGTTTTACTAATTTAGATCACTGTGTCAGTACGTTTTGTCGGAGCTAGTATCAAATGTAGAATAACATGTGACTTTGACATCCAAAGCTTTAAGTGTCACTGGTGCTTCAGAAAATGTATCACTTTGACAGTTTTGAAAGTTTTGCAGTTGAACTTTGTGATTGGCACATTTGTGAGATAAGAACAAAGGGAAATAATTAAGAAATATGGTGATCAGTGTAAACTAGAAGGACATAATTATAACTTTGGGAACACTTCCACCTGATCTTCCAATCTCAGTTTATGATCAAAGGAGATTGAAAGGTGATTTAATTAATTCAGTACTGATCTTAAAATCATTAACAATACAAAAGATAAACTGACAAGAAAGCCTAATAATGGCACCATTCAGCATAATTATCAAATGTGTGTTTCTCAGTTTAGTCATTTCTAATCTCAGTTTTTCTTCAGGTGTTCCTGGTCACTGCTTTGTCAGTCTGGTTATGATGTCAGTCCTGATTGACTGATTTTATTAGACAACTACAATCTTGTAAAAAGAACACCAACTTGTGCTTACACAAAAGAAAAGATCAGGGTAACACAACAAGCTCTAAGGCTTATTATGATGCATTTGGTCGTGTGTAAATGAGTTTGTGCTTACAGTATATGAGTGTGTGTATCCGTCTGTCCACAGCTAATCCTGCAAACTACTGGTCCAATCAGCCTCCTATTTTGTGTCCACATTTTTGACTGTATGCTTCAGGACCTTTCGTGGTTGTGATGATTCACATTGACTGCTGACTCCTCTCTCCTCTTAATAACCGGTCAGTGTCATGAGCATGAGGGAGAATCCAAGCACTGGGCACAGACTGAATGGTGGTGAAATTGTTTTTTGTCCCATTGTGGCTCAGAAACTGACATCAATAGAAAAGTTTGGTCTGATTTTGAGTGAGAACATCTGCAGATTAATTTCATACCAGATATGTTATGATTCATTGAAGTTACGAGATCATTTAGCTCCCACTTTTAGTAATCTTCACTGCCATCTTGATTGTAGGGAAGCCAGGAGAGATCATTTCACCGGCTCCAGCTGCCCCACATTCTGGCTGTCATGGCGGGACCTGGTTTTGTTCTGTCCTCCACACTATAGCAACATGTCACAGGGAACATGGGACACAACTCTAAGAAATACAAGGAAGAGGGATGGTTGATGGCTGTGTCCAAAATCATTTTTTCATTCACTACTCCCTACTCACTATGTAGGGAGTTCAATGTAGAGGACTATATAGTGTGCTCACCTGTAACATTAAAAACACTTTCGAAAATTACTCAGGTCATTTTCTTGGTGCCATTAATTACGTCATCGCTGTTGCACAATTTTATGATATTTTATATCAATGGTGGCAGGTAAAGTATCCATAACAAATACTGACATGCATATTTGTGATAAAAACATTCAATTATACTGATTGATTTTCCCTTAAGTTGATAAATAACGTTACAAAGTAATTTGTGGCCGATTGTGTTAAAAGATGCACTGTTCTGCTCACATTAAATATACTGATAAGGTTACACTGGCAGACAGACAAGACGACAGTGACCACTGCAGTTGTAACCTGTGCCATTAATGTAAGTAATTTTGCGTTTTACTTTTGTTGTGTTGAATTTCATTTTAGCTGTCAGTCATGCAGTAACTTGTGAATCTAATTTATAATGTTATGCATTATGCCATTATGGCACAAATAAGAGCTGTCGGCGACTCAGCTTGCTAACATTAGCTAGAGTTATTAGCCCAACTCTGGACAGTAACTGTTAAGTATTTGAAAAGATCAACTGTCAATTTATTCTTACCTCTTTGTGAGCCGATGGCTACACATTAAATTGACAGTTTATTACATAGCAAAGAAAAACTGGTGAAACAAACTTCAACATGTCATTGTAAGTTACACATGTACACAGGTTGTAATCGAGTTGCTCTCTCTTCCCTCGTCTGTCTCAGTGTTCGTCCCATATGGTCCACCCGTTCCTTTAGTGCAGTGCATGATGTGATATATGATGGGACAATGCTCGGTGAGTGACCATCGGTTGCAGACTACTTTTTACGGTGCATTGTGGGATACTTTAAGTCCACTATATAGGGTATAGTTATTCCCACTATACATTCAGATAGCACCACAAAATGTGAACTCACTATAAAGCAGACTATGTAGTGAGTAGTGATTGATTTCTGACACAGCCAAAGTCTAATCTTCACATTTCTAGTGTTCACCTCTTGCTAAACTTTAATCTCTATGTTAAGTTATGATATATATTCAACACAGTATGTTTGTCACTGCAAACTTCAGTTGTCTTGGCCGTACACCGTATGGAACTTGGATTCATCACAAGAATAAACTTGTTGTAACAGGTGAACCCAGAAAATGTTCTGGCAGTGTAGCTCAGCTTTGGAAACCAGTTTATCAACACAGAGGAATAAAGGAATGACATTTTAAAGTTGTTGTTGCCCTCTAGTGGAAAGTTACTGAAATGCACCTTTTTCTTTCTTTCTTTCTTTCTTTCTTTTAACTTTGAAACGTGTGTGAAGTCCTCTAGTCCTCCTAGTCCTATGTATGTGTGAAGTGTGTGTAGTGCTCATTATTCAAGAAAAAAAATCCAAATAAAAAACATTTGATCAGGCTTTAATTAGTTCATGAGAGGAAACTGTAAATCCTGTCCATATCAACAGGAAGGATGCAAAACACACACACACACACACACACACACACACACACACACACACAGACAGAGAGAGAGAAAAAAAGAACCAGAGAGAAAGAAAACAACCAAAACAATAGCAAACACAAAATTTAAATAAACACAAGAAGTTTGTGCTCTAGAGAAAGGATCAGCACTCAGTGAATAACCTCCTATGCCCTATGATAAGCTATTATGGCAAGGCTTAACTATACAGACCAGTGAGCAGTGATAACTAACATGTCTTTGGGGTCATCAGGTGGGAACCTCCTTTCACCAGTGTTTCATCTAGTTGGTCCCACGACACCTCCAGGAGGCTAGACAGTGATCTCTGGCGTCCCAGAGACACTCCCCTAATGCCAGGTCTCACTGCTCCCCACACCAACCCAACAACCTCCTTTACCTTACTTACACATGGCTTTTTCAGCCCAAACAGCACTGCCACCTTCAACCAAACCCAGGCTCCGTACATGCGAGCTCCAGGTAGAAGCAATGCTGATATTACCTTTCCTCGCACATTCACCATACTCTATTTCACACGCTACATAGCACAACTCCAATATAAGCTAAAGTTAAAGGAGATAGATAACTCACAGGATCAGCAAACACACTCACCTTGCAGCATGGTCTCAAACAAAAGGGATTCAAATAGGCCACTCCCACACTTAAATAACCTTCCTCTTCCTGGACTTCCTCCTGAGAGGACTGATTGGTGGATCTCTCCACCTGATCTCAAGGAGTTATGTACCCTGCTTAGTAGTTCCCCCTGCTAGCCCCCAACTGACATTATTTCTTCTCTTATATATCCATTGGCTTGCTCTACCTGCTTCATCTGACATTTCCTTCACTGTCTTCCTCAAACTCTGTCCCCGCACTCCGAGTTCCCCCAGGAGCGAGACAGCTGATCTTGCTATGAATCCCCTACACCCCACTTCCACTGGACAAATCTGCTCCTAAGTCTGCATATCTAAGCTTTTTTCTTTCATAGGCTTCTTCCACTGAGTCTTCCCAAGGAACTGTCAGCTCAATGAAATAAACTATCCGTTGACTCATTGACCACAACACTATGTCAGGCCTCTGCTTGGTACAAACTATTTCCTGGGGAACAACAAGCTTTCCCCTTAAATCTACTTGCATTTCCCAATCACAAGCACCTTCTAGGCGGCCACACCCTTGCCTCCTCACTAACTTATCTCTTCTGTGTTTCTCTCCCTCACAGACAAACTGAATCGCTAAACTTCTATTCTTAACACCTTCTGAATTCACCTGTCTTTGTTTCCCTTCGATGCCTGCAGCTAAACATTTCAACACCTGGTTATGTTGCCATGTATATCGGCCTTGTGACAAGCTAACTTTACAGCCTGACAAAATATGCCTTAAGGTTGCAGTACGTGAACAAAATGGGCATAATGGGTCCCCATTTACCCACAGTTTTAGGTTCTGGGGGGTTGGTAACACATCGTATGTAGCCCCTACCAGGAATCTAATACAATTCTCCTCCATACTCCACAGGTCCCTCCAACTAAGCTTCCTCTTCTCTACACTTTCCCAATTCAACCACTGTCCCTGTTTAGCCTGGGCCACTACCTTTGCACCCCTTAATATCTCCTCCTGTCTACGTATCTGTTCCACGACCAGCTTTCTTTTATCTTTGAGACCTGCTTTATTCCATACCGGTTTGCATGAGCCAAGCCCCAGGCCTCCCTGGCCAAACTGAACATTACCTACAATCTCTGCATGCCTAAGAGCTGCCTCTGCCTCCTGAACTGCCGACCTTGAGTGTCACGTCCTCTGGCAGCTGAAGTATCCCTTTTCCATACAATGCAACACGACTTAGGCACCTAGGAGCACCCAACCACTTCCTAATATAGGAGCTAACCGACCTTTCCATTTCCGTTTTACTATACTTTATTTGAGGGAACAACGCGCTTTGCGTTCAGCGTCATCAGATTCACCTCTGAGGTGAACCTGATGACGCTGAACGCGAAGCGCGTTGTTCCCTCAAATAAAGTATAGTAAAGGCTACGTCAGTGTGCGGAGGATTTGTTTGTCCAGCTCATTGATATGTTGGGTCTAAGGGTCTAAGTCATTCTTTGATTTATATACAAGCACTAAGAAATTTCAGAGCGTTTCAACAATGGAAACGCCAAACAGAGGTTCATGATGTGACAGCCAAAGGGCTGAACTTCATACTGTTCACCAACAAAGACAGATGACTGGCTAAATGTTTAATAATATAAACCAAATAAGGTTGAAGACCAAAAAGTGTTCCAAATGAGTCTGCAGAAACTTCACATCCACAGTAACTTCAGTGGAGTTATTTTCTAATCCTCACTGGGAGCCTGTCAAGACAAATGTATAAATGGTTCAATAACTGAAAGGTATTTGAGACATTTTTGACATTCAATATGGAAAAAGCAAAAATAAATAAATGAAATAAAATGTAATAAAATAGATAAATATATTTTAGTCATATATCAGTTTCTGGACTGTACTTAAGTGTAGCCTTTAGAGAATTTCTTTAGATTTTGCACAAATATCTACTCAGGCTAAAGGATGAATTGATTATAATTTGGTGGTTAAAGGTCACTGTGACCTTTTGTCCCTCTCATTCTTGTGTACACGAAATCTCAAGAATACCTTTGGGAAATTCTTCAAATTTGACACAAACGTCCACTTGGCAATGAGCTGATTAGAATTTGGTGGTCAAAGGTCAAGGTCACTGTGACCTCACAAAACATGTTTTTGGCAATAACTCAAGAACTCATATGCTAATTATGACAGTTTAACACAAATGTCTAATTAAATAAAACAGACAAACAGACTGGACATTAATGGTTGATCACTAATGTTCACAAGCACATATTAGCAGATACATAAAATTTCCATCGATAAAACAAATAAAGGAAAACTTACTGTTTGCAGGTCTGAATCCTGAAATACAGATGAGAGATTACAGTATTATATGTTAAAGAAAAGAAAAGAAACAGCTTTATTTGTGAGGAAACAAATTAACACTTGTCATATGTTGACTTGTTATCTCTAATGTGTTCTGTTGGCAGTAAAACTAATGAATTATACTATTTTTTTGTGTCAGCATATGCACATGGTATTTTGAGCAGTTAATGGTTTTTGACGGTTATTATCCTGGAGTTAAACCAACATATTGAATCAAATAGAGTGAAAATGTCTTCGCTCACCATGGTTGTTTCTCTTCCAGATGAAGAGTCCAGTGATGCAGAGTGTCAGCAGCAGCAGTCCTACAACAATTCCAATAACGGCATCAGCAGGAATCTGTGAGGGAGAAACTGGAACCACAACACACATTCACACTTTGTCTCAACTACTAGATGGAGATGATTAGAATTGGTATCAAATACTTCTGGGTATAACATCTTTATGATTTAACTATAGTGGACAAACAAAACAAAAAACAAACACACAAAATAAACAGGTGTGTTTTTCCATTTCCATCACATCTGTTTCCAGTCTTACCCCAGTTGGTCCTGATCACTGCTTTGTCCAGTTTGGTGACGATGTCGTCCTTCACACCAGAGAGATGAAACACACAGTCGTACCTCCTCCAGTCTTCAGGTGGGACTGATGAAACGTTCAGGTCACTGCTCATCTGGAAGGATCCATCGTGGTTGGGGAGGATCTCTCCATGGTCCACGTCCTCATGAATCTCCTCTCCATCTTTCCTCCAGAACATCATGGCTCTGTTTGGGTAGAAACCTGTAGCATGGCAGCTGACTGGAGAGGAGGGAGACTTCTGGAGGAGAGACACTGAGGGAAGGGCTGCAGAGAGAGGGATAGAGACAATGGAGGGAAAGGGAGTAAGAGAGGGAAAAGGGGGTGGTTTTAGCTTTGTTGGAAAGTTGCAGAGCATGCAAAAATCAGTCTCTACTGATTGGAGAGGGCTATACAAATGTTACTGCCACAGAAAACGGCCAAAAAGAAAAACTGACAGACAGACTGATTGGAGTGATAATACAATTACAGTTCAGTCTGAGTAGACTGTATAAACTTGTGTCCATGAAACAACATCGGGTCATGTGATCCTACCTGTTCTCTGCAGGGCGCTCTTGCCAAAGGTCACATCTTCAGCCACTCAGGTAAAATCTGAGTGAGTAAATGCTTAAGGTTTTTAAGGTCAGCTTTATTAACATCCCATTTCCGTTTGATGATGACAGCCTGTGGTTTAGGAGCAATCCATGTCTCTGTCTTCAGGTCCAATGACAGGAAGTCTTCTCCATCATAACCAACCTGATTAAAACCATTAACCTCTCCAGTCTCATCGTCCCACTCACAGCCACTCATACTCTGTAAAATGTGAATACCTGAGAGACAAAGACTGTAATTAACCATGATGAACAGATGATATATTCAGAGGAAAGATGGTTTAAATATATTGTATGATCCTCCCAATTTTGTGGTGCTCTAATGATTCAAGAGCAGACAATAATAGCAGTTTTTTTTTTATATGACTGATGAAACTCAACTTTTATTTCACAGTTTAAAAGTCACAATGGTAGCTATTGCTCTATGAATCCCTGACTGCCAGTGGCAGTAAACAAAGTGAGTATGTCCTCTTGCATTCTGTGCACATTAAAGTCTCTTATCAACAGTGACATCTGTTTGACGCCTGCAGTCTCAGATACAGTCCCAGCTCTAAATACCTTGCAGATACCTGTAATGTATGCATATTTACATGGTCATATAAGAATATGTTGTATTCAAAATATTTTAAGTGAAAAAATAATTTATTATATAATTAATTTATTTATATAGTGCTTTTCACAGACGAAGATCACAAAATCCTTTTTAAGGGCAATTTCACGATGTACATAGGATGCAAGTAGAGCATTCCAAATGTAGGTGCTTTGGCCTCAAAGGTTCAATCACCACGTCTTCAGGCGGGTGCAAGGAACAGACAGCAAATTTAGCATATTCGATCAAAGAGAGCAGGCTAAAGAATACGGGTGAAGTAATTCAGCCACATAAGCAGGAGTATTTTAAGGCATAAAAATCAACAAACAAGAATAATAAAGCCTACCTCCAGTTTGGTTAAAGCGCTGCTTGAAATTGTTAATTGTGGCTTTAAGGATGTAAGGCTGAACCTCAGTACATTGCTGAAAGTACAGCTCCCTGTGCTGAGGAAAGTTTCCAAATATTTTTTTCATCCAGTCCTGGTTTGTTTCTATCTTGTTGTTGCTGTCACAGTAACCTATGAGAATGCCATCAACCACTCCAGCAGCAACAGCAGCAGCTTCTGGAGTTTGGAACTCCAGAAGACACAGTGATGAAAAACTCCAGCAAGTGTTTCACTGCAGGGCAAACAAGGTTTATACATTCAGTATAAATATACACACATCATTATAATCATCACACTCATCACGGATATGATGTATTCAGTGTGATTCTGTAAAAAAAAAAAAAGAAAAGAAAAAAAACTTTTCAAATTGTAGTTAGAGAAGCTAATCTGCAGGCGTGTCCTGGAGCTGCCCAGGAGCAAAATACAGAGCTGTGTGGAAAGTGAATCAAAGATGAAAAATGTAATCTTACCTGGAGATACAATGTGACAGAAGAGAAGCAACAACAGTAACGTTTTCATCTTGTTTTTATAAAGAAGTAGGGGTAAAGGACTGAGCTGATTAAGTTGTTTAGTTTTCTGTGTTTTTTCCTTGTGTAGGGAGGTGGGAGTGTCTCTGTTCTGATGACAAATGGATGGATGATACAGAAGTTGGTAAACTTGTTTTACTCCCATGAAGATCACTCTGTCAGTACACTGTGTCAGAGCTAGTATTAAATGAGGATCAACATATGACTCTGACTTTAAACGTTTTGCAGTTGCACTTGTGATCGGCACAGAACAAAGGGGAATAAATTACAAAATATCGTGGTCAGTGTAAACTAGAAGGACATAATTAAGTATGAGAACATTTCCACCTGATACTACATAATAATGTGATAAAAATTACATTAAGGATGTATTGACCCCGTACGTGCCTGGACGTTCTCTTAGGTCAGTGGATGCAGGTCTGCTGGTTGTTCCATGATCTCAGCTCATGACCAATGGCGACCGGGCCTCTGCTGTCAGACCCCCAAACTGTGGAACACTCTGCCTATTGAGATCAGACATGCTACACCATTAGCACCTTTTAAAATCCCTTCTTAAAACTGTCTTTCATAGGAAAGTGTGGCGGCAGAAGTGAATAAATAAAGAGTGAAACGATCAAGTTGTTTTTTTGTGTTATTTAATAATGTGACAGAGCAGAATAATAAGAGTTAACACAGAGTCAGTCTCTTTCAGCAGCTCTTTCGTTGAATCACAAAGCTGTAGTTGTGTTGTGTGTGTGCAGTTGGTATGACAGGGTCACAGACCATTTTCCGCAAAAGGAGCAGAGGGCAGAATTCATATATAAATAAATGTGTGTTTCAGTAATATTTGAGAATGTTCAGAGAATGTTGCTGTATAGCACTGTATGTTACCTGGGCCAGTGTTAAGGTGCTGCTCCTTTCAGGGAAGCTTATTTTGAGAGAAAATCAGTTCTGGTGGTGTAGACACAGTTCAGGTGTTTAAACCCATCTGAAAATCTTTGAGGTGTGTTTTGCTGTGGTTCTATGGCATGAGTGTGGTTAAAAAACGGCTTCAATGAAATGTTCCTTTAATAAGTTACTGCCTCGCTACAATATGACAAATTTTGTTATTTCCTACTTTGTTGTGCTGTAGCCTCCAAACAAAATAAATACTTTTCAAAGTCTAGTTATGAATGACGTGGATCAAAGATTTGTGGCTGTGTTTTAGTTATTAAAAATAAATCCTTCCTTATCATATCTATATTTGACACACAGTACCTGTTAACAGGAGAACTCACCTCAAACTGAAAGTGAGTGGGACCTAACCAGAAGTTGTTATTTTAAGCCTGAAATTGATATGGGTCGATCAGAAGTTCATACATTTATTACTTATTAGAAAACTATTTACAGAGAAATCTTCACATCATGACTGATCACAAGTGTAAGAGACTGGTACTCGAAAAAAGTACGTTATCAACCCAACAATAAACTCATCAAAATCAGTGAATACAAATTTGTTGTCACTGATTTTGATGAGTTTATTGTTGGGTTGAGCGGAATACTTGGCTGAAACAAGTATCTGGTGAGTATATTATCATTATAAGTTCATAAGTACTTAGAACCTGATTTCTTCAAATATTCTCTTAATGATCCCAGAACAGTAGATTATAAAATTCTGGGTCATTTGTATGTCAGCAAATTTCTTCTTGTGCACTGTGACAGCTGCACAGACAAAGGTGGATAATAACTGTAGCTACACTCAACTACACACAAACAAAAGCTGTTTAATTTCTTGTACTGGTGTGCGTTTTTTAAACTTCATCTCAGTCTCACAGCTTTCCTTGTAAAAAAACAAACAATAAAACCTGCTTCAAGTTTTGATCTTACTTCCTCATAGACTGTAAGAGGAAACACTTTCATATATTAAGTTCAGCAAGAAATGAACGTCTCAGGCAAGTCTGGCATTAATGTCTTGCAAAACTTCCATCTCTAAGTAATGATGCACTTTCAACACAATGTATCTGTCACTGCCAACTTCAGCTGCCAACTTAGATTCCTCATCACGAGAACAAACCTGCTTGAACAGGTGGAAAAAAAATGAACAGCTGAAGATCAGAAAATGTTCTGGCAGTGTCTTCTACTTTGGTAACCAGTTTCTCTCAGTATGGAGGAATTTCAGATTTTTAAGTAGACATGGCCAAATGAATCCGTGTACCCTTTGTTCTTTCGTTTTTCTAAAACAAAACAGAAATCACATGTTTTGTAGTTGTTGTTTTGTTTTATTAAAACAGAAGAATGTGAAAATGAAGTTTTTAATTTCTTTGTTTTGTTATTGTGATATTTGGACAAATTCGGGGAATGCAGGGAGATCTGCGAAAGAGCTTTTGAACTTCGCAGAGCAGCGCTCCATTTTCAACTACTTGTAGCCTAGTTATGGCCGCACTCCAGTCTTATGCAGACCTGATCTGTGATCTTTTTGAGAGTGGCAAGACACACAGAAATCAGTGACATTTTACAGCATGAAGGGGCCACGCAGTGTTCCATAATGAGCGTCAGGAGATTCTGCATGGAGCACAACCTTCGGAGGAGATGTGTTGTCTCAGACACCGAATTGGAAACGGCTGTGGTTTCATGGGGGGCCACATTTTGCGCGAGGGGACGCATTTGCACATATGCGCAATGGATGCGCACATGCGCTACCGTGAGGCGCGCGTAGAATCAGCTCGAGGAAGGAGAGAAGAGACCTGATCGCCCATGCGTCGCTGCAATGATTGACAGCACTCCACATCTGAACAATCAGAGGGGTGCGCTGGCAGGCACTTGCAGAGCTGCAGCAGGTGAAGAGTTGTCGACATGTCGTCCAAAAGGGCCTCAGGAGTATGTGCGGGGTTGGGACGGCGGGCTGGCTCCACGGAGGGGGAGACCCGAGCCTCGGGGGTATGTGCGGGGCCAGGAGGTTGGATGCTCCCAGAGAGAGGAGAGGGAGAAATATAGCTAAATAAGATGAAAATAGAAAAGAATGTCTCTGTATTTTATTTCTGTTTTCAGTGTTTAATTAAGGTGGGAGAGGCGGAGGGCTGAGGGAGATCGGACGCCTCCAGAGAGGAGAGAGGGAGAAATATAACAAAATAAGATTAAATAGGAAAAACCTGTCTCCCTCTTTTATTTTATTTTCAGTGTTTAATCAAGGGTGGGGGATTGAGGTGGTGGAAGTTACTTTCTTTTGATGAGTAATTGATGGCTATTTGTGACTCAGATTTGTTTATTTATTTATTTCAGTCTGAAGTTATTTTTATTTAATATTTATTTATTTCAGGTTGAATTTTTTATTTTATTTGACTCATACAGCCAAACTACTGTATCTACAGTACATTTGTTATTGCCAGTAAATGTTGTCAAGTTAAATGGCAAGTTGTTGTACGGTCATTTTGTACCTATGATACATTTGGGATGGGGGCCTCCAAATAAAATTTCGCTTAGGGCCCCAATTTGGTCAGGGGCAGCCCTGCAGACAGCTGTCATTTGAGCTTATTAGTAACAATTCACAATCAGCTGAACTATCGTGCTGTCCTTGTGTAAGACGTAACATTAGTGCCGGTGGATGAGAGACTGTGGAGTGTGGACAGAGCATATTGAATATTGCTGTCTACATGTTTAGATGTTCATGCTTGCTCTGTACTCATGTATTGGTTTCTTACTCGCTAAGGGTTAATGTCACTTACAGTAACGAGTGTAGCTGCCGTCAACTTGAGTCATTTTTGAGTGATCAAGTTGTTCACCGGTTAAAAGTTTTTTTTACCCGGGTAATTTCTGTGGAAACGCGCAGAGGTTTTTCAAAATTCCGCATAAATGAGAAAAGATCCTGCGTTGGAAAAGGGGCTAATGTTAACCATGTTTGCCATCTTAGTCTCGCTTGTTAGCATGCTAATTATCACTAAACACAAAAACACAATTACAGCTATTTAGCACACTTTGCTGTGCATATATTCTGTCATAAACCTAAGTAGTGGACAAATAAAAACTTTGCCCTGATGATGCAGCCCTTTCTCATCCCTAGGGCGCCAAATACTGACACTTTGTCACGTCCCTTACCCATAACCTGAGCGTAGCTAAAAGGCATAGCAAATTTTTGTAAGTGTTAACCCTTTTTACCCTCGTCTCACAAAATAATTGTACAAATAAAGTTATTGATATTTTTTTCTCCCCTGAGCAGAACCAGTAGTCCTGTCAGTCCTTTGTGGATGGACACCTTTCAAAGTGAGCTTTGGTCCATTTGAATGTTAGTAGGTTGGTACCCTGAAATCCAGATGAGAGAAAATTATTGTCAATATTTCAATTTTTTTTAAAGGATTTAAATTAAACCCTGAGCTATAGTGGCCCTCAGGGTCAAAATTACATTTCAGAAAACAATGCATGATATATCAGAAAACAAAATGAAATTTCACTAAACAACAACAACATTTAACAAAATGGCAACATTTAAAAAAACACAACAAAATTTTGATAAGTAAAACATGTCACAAAACACAGCCACATTTCAAAAAAACAAAACATTCCACAAATCACAATATAAAGCAATGTCCTTGTGTTTTCTGTAATGTTGTGTTTTCTGACATGTCTTGTTTTGACCATCAGGGGCTACTGTACTGATTACTTAATAAAAACATTTATTTAAAACTATCACAGGTATTTAAAGAGTGAAGTAAAATTTTTGTTCCTCACCATTATGTTTCCTTTTACAGATAAAGCATCCAGCGTAGACAAGTGCCAGCAGAAGCAGTACTCCAACAGCTCTGATAATTATAGCACCAACATGGGACTCTCCTGAAACAACAGAACATTTACACTCTAGATTCACTTGCATTGTTTGAACTCAAAAAGCATTGCAGTCTGGTTCTTGATGGGGCAGGCGACCAGGTGGTTTGGCACACAAGTGTCTTTTTTGACCGGGCCAGGTACAGACTATGTTTTGATTTTTATGTTAAAAAGCCGATAAGTGTCTGTGTTAATGATGTCACGACCAATTACAGACCACATTATCTACCAAGTGATGAGAAGGGTTCCCACACATTTTTACCAATTAATTTTCAAAACATTTCTGAGTGTTTTTATAATATTTTACCCTATTTCCATGGCTGTATTTAAATAGTTTAAATTGTGTAGACCTATTGACGATACAGACATACATCATGAAACAGACACTTTCCAGGTATTAGCAGATCATCTGCTAGGGCTTGCTTACTTTACTTACTTATTAAACATCATCAACAACAAAAAGGCCCAAAAACATCATCAAGGTCATGCCCCTTTCGGGGGATAGAAAACCAAAGATCTGAACTGATTAACAGTTAATTTGTTAACTGGTTAACCGCCAAGAATATTTTTGACCAGGTATGTATGTTGGTCAAAAGGTGAATTTTTCTACTCCTCAGTTTACTGCATTGCGCACCGCCGGTGATCTGGTGGAAGCTAATGTTAGCCTAGTGGCGCTACTCATCTGGTGATAACTGCTTGTAACGCCCTCCTAGCCCAACAGTGTTGCTGTGGAAACATCTGGCCCATTCACCTGGTCACCCCGAAGGCTGCCATGGTGAGTACACCCAAAACCCCTTTAGCATTGATAACTACTGTTAGCTCTGTTAGTGCTTTTAGCAGTGTCAACACAGCTGGTGGTGCTAACAGTTCGGGCTAAGGTTAACAGTTAAATACGCTAAAGGGGATTGCTGCTCAAAATGAAGCAGCTCCCTCACTGTGGTTACCTGGGGGACGATCATATGGTGGCCAGCTGTATAGATGACTTTGGATCTTCAACATGTAACAGAGAAACCTAAACTGAAGATGCTATATTGAAACAAGGGGCATATGGTTGCATCAACTCAGCAAAAACAGAGCGCATGCACAGCATTAGAGGTGAAGTAAACTAAACATGCATTTCCTATCGTCATCACTTCTGATTGAAGCCTTACCTCTGTTTGTCCTGATCACTGCTTCATCCAGTTTGGTGACGATGTCCTCCTTCACACCAGAGAGATGAAACACACAGTCGTACTTCTCCCAGTCTTCAGGTGGGACTGATGAAACGTTCAGGTCAACACTCATCTGGAAGGATCCATCGTGGTTGGGGAGGATCTCTCCATGGTCCACGTTCTCATGAATCTCCTCTCCATCTTTCCTCCAGAACATCATGGCTCTGTTTGGGTAGAAACCTGTAGCGTGGCAGCTGACTGGAGAGGAGGGAGACTTCTGGAGGAGAGACGCTGTGGGAAGGTCTGCAGAGACACAGATATACAGTGTGTCTTACTTCATATTTGCTGCAATGCTAAATTACATCAGGACACACTGTGTCATAAAACTACATTGGGTCATGTGATTCTACCTTTTCTCAGCAGAGAGCTCCTCCCATAGTCCACATACTTCTTCAGCTGGTCAGGACACTGTTGGGTGAGATAGGTTTTAATGGCTGCTAATCCTGTTTTGTCATTGTCCCACTTGTGTTTGGTGGGGACAGCCTGTGGTTTAGGAGCGATCCATGTCTCTGTCTTCAGGTGAAGTGCTATGAAGTCTTCTCCATCATAACCATACTGATTAAAACCATAAACCTCTCCAGTCTCATTATCAAATTCACAGCCAAACATCCGCTGGAAAGTATGAACACCTGAGCAACAGAGACAGAGTCTGCAGTCAACTAACAACTGAAACAGAGACTAAAACAGTGATTTGAAATACATACATAACCAACTTTTTAATTTTGTATCTGATTTATTCTGACATGTCACATTACTTTGCTGCATAACAAGCTAGGGTAAAAATGTTTCAGTGGGTAAAAGTGAAATGTAAATATACCTCCAGTTTGGTTAAATTGCTGCATCAGAGTCTCAATGGTGGTACTGAAGAAGCTGTGACTATGACGACACTCATCATTGTACCAGTCCATGTGTTTTACATCATCTTTCAGTAGTTTTTTCATCCAGTCCTGTTTGGGTTCTGCTATTGTAGTGTTGCTGTCACAGTAAATCACCTCAACTCCATCAACCATTACAACAGCAACAAACTCTGGGAAGTTTGGGACTCTCACCGATCCAGTGTAGAACAGTATCAGGGAGTGATACACTGTGAAAAAAAAAGAAAACATTTCCTGTTGCGTGTTTATTAATCTTGTGTGATTGGTTTCCATCCACATTCAGCCTTCGTTACATGTGACTTTTTTTCATATTTTTTCTACTAAAGTGGAAGCTATTGACAAAGCAGGTTCAGTCATCCCCTGCCTTACAATCTTAAATTTTGTCAGTGCCTCAGCAGCAGGGTTCCACTAATATTGTTCTAAGAAAGAAGTCTGATACAGGTTCCTTTGTTCTGAAGCTGCTGGTTGACAATATTTTGCACAATGTTCAAAATCTTTAAATATGACCACAGAAAGTAGCCTACTTATTATTTCAGAGAGCTGTCAGAGTGGAACAGCTTCTAAGGCAGTGTTTTACATGACGTATCTGCTCACTGTTTGAATTGCTCCTGAACCTCTAAGCCTTTGCATATGCATCAACATGGGGTGTGCAAAGTCACCCAGGGCTGGATTGGACCCTTTGGCGGGCTGGTTCTGGCCCACAGGCCGTATGTTTGACACTCCTGATATAAGGGGTACATCTTTTTAGACATTTTGTCACTACACATTTCATGGTTGGTGTGTTACCATCAACAGGAAGGCAGTGTTAACCACAGTTGACAGGAAATCACATGCTCCTGTGTTCAGCTTAGAATGTTCTTTACATATGAGTGAATAGAAACAATTAGCTCGCATGTACTAGAGTACAATATTAGTGAGTTGTTCCTTAAATGCCATATGAGTGCGTGCAAATGTCAGTGCACTGCCCTGTGATGGAGATTGGGCTAAACATCATTATAGCCCATGAAAAAGTGTCGTCTGTACTCATACAGTTAAAATGTATTTGTTCAACACACAGTTAGCTGTATGAATCATCTCTTCACTATTAAGAGATTTCAGCAGTGGTGGGTAGAGTAATGAAAATCTATACTTGAGTAAAAATACAATTACTCCCATAAAAAATGACTCAAGTAAAAGTGAAAATTACCATTGGAGAGACCTACTCAAGTAAAAGTACATGGTTAACAAATTACTCAGTACAAGTTACTTTCCACTTTAATATTTTTAGGGTGTGTGGGCCGGTGCAAAATAATGAAAACACAGCACTCATTAATAAAACTTTCCTCAGTTAATTAATAATGAGGTTTAATGAATTCAAAAGTCCAACAGACCTCTAGCTACAATATAACTTAATGTCATTATCATAACATCAAAGATCAACGTTACACATGAAGAATGAACATACCTGAAGCTAACGCTAGCTTGCTAACATTATTTCACATGGAGTATGTGAAAAACTTGCATGTGCTTGCGAAGTTTTTCTAAGTGAAGATCTCTGTTTTTTTGTTGTTTTGCAGAAAGCACATCAGCACTTCATTATGTAAACTGCTGTCTTTTTTAGAATTTGGTATGAAAAGCATGGCCAGATGTGACCAGGGATTGCAGGGTTGACCCCAGAACAGCTGTTATGCCAGGTGGAAAATATCTTTTTGATGGGGCAGGCGACCAGGTGGTTTGGCACACAAGTGTCTTTTTTGACCGGGCCAGGGACAGACTATGTTTTGATTTTTATGTTAAAAAGCCGATAAGTGTCTGTGTTAATAATGTCATGACCACATTATCTACCAAGTGATGAGAAGGGTTCCCACACATTTTTACCAATTAATTTTCAAAACTTTTCAGAGTATTTTCATAATATTTTACCCTATTTCCATGGCTGTATTTAAATAGTTTAAATTGTGTAGACCTATTGACAATACAAACACATATTATGAAACAGACAGTTTCCAGGTATTAGCAGATCATCTGCTAGGGCTTGCTGACTTTACTTGCTTATTAGACATTACCACCACTAACTAGCTCCATATGTCTAATTGACTAGACCAGCACATATGGGTACCTCACAAAACATCAAGGTCATGCCCCTTTTGGGGGATAGAAAACCAAAGATCTGAACTGATTAACAGTTAATTTGTTAATTGGTTAACCGCCAAGAATATTTTTGACCAGGTATGTATGTTGGTCAAAAGGTGAATTTTTCTACTCCTCAGTTTACTGCATTGCGCACCACCGGTGATCTGGTGGAAGCTAATGTTCGGTAACAGTAACACAATGTAACAGTTCGGGCTAAGGTTAACAGTTAAATACGCTAAAGGGGTTTGCTGCTCAAAATGAAGCAGCTCCCTCACTGTGGTTACCTGGGGGACGATCATATGGTGGCCAGCTATATAGATGACTTTGGATCTTCAACATGTAACAGAGAAACCTAAACTGAAGATGCTATATTGAAACAAGGGGCATATGGTTGCATCAACTCAGCAAAAACAGAATGCATGAGGTGAAGTAAACTAAACATGCATTTCCTACCATCATCACTTTTGATTGAAGCCTTACCTCTGTTGGTCCTGATCACTGCTTTGTCCAGTTTGGTGACGATGTCGTCCTTCACACCATCGAGCTGAAACACACAGTCGTACTTCTCCCAGTCTTCAGGTGGGACTGATGAAAGGTCCAGGTCACTGATCATCTGGAAGGATCCATCGTGGTTGGGGAGGATCTCTCCGTAGTCCACGTCCTCATAAATCTCCTCTCCATCTTTCCTCCAGAACATCATGGCTCTGTTTGGGTAGAAACCTGTAGCGTGGCAGCTGACTGGAGAGGAGGGAGACTTCTGGAGGAGAGACACTGTGGGAAGATCTGCAGAGACACGGATATACAGTGTGTCTTACTTCATATTTGCTGCAATGCTAAATTACATCAGGACAAACTGTTTCATAAAACTACATCGGGTCATGTGATTCTACCTTTTCTCAGCAGAGAGCTCCTCCCATAGTCCACATACTTCTTCAGCTGGTCAGGACACTGTTGGGCGAGATAGGTTTTAATGGCCGCTAATCCTGTTTTGTCATTGTCCCACTTGTGTTTGATGGGGACAGCCTGTGGTTTAGGAGCGATCCATGTCTCTGTCTTCAGGTCAAGTACTATGAA